>NC_137339.1:58986272-59548772 GCF_965287045.1 Carcharhinus amblyrhynchos | reverse complement strand
CCCAGTATGAATGAACACCCGCATCACTTGCATCAACTTGTAAGTCACCATTACAGCCCCTTGAAAGCCACGACAAGTGCCTGAGACCTGACCAGCGTTTGGTCAAGGTTTGGCTAATCTATACTGAGTTTAACTTTAACTGTCTCAATTCCTCTGGCCTCCATCGAACCATTTGTGTCCAGAATACGCCACCCCTTTCAGCATCCTCTCGGAGATTCTTGCAAGGTGTGACATTTGGTCCAGTGTTCACCTGTCCTCGAGACTCTCTGCTCCTCCCAGGCTTTTACCCCCGTCTCAAAGGGCTAATGAGATATTCCACCAAGGAGACAATCCATACTTACATTTTGGACCAACACCTGAGAGACAAATATTGGAACCTTGTAGGCTATAAGGTCACCCATGGGTCGACCGCTGTATCCCCCAGCAACAAGCAGGATATTTCCATTCATCACTGCAGCAACATGGGAATAGCGTCCTCGGAAGGATTTACTCTCTCGCCCTGAGAAAAGATAAGCAAAATAAATTCCAGCCCTAAGTGTCTAACAGTGAGTCTTAATCCGTGCTGTACCTGTCCTGGGAATGTTTGATGAGGCAGTTCGGAGGGAGTTTTGCTCTGCATTTAACCCCATGTTATACCTATCCTGGGAATGTTTGATGGGGACAGTATTTCTGTACATCTATATCTAACCTTGTCCCCTGGGGTTAGGGCAGCACTGTAGCACAGTGGTGCCTCACAGCACCAGAAAATCAGATTTGATTCACAGTTTGGATCACCGTCTATGTGGAGTTTGCACATTTTCCCCATCTCTGCATGGGTTTCCTCTGGGTACTCCATTTTCCTCCCACAGTCCAAAGATGTGCAGGTTAGGTGGATTGGTCATGCTAAATTGCCCGATAGTGTCAGGGGGACTAGGAAGGCAAATACATGGGGTTATGCGATAGGGCCTGGGTGGGAACATGGTTTGTGTAGAGTCGATGGCCTCCTTCTGCAATGTTGGGATTGTATATCATAAATTATACTGGCAAAGGTAACTTTACCTTTGGAAAATTAGTTAATCGAATGATTTTGAGACAGGTTCTTCGATTGGCACATGTTAGAACCTTCCAGCAAGCAGACTCAGCTAAGATACATTCTAGTGAGAAATATAGATTTTCGGCAAGGGCTCACCAACCATGGTTAACTAGGGAAGTTAAAAACAGCATCAAATTGGAAGAAGTGTACAATTTGACTGAGATTTGTGGCAAGTTAGAGGATTAGACAAAATATTGTTATTCAAGAAAGAGATTGATAGATTTCCAAATACTAATGACATCTAGGGGCCTGTGGATTGTGCAAGGAAAATGGTCCCTAGGTATAGCAACAGCCACGTTCCCACTCAACAGAACGGATTCTAGGAACCAACTGGCCTAATTCCGGTTCCTATATACAAACCAGCAAAGGATGTTCAGAAAGAAAAGGAGGGAGAAATTAAAGCATGAGAGAAAGCCAGCTAGAAAAACAGATAATAATTTAAATATGTGATTTATAAAGGGAAAGAATAATGAAAGTGATTGTTGGCGTGTAGCAGGATTTAATGGAGGATAGGGAAGTGGCAGATTAATTGAATAAAAATTTTCCATCTATCTTTAAGGTAAAAGATACAAATAACATCTCAGAAATAATTGGAAGTTAAGAGGTGACAGGGAGGAAGGGGCTTAAAACAGTTACAATCGCCAGAGAATACATACTGAGAAAACTAACAGAACTAAAGGTAGATGAATCCCCAGGTCCTGGTGGAATTATTCTGAGGGTCTTAAAAGAAACGGCTAGTGAGTTAATGCATTGGTTTTAAAGTCTGTAGTTTCTGCAAAGGTCCCATGAGATTGGAAGATCGTGAATGTAATGCCTCTATTCAAGAAAGATGGGTGACAAAAAGCAGGAAACTACAGGCTAGTTAGCTTAACATCTGTCAAAATGCCAGAATCTATTCTTCTTAATGTGGCTATCACAGGGAACTTTGAAAATCTCCATCAGGTAGAGTCAACATGGTTTTGTGAAAGGAAATGTTGACTAATTTATCAAAGTCCTCTGAGGAATTAACAAGCAACGTAGTTAAAGGGGAACCTGTGGATGTGCTGTATATGGATTTCCAGAAGGCAGTTAACAAGGTGCCACAACATAAGTTACTACACAAAATAAAAGTTCATGATGTAGAGGGTAACATATTAGCATGGATAGAGGATTGGTTAGCTAACAAGTAACAGAGAGTAGACATAAATGGGTCATTTTCAGATGCACAAGATGTAGCAAGTGGAATCCCATAGAGATTAGTACTGGGGCCTCAACTATTTACAACCTATATATCAATGTTTTGGATGAAGGGACTGAACATATGGTTGCTAAATTTGCTGATGACACAAAGATAGCTAGGAGATTAAGTTGTGAAGAGGGCAACAGTAGTCTGCAAAAGGAGACAGGCAGTTAAATGAGTGGGCAAAAACTTGACAGATCGGAGTATAATGTGAGAAAATGTGAACTTGTTTGCTTTGGCAGGAAAAAGAGAATAATTAATTGACAGAATCGTGTAAATGGAGAGGTTGCAGAATGCTGCAGCACAGAGCACTCCAGGTGTCCTGGTATTTAGTTTGCAGGTACAAGTGATTAGGAAGAAAAATAGAATATTGTTGTTTGTTGCAAGGTAATAGAATATAAAAGTAGGAAGGTTTTGCTACAGTGGTAGAGGGTGATGAGTACTGTGCACAGTTTTGGTCACCCTATTTTAAACGATCTAGGGTGCTTCACAGGACAGTATAGAGGGAGCTGAATTCTGCGCCCTTCTCATCCTTTTTGAATTGTCTGCAGCCTTTGACTGGATAGTTTTCCCACATCCTCCTCCTCCAACATCCTCTCCACTGTCATCCAGCTGGGTGGGATCTGCTGTCATCCAATTCCATTCTTATCTGGCTAATTGAGGCTGGAGAGTCACTTGCACGCAAATTAAATTAGCCATGATTTTATGGAACGGCAGAACAGCAGGCTGTGGGGTGCTGAACAACGTATCTGCTCCTAATTTTTGTGTGGTGTTCTCTTACCATCACTGGTGCTGATCAGGAGACCAAGCTCCTCGCTGGAGACCCATTGGTGGCAACCCAGGTGGTAGAAAAAGATGTCACCATCGTAACACTTCTCCTCGTGATAGTGAATGTGAACATTGCCTCCTAAGATCAGACAGAACAGCATCAGGTTAAGCTTAGAGCACATCATCATCTTGTATCAATATCATGGGGGGAGGGGTGGGTTATCATTGACCAGAAACTCAACTGGACTAGTCAAATAAATACTATGACCCTAAATGCAGACCAAAGGTTGGGAATCTTGTGGTGAGTAACCCACCTCCTCTCTCCCCAAACCTATCCGTCATTTACAAGGTACAAGTCAGAAGTGTGGTGAAATATGCTCCACTTGCCTGAATGAGTGCAGCTCCTACAACACTCAAGACGTTCGACATCATCCTTGACAAAGAGCTTGATTGATTAGTACCCCATCCAATACCTTAAATATTCATTTCATAGATGAATGCTTGGAAGAACGGGGAGGGAGGGGAGCTTGTTTTATGAGAAAAAGACTTGACGTGTATCCACAGGAATTTAGAAGAGTGAGAGGCGACTTGATAGAAACATATAATGATCCTGAGAGTTATTGACAGGATAGATGTGGAGAGGATGCTTCCTCTTGTGGGAAAATCTAGAAGTTCCTTCCAGATCCCCTAACCCACCCATGGAACCACATGCACACCGATCACATGATCTCTCATACACACATACACACACACACACACACCACCCAACTTAACCACATACACACTGATCACTTGCATACACCCTGAACTTCATCTCAGACACACCAATCGCACGTGCATGCATGTATACCAGCCATATGCCTCACAACCTTCCCCTGCAACCTCTCCCACACATGGATCCTTCATAATCCCACTGTGCTCACATGTAATGTGCCTCACCGTACACCACCATGTAGTTGCCAATTATGGTGGCAGAATGAAAGGCTCGCTCCCTGGGGCTGCTTGAGGATGGCTTCGAGTTGAGGGTGCTCCAGTATCGCAGATCAACATGGAAGATGTCTGTCGTGTTCGTCCGATAGCTGAACCTGCGATAGAGAAACAGCAGACTGGTGAGCAACTGTCCAATACCTGAGACATCACAATTAGGAACAGAACGGCTACTGTCTACTGGTCTAGACATGGGGCATGTACACACATTGACATGGACTGTCTCTTTGGGGGAGTGTACATTTTGTACATGGACTATCACGTTGGGGCAGTGTATACTATGTACATGGTGTCTGTGGGAGTGTGCGCTGTGCACAGGGGGTGTGTCTCTGCGGGGAGTGTACGCTGTATCCATGGAGTGTCTCTCTGGGGGACTGTATGTTGTGTGTGCATGGATTAAAGTTTTTTGAAATTATCCTAGTCACCACACTCCAGCGCCAGTTCAGGTATACTATGGGAAAATTTAGCACGGCCAATGCACATATTCTTTTCAACTGTGCACGAAACTGGAACATCTGGAGCATACACACGCACACACGGAGAGAATGTGTAATCTCCACACAATTACCCAAACCCGGGTCCCTGGTGCTATGAAGCAGCAATGCTAATCACTGTGTCACCATGCCACTCCACACATGGAGTATGTCTCTGGGGGATTGTACATTGTATACATGGGGTGTTTCTCTGGGAGAATGTATACAGAGTGTGTCAACAGGTGAGTGTACTCTGTACATGGGGTGTGTCGCTGGGAGAGTGTACATAGAGTGTCTCCGGGTATCTGCCCACCTCACTGACCTTGGTGACACACGATGCCCCCCATGGACAAGCAGCGTCCGTGATGCTGGATGAAAAACCATGGAGTGAGCAGCTACTGCCGGGCTCTTCCCTCCCGTAGGAATGACCTCCTCCCAGTTCAGTTTTTCCAGGTTAAATCGAAACATCCTGGCACTAAACTGGTCAAAGGCTGTTCTACCTGATGGATAGAAACAAAACATTATGTGCAGCCAGATGGACACAAATGGGGAAGAAGGGCAGGGGGCACGGGCCGACGGGCACGGGCACGCACAAGCAGACAGACAGGCGCACACGCAGACTCACCTCCATGGACGTAGAGATAATTTTCCACCACAGTAGCTGCATGTGCTGCCAATCCCGGTGGGCTGTGAGAATGAACTGCTGACAGCAGCTTCCAACTCTCGGTTAGTGGCTCATACATCCAGATATCATTGGTCAGGGAACCGTTTGCCAACTGGCCACCAAACAGCACCATTCGTCCTTTCCATTCAACAGCAGTGTGAGAGTGCCGGCCAGGCTGCAGGAACAGAGCACAACAGCATCTTAACACACATTTAATAGCATTTACAGAAAGGACAGAGAGGGGGTGGTCATTAGGGGAAGAGAGAGCTGAGAGTGGGCGGGGAGAGTGCAGCGAGAGCCTGAGGGGTATGCAGGTCTCGGGGGGGGGGGGGGTTGTTGTTGCTTTAGTTGGAATTATTAGGCCATCAAGGACTGTAGAAGTGAAACATGGGCCTCGCTGCTGACCAGAATTTATTGCCCAACCCTAGATGCCTTGAGAAGGGGTGATGAGCTGTCTTCCTGAATCGCTGCAGTCCACATGTTGTGGGTTGATTCACAATGCCGTTACAGAGGGAATTCCAGGATTTTGACCCAGTGATCCAGGAACAGCAATGCATTTTCAAGTCAAGGTGGTGAGTGGCTTCAAGGGGAACTTGCAGTTGGTAGTGTTCCCATATATCTGCAGCCCTTGTCCTTCTAGACGGAAGTAGTCGAGGATTTGGAAGGTGTTGTCTAAACATCTTTGGTAAATTGCTGCAGGGCACCTTATAGATAGAACACACTGCTGCCCCTGAATTGAGCGTCAGTGGTGGAGGGAGTGGATGTTTGTGGATGTAGTGCCAACTAAGAGGACTGCTTTGTCCTGGATGGTGTCGAACTTCTTGAGCGTTTTGCAGCTGCACCCATCCAGGCAAGTGAGGAGTATTCCACCACACTCGTGACAGGTGCCTTGTAGATAGTGGACAGGCTTGAAGGAGTCAGGAGGTGAGTTACTTGACATAGTATTCTAGGATGGCAATGCAACTTAACCTTCATTACACCTTGCTCAGGTTCCGTAAAATTTCAGGACTTACGTCTGCTGATTAACATTCAATCACAGCCACCCACCGGTTTAAATTCAAATCATTGACAGCCCAGCAAACAGTAAAGCTAGTGGCCAGGGGTGGAGGGGGAGGGCGGGTGGTGGGAGAGATACCTTGACATAGAGGGGCAGCGGATGAATTCAGACACTGAGGGACGGGGGCAGAAGCTGCCACAAACCTGAGGGAGTAGACAGCTGCTTACCGGAGAGGGGCTGAGTAAACTTCGATGCCACTGATTACTCGTGAAGTTGTATCGAATAAGATCGCCCAGGACTTCATTCAGATCAAAACCTGCAAGAGTACACAGAAGAATCATAGAAAATCCCTACAGTGCAGAAGCAGGCCATTTGGCCCTTCGAACTTGCACCGACAACAATCTCAACTGAGTCCTAACCCCTCAACCCTATGATTTACCCTGCCAAATCCCCTGACACTAACGTGCAATTTAGCATGTCCAATTACCGTAACTTGTACATGTTTGGACTGTGGGAGGGACACAGTATGAAGTCTGACAACACCAGGTTTAAGTCCAACCGATTTATTTGATAGTAAACTCGCAAGCTTTCAGGATTTGTCCCTTCGTTAGGTGAATGGAGAGTTCTGGCCTCAGACATATAACAGCACAGACAGTTTACAGATTACTGATTAGAATGCGAACCTTTACACCTAAACTGCTATTCAAGTCTTAAAGTGGCTAACAATGTGAGTGGAAGGAGCACTGAGCACAGGTTAAAGAGATGTGTATTGTCTCCAGACAGTACAGTAAGTGAGCCGACAGACAACCTCACAATGCTCCACTTCTCCAGCTTCCACCGTAAACACGTTAAAGAAGCCACCCCCTATGGACAAGCCCTCCGGGATTTGCTCAGATGAGGAGGATCATGACAGACACCTCCAGACGCTGAAAGATGCTCTCATAAGAACAGGATATGGCGCTCGACTCATCGATCGACAGTTCCAATGCGCCACAGCGAAAAACCGCACCAACCTCCTCAGAAGACAAACGGTGGACAGAGTACCCTTCGTCGTCCAGTACTTCTCGGGAGTGGAGAAGCTACGACATCTTCTCCGGAGTCTTCAACATATCACTGATGAAGATGAACATCTCGCCAGGGCCATCCCCACACCCCCACTTCTTGCCTTCAGACAACTGCGCAACCTCAAACAGACCACTATTCGCAGCAAACTACCCAGCCTTCAGGAGAACAGTGACCACAGTACCACACAACCCTGCCACAGCAACCTCTGCAAGACATGCCGGATCATCGACATGGATGGCATCATCACACGTGAGAATACCATCCACCAGGTACATGGTTCTTACTCTTGCAACTTGGCCAATGTTGTCTAGCTAATACATTGCAAGAAAGGATGTCCTGAAGCATGGTACATTGAGGAGACCATGCAGACACTACGACAACGGATGAATGAACATCGCTCGACAATCACCAGGCAAGACTGTCCCCTTCCTGTTGGCGAACATTTCAGTGGTCATGGGCATTCAGCCTCTGACCTTCGGGTAAGCATTCTCCAAGGCTGCCTTCACAACACACGACAGCGCAGAGTCGCTGCGCAGAGACTGATAGTCAAGTTCCGTATGAGGACAGTCTCAACAGGGATCTTGGGTTCATGTTGCACTATCTGTAACCCCCATGACTTGCCTGGGTTTGCAAAACCTCACTTACTGTACTGTCTCAAGACAATACACATCTCTTTAACCTGTGCTCAGTGCTCCTTCCACTCACATTGTTAGCCACTTTAAGACTTGAATAGCAAGTTAGGTGTAAAGATTCGCATTCTAATCAGTAATCTGTAAACTGTCTGTGCTTTATATGCTCTGTCTGAGGCCAGAACTCTTCATCCACCTGACGAAGAGGGAAACCTCGAAAGCTTGTGAGTTTACTATCAAATAAATCGGTTGGACTTAAACCTGGTGTTGTCAGACTTCTTACTGTGTTTACCCCAGTCCAACGCCAGCATCTCCACATCATGACTGTGGGAGGAAACCAGAGCTCCCGGAGGAAACCCACAGACAAGGGGACAATGTGCAGACTATCACCTAAGGACAGAATTGAACCCAGGACCCTGGCACTGTGAGGCCACCATACCGTATATAATGGAAGACGGGAAAGTAGAGTAGTCTAGCCCACCCACCCGCGTGATTCAATATGATCACTGATGGCGTGTGGCTTCAACTCCATTCTCCCAACCACTTCCCAATTCCCATTCCCTGAGAGATCAAGAACCTATCCATTCCCCAACTTTTAATATATTCAGCAACAAGCTACCACAATCCTCCGGGGTAGAGAATTCCAAAGATCCACAACCCTTTTAACGAAAGCAATTTCTCCTCAGCTCAACCCTAAGTGATGCTTGCCCCCCACCTCTTATCCCAAGTCTGTGCCCTGTGATTCCCTAGATTCCCTGATCAGTGGAAACAATCCTGGTGTCCACTCTGTCAAGCCTGTAGCTGGATGATGAAGTGTTACAAAGCATTATGAGAAAATGCACAAGAACTCTGAAGAGAGCTGTGGTTGCAGTTTCACGACCTGACCTTGTTGACCAGGCATCCAGAGTGATGTGTCATCGTCAGGTGGATAAAAACGCTCTTTTTATGCTAATAAATACTGCGACTCCCTTGTACTCTCAGAGATTTCAGCTGAATGGTGACATAATGGACAGTATCTAGTTCTTGGCTGTGTTGGATACAAAAGAAAATTCTTTGTCCAGCCAACAACTAACCACTACTGCAATGCTTTCGGCCCCAGAGGGGCAATGAGCAAGGCCACAGGAGTGAGGCTAATCTGGAATAAAATCAGCAGCATGTGACAGAGGATAAGTGTTCATAAAAATCATGAGGGCTATAGATAAAATGAATAGGTTAGCTCTTTTCCCCAGGAAAGGGGAGCCCAATTAGAGGACATAGGTTAAAGGTGAGAGGTGAAAGGTTTAAAAGGGATCTGAGCGGCAACTTTTTCACACAGACAGTGATGTGTCTATGGAATGAGCTGTCAGACAAAGTGGTAGAGGCGGGTACTAGTGCAACAGTTAAAGACATTTAGACAGGTGTGTGGATGGGAAAGTTTTAGAGGGTTATGGGCCAATCACAGGCAAATGGGACTAGTTCATTTCAAGAAATCTGGTTAGCGTGGATGAGTTGGGCTGAAGGGCTTGATTTTGTGCTATATATTTCTTATGACTCTATGAGCTATAATTGCAGAATGTGCTAAACTAAGTGCTGATAATAGAAATACAGAAAGGATGTGTCATGTTTACCAGGGCTGCTGAACAAATGGATAACTCCAGGTCCTGAGGGTCGTGAGCGCACATGGCCAGGGAGAGAGAGATCTTCAAACATTCTGGAGATTGGAAGGAAACATATTAAAGTGGGAAGTTTGGCGTCTCAGTAGTGACAACTCAGGAGGAACCATCATGGAAGGCTGACCCTCAGCGTACTCGGCAGAGATGATGATCCATTGGAGGGAGCCTGGCCAGCTTGCCTCGCACAGGTAACATCCAAATCTAAGCTTTGAGTCTTGTGATTTATTATGAATTCCAAGCTCTGAGTTTCACAAGCAGCGTGGGAAGCAATTCAATGTCTGTTCAATGCTTTGAGTGATTCGAGAATCAGTAAAGAGTAGGTTGTATGGAACATTATGCCAATGTCTCTGTGACTGCTACGTTGCTTGACATACTTTCGAGACTAGGATCGACAAGCCCCAACAGAACCTTGTAGGTTTCAATGAGATGGTCTCTAATTTTTCGAAATGCTGACAATATAAATATATAAATTTACACAAATATACCATTTACTCAGCCTGCTTATCTCAGGGATGAATCTTCAGCTCTAAAGCAAGCATATCGTTTCTGAATTATAGAGACCAAAACTGCATGTCGTGTTCCATGCATGGTCTCACTAAAGCCCTCTGTAACTGTAGCAAGACTTCCTTATTTTCGTACTCCAATCTGTTTGCAGTAAAGGCCAGTTTGCATTCGCCTTCCGAATTCTTTGCTGTATCTGCATTCTTGCATTTTTTGTATAAGTATACTCGATTTCCTCTCAATATTGATATTTCAAAGAATCCTTACAGTGCAGAAGGAGGCCATTCAGCCCATCAGGTCTGCACCAACCACAATCCCACCTAGGCCCTATCCCCATAGCCCCATGCATTTACCCCAGCTAGTCTCCCTGACACAAAGAGGCAATTTAGCATGGCCAAACAACGTAACCTGCACACCTTCGGTCTGTGTGAAGAAACCAGAGCACTTGGAGGAAATCCACGGAGATACAAGGAGAATGTGCAAACTCCACATATAGTGACCCAAACTGGAAATTGAACCTGGGTCCCTTGCATGTGAGACAGCAGTGCTAACCACTGTGCCACCATGCCACCCACAAGTTTATTCAAAATTCTGCCTCTCCATTCTTATTACTGAAGTGAACAACCTCACACATTGCCACAATATACTCTATCTACCACTGTCCTGTCCATCTCTTGACGTGTCCATATTGCTCTGCAGCCTCCTCGCAGCTTACATTCCCAACTGGCTTCATATGGTCAGCAATCTATGCTCGGTGCCCTCAATCTCTTTGTCTAAGTCACCAATATAGCTCATAAGTAGCTGAAGCCCTAACACTGATCATGGCGACACTCAGCCTGTCAACCTGAGAATGCCTCATTTATCTCGACTCTCTGCCTTCTGTCCATTAATCAATCCTCCATCCAGTTTAAGTTCATTTATTAGTGTCACAAGTAGGCTTACATTAACACTGCAATGGAGTTACTGTGAAAATGCCCTAGTCGCTACACTTGGGCATCTGTTTGGTACACTGAAGGAGAATTTAGCATGGCCAATGCACCTAACCAGCACATTTTTTGGACTGTGGGACGAAACTGGAGTACATGGAGGACACGGAGGACACCTATGTAGACAGGGAGAACGTGCAGACTCCGCACAGGCAGTGATCCAAGCCGGGAACTGAACCTGAGTCCCAGTGCTAACCACTGTGTCACTGTGCCTCCATCTATGCTAATATATTTCCCCCACTCCATGAGCCCTAACATATTACGTGGCAGCTTATTAAATGATTTAATAAAATCAAAGCATACTATATCTACTAGTTGCCTTGTATTGAACCTACAAACTAAATCCTCAAAAAAAACCCCCAAATAAATTTGTCAAATATGATTCGGTCTGATTATATGATGATTTTCTACATAAATGCAATATACTGTGGATGCTGGAATCAGGAACAAAAACAGAAAAATGCTTGAAAATCTCGTCTGTGGAGAGAGAGTAGAACCAACATTTTGAGTCTAGATGACCCTTTGACAGAGCCAAGGGGAAAGAGGCTCTGACAAAGGGTCATCTAGACTCGAACGTTGGCTCTACTCGCTCTCCACAGATGCAGTCAGACTTACTGAGAAGATCTTTCAGCATTTTTATGCTTTTCTACATGTTTTATGAAAACTTCTTTTGTCACAGGTTCCAGCACTTTCCCCAATGATTGATGTCAGGCGAACGAACCTGTTTCCTCTCCCCCTCCTTTCTTGAATAGCAGTGTTGCATTTGCTAACTTCCGATCCACCATGAGTTTTCTAAAATCTCAAGAATTTCTGGAAATCATCGTCAGCATACCCACTGCTTCTGAAGCCATCTCTTTTGGGTTGATGCCATCAGCTCCAGGGTTCAATTTTTAAAAACAGCAATCAACAATGGTTTCATGGTCACCATTATATTTTTGATTCCATATGTTTGACTGAGTTTAAATTACATCATCTGCCATGGTGCGATTCAAACCTGGGTAACCAGAGCATTACCCTTGGTCTTTGGATTGCTAGTCCAGTGACAATACCACTGCATCACCACCTCCCTTGCATATACTATAACGGAACTCCAGTGTAGTATTTCACTGTAGCATGGAGAAATATTATTCATCTGCAACAACTCACCCCAGATCCCAATCTGTGATGGCACTGGCATCTCAATGAGATTTTATGTGAGTGTTATCTCTTCGGGATGGATCCTGTGCGTTAAGGCTTTGTGTAGGAGTTTCCACATCACCTGTATAGCTCTACTGGTGGGTAATGGAAACCTTGATCCAAAACCAACTTTTCAAGTCTCATGTTGGGCAATTAATTTTCATAGAATCGCTACAGAGCAGAAGGAGGCCATTTGACTCATCGAGTCTGCACCAACCACAATCCCATCCAGGCCCTATTCCCACAACCCTGTTGCATTTACCCTAGCTAATGCCCTTGATACTAAGGGGCAAATGAAGCATGGCCAAGCCACTAAACCTGTACATCTTTTCTCTTAAATATTTTAGTTAAAATACGTTTCTACTTCCTTTTACCAAAATGAGCCCTTGAACTAAATATTATAATCAATTCTCCCCATGAGAAGTTAGAAATCTCACGATTATATATATCTTCAGCATTTACTGAATTGTCAGAAGCATGTTTTAGAGGGGACAGTTACTTAATGCTAAGTAGACAAATACGAGAACTTACAACTAATTAAAGAATTAAAGACTGTACAAACCTGTGAGGGGGAAATTTGAACTTTATTGTTAGTGTGTCAAGCCAACTCGTTTGTTTTAATGTTGCCATCTGACACTGAAATTGAGCATGCACACGAAGAAGTCTCACAACACCAGGTTAAAGTCCAACATGTTTATTTGGTTGCACAAGCTTTCAGAGCACTGCCCCTTCATCAGGTGACTGTGCCTACCCAAGTCCAACGCATCTCTACATCATGAGCATGCACAGGAAGTGCTCCCCCTAGTGGTGCGGCAGAGATAAACACACCCTTTCTGGATTTTAGTCCCTCAAATTTCTCCAGAATTTTGTCTCTGCTGGTATTAATTACTTTAAAGCTCTCCACTGTTTAACCCTTAGTCACTCACTCTTCCTGGCATGTGATTTACGCTTTCTACTGTGAAGCAGTCATAAAAGATTTGTTCAATGACTCATTCCCCATAATTTCTCCTGTCTCTGCCACTAAGAGGGCAACACTGAAAGTTACCCTTTATTTATTCTACTTCCTGATTTTCTGAGCCAAGATCCTTCCTCACTTATGCCCTTATATCATCCTTTACAGTCCTACACTGCTCATCTTTCACTCTGCCTGTCTTTCTGAAATCTTGTGTAACCTGGAATATTTATTTCCCAACTTTGGTCATCTCGTAATCATGTCCCTATTATAGCGATTCAATCTAATCCATTTATTTCTATTTGTGCTAATAGTTAATCTATCTGACTGCAAATGCTACACACATTCAGACAAACATCCTTTAGTTTTATTTTGTAGTAGTGACTATTTCCATGGACCTTACTGATACACCATTTACCCAAATGGCTGGAATTCTCTTGTTGCTTTCTGTTTTCTCTTTAGATTTCAATATGTCCCTTCATCTGAATGTCACACCCACTTGGTGCTTACCTCTGCTGGTAGGAAGTTGCAGTCTTTCTCCTACACTATAGGAATACTGAGACTATTGCTTTGCAGCAAGAGCCACTTACAAGATTACACTCCAAATTTGTTAATTTTATAGCATCATGGAAATCAGGTTCATTCTGACAAAACATACAAAAGTATGGGTTATATACAAAGGAACTTAATTTTTAGAGCATGCACAGCACAAGGTTAGATACAGAGTAAAGCTTGCTCTACACTGTCTCCATCAAACACTCCAAGACAGGTATAGCACAGGGTTAGATACAAAGTAACGCTTCCTCTAGGCTGTGGGGTTAGATACAGACTAAAACTCCCTCTACACTGTCCCCGTCAGACAATCCCAGGACAGCTGCAGCATGGGATTAGAGACAGAGTAAAGCTCCCTCTACAGTGTCCCTATCAAACACTCCCAGGAGAATAAAGCTTGGCAGCTGAACTGCTGCTGATAGAAAGGGTAGAAAATGCTGAGACCTACCGCCAAAGATGTAGAGAGAGTTGGTGGTATTGAGGAAAGTACCAGCAGCTGCAGTGCGTCCTGTGAACTCTGGATCGGATCTGCTGACATTGTACCAGCTCCCGGCGCTCTGGTTGTCATTGAGTGAAAGGTCACAGTTGTGGCCTATGAACCCCGGCTGGCACTGGCAATGCTGAGACTAGAATTGGATAGAAATATCTCAGACGAGAACCATATCAGGATAATCTCAAACCCAAAGTAAAATCACTGTCCCACTCTCTTTCATAGCCCTCTATCATTCCCAAAGTAACCCCTGCACCAACTCTCCCCATAGCAATGTCTCAATTCCAAACTAATCCCACTGCTGTGCCTTCCCCCCATAGCCCTGTATCATCCCACAAACTAATCCCACTCAGCTGCTCTCTCCCCATAGCCCTGTATCATTCCCCAAACTAAATCCACTGCTCTGCTCTCTCCACATTTCCCTGCACCAGTCTCCAAACTAATCCCACTGCCCTGCATTTCCCCCATAGTGCTGTTCATCCTAAACTAATCCCACTATTCTGCGCTCTCCCCATAGCCCTCGATGGGGATGTGGAATAGAATTCTTAGTATGAGGCCCTTCATTTTAGTTTGATGATAAGTAGGCTAGGTTAAGATAATTATAAAGTGTTGTTTATATAGTGAGAATTCACAATGTGCCTGGAACAAAATATGCTAAGTTATTATAAACTGCAAAGGCATTATAAACTGTATAACCACAAATTAAACAAATATTGTAAGCTTAAACTGTATTTTCAATATCTATGTACTGTGTCTTGGCCAACTTCGTTCTGAATGCAGTGTGATGGGAAACACAGTGGTGGACAGACCAAATTCTTTTAATACAATGGAGCACAGAAAGGCAGCTTCTGTTATCTGTTTCTGGACCTGCGAAAGGCAAGTTTAATTGGCTTAGTATCTAAGGGAGTAAATTTGTTCATGGGTAGCGAGGCTGGAGCAGTTTCTCAACCTGACAAAGGAGGCCTCGGTTCCAGTGAAAGAGTGACTCCTTTCACCAATTAAAAATCACAGATGGTAACTACGACCTTGGACACTGGTAATGATGTGGGTTAGGTTTCCGAGATAAAGGGGATGGAATCTACATGGGTAATGAGCTAATAATCTCGTATTCTTGTTGACAGTGGAACGTCATTGCCTAAGGTTATAACATGTAATGTGATTAGGCTGGCCAGTCTGATTGAGAAGATTGGATGGGAAAGTGAAATGTTCAGAATAATATAATAATCTTACCTTGCAATATTAGCTTAGAGAGGACAGGCAACCCTCTGACTGTGTCTTCTGATGCACTAGCAAATAAATTCCTTTTCGTTCTTTAACTACACACTGTCTTTCACAGTCTGTATATTGGTTGAGTGAGGTTCAACAAATACAGGGCACCCCAGGGGAAACCCTCAAAAAATTCTCTTACAATTTGGTGCTGCGACAGCAGGATACTCACCGGTGACTAGTGGCGAGCCGTGTTCCCAAAAGGTGGGTGAGTACATTCTTCAAATACCAGAAGCTAGGGGGCTACGTGTCTGGCAGCTGGAAACCATAAGGTTAAGTATCTCGGGCTGGGGAAGAGGTGCGAAAGCAGTGTGGATGTGAAGAGTCTACATTCAACGTAGAGAGGCTGGGAATGGACATTTGGATCTCCTATGGAGCACAGTGAAAAGCCATGCAGGTAGAAGGAGCATTTGTAGAGAAGCTACACTTAAACATAGTGGGGCCAGGGACAGACTCAAGGACACTCCTATGCAGCGAAGCAATGGCGTTTGGCTCGGGTGCAAGGAACTCACAGGGACAGATTCCAGAAGGAGAGAGGGGACAAGACCATGTAAGTCAACGGGCAGGGAGAGGTACAGGTCTTCCGTGAGAGAGACAGCGAGGTTAAATTGGTTGGTCTAAAGCAGCATAGACCAAAGGGTAAAGGATTAAAAGAAACAAGCAGGCATGAACTCTGTGGGCAGCACAGTAGCAAGCATTGCTGCTTCACAACTCCAGGGACCTGGTTCAATTCCCTGCTTGGGTCACTGTCTGTGTGGAGTTTGCACATTCTCCTCATGTCTGCGTGGGTTTCCTCCCACAGTCCAAAGATGTGCTTGGCCATGCTAAAATTGCCCTTAGTGTCCTGAGATGTATAAGTTAGAGAGATTAGTGGGTAAATGTATAGGAACATGGGTATAGGGCCTGGGTGGGATTGTGGTCAGTGCAGACTCGTTGGGCCGAACGGCCTCTTTCTGTGCTGTAGGGATTCTATGATTCTTTGGCAAAGATAGAGAAAGGATGTAATTGTGCGATCCATGGTTATTTGCAAGAATAGGAAACCAACAGAGATTTGAGCTCTGCCATGTTGAGAAAAGAAAATCAATTTCAAGATGGCGTTGTGTTACTTCTGAAAAGTTGTAAGGAGAACCATTTAGGCACACAGTTGAATTGATTTTGTACTTGCCTGTGTTGGTTACGGGGGCAGAGTTGTAGAAATAATTCATCGTGAAAATTTTGAGCTAAACTGGAGAGATTGTAAGTGTAAAAATTTTAATTTAATAGGGATGTTTAAAAGAGATAAAATTTAATTTTGGATTAATCCGGATCAGGCTTCAAAAATACATTTTTGATAGAACTACCAATGCAAAGATAAATAGAAAGAATTATTCCTGAGTGTTTGAAGTGATGATGTCAATCTGAGCGAATTTACTCCACCCCTGCTGAAACAAATGCAGAATTAATCTATTCTGTCCCAGAGAGGGTGGACCTGTGTGTTATAAGACTTGCAGTAGTTTTAAGACGTAAAATCAAAAATCTAACAGAAAGGGGAATAGGTAGAATGGACCGTGTGTTTAATGATGGAAATTATTATACTACCATAATGCATTCTAGTTGAAATGTGTAACATGGATATGCAAAGTAATGAATGAACCACAAAATTTGAGGAGTAGTTTTGAACACAAAGCACACCCTGTTGTAAATTTTGAATAAGGCAAGGTTGAAAACGGAATTAGACGCCAGATGGGCTAAAAGGGGGAGCCCGCCTATAACACCAAGCTGACAGATTAATATAAATGGAGATGAGGGAAATAATTCAGTGGAATAAACAAGGAAAAGGAACACGGTAATAAAAGATACATTATAGAGGAACTGATAGCAAACAGAGGAGGACAGAATCAAAATTCATTGGATACAAGAGAGCATTTAAAGGGATTCTAGGAAGTAGAATACAGTTTAGGTGATAGCCACGGATGAAGGAACAAAGTTTGTTGAAAAGAAAGAAAAGATAAGATAGGCACTAATGGGCAGCTGAAAGCTCAAAACACTGATTTCTGAGTTTGAGATGATTCTGACATAAGAAAATGTGCTGTAAGCAAATTACTTTAATAAAATGATGTTATTTATGATAAGAACAAACAATCAAAATAACTTATAGCCTGGAATCAAACTGAAAGGTTTGATTTCTATTTCAAAGATGTTATTAGGTTATAGAATTCAGGAAAAAAAAGATAGTTTCCAGAGGACTGGGGGAAGGATATTTGTGTACAAAGGCTTTTCACCAGAAAAGGTGCAAGTCAAGCATTGAAGACTTTTTAACTGTTGTCAGAATTTTGAGAAGATTATGCCCTAGTGGTAAAACCTTTACAGGATTTGATAAAATGAGGAAGGGCTAGTCAGGAAATGATAGAGTGAGAAGATGCAGAAGTACAGGCTTTTTCAGATATGAAGCAGGCTTTGGTGGCAGTCCAAGCTTTGGTCACCAAACATTACACATTTTCTGTGGAGAAAATGATGGAATACAGGGAACTGTGGTTGCTCAGCAGCATGGGGACAGTTTGAGACAGGTTGGGGTGTTACTTTGCTCAGATACACTCAGTTGCCAGAGCAATGTATTGGTGTGTGAGGGCACTAGCTTGCGCCTCATGGACAGTCAATGTTTTGGAGCCCTTGATGGGAAAAATAATCCTCCAAAGCCCGCATACTCAGGAATTTACTTCAGGCAGCCAGTGTTCCTTTAGAAGCAGCAATAATAAAAGTTCAAGCTCATAGGAAAATTGAGGATAAAGTACAGCAAGGAAATCATTTTGCCAACCAGGCAGCAAAGTCCTTAGTAAAACAGGATTGGGAATGGACTCAGCCTGTAGGGCTGGACGCTGTAGCAGTTGAGGACAGTCCAGATATTGATGTAAAACAAGTGCAGGAACATGCAAATGAAGAGGAAAAGGAGCAATGGAAAAAAGATGGAGGACAGAAAGGTCATGATGGAACATGGAGAGAAAAGGGAAAATAAAGTAACACAGTATTCACTGCTGAAGATTTATCATGGAATAGCGCACACGAGCAGACAGGATGCTTGATTTATTGAAGAAATGTTAATATTATCAGAGGTGCGTGCAGTGCACCCTAATGGTGCCAGGACATCACTGCAAAATTAAAATGGGAAGTAAAGCCAGACTCAAAGAACCCTAGGAAAATTTACAAATGGGTTTTACAGGGTTATTATCACGGGTACAAATGATGGGGATCTCTTTAGTAATTGTAGATGAGTTTACGCGATGGGTTAAAGCATTCCCACGTAAAGATGCCACAGCTACTACTGTAGCTGTGATATTAACAAACGAGATAATTCCCAGGTGGGGAATACCCGTTCAGCTGGATTCTGATCAGGGAGGGTTTTGAAAGAGGCCTGTCGTATGCTTGGAATAAAGCAGAGATTTCACATACTATATCACTCTTGGAATTGAGGGATGATGGAGAGAAAGAATTGAATATGGAAGGCTCTAATAGACAATCTACATTTTCTCAAAAAGCAGGTGATCACACAACAGCAGCACCGAGATTGGGTTGAATTGGCGGGACAGAATACTTCTAACTTGCAAAATAAGGTAAGGGATAAGGTAATGGTGAAATTCATGAAAGACAAAAAAGGGCTAGGAACTTGCTGGGAAGAGCCTTTTGATGTGGTGGTTACAGGGCAGACATGTGCCCTAATTGATGAGAAGTATAGCCTGTACTGGAGACACTGGATTCAGTTAAAGTCATATCCCAGTGGTAAGCCCCAAGGTAGCAAACCTGACCCAGCAACTGAATATTTATTATAATAGTACAAGCAGAGAGAATCTGATTACATCAAATTTATTTTGATTGCTAAATTTAAGGTTGTCAGGCCATCTGGATTCTATTACAAATTATTCGCACAGAAGATCTCTGACCTGCTACTACTACATTCAAGGCACAGCTCCAATCAAGATCAGCCAAACAGCCCCCAATGCAGAAGCAAATCAAGTTGCGAGCATGTGCAAAGTGTGGCATGGTGATTGTGCAAGTTTTGTAAACAAGCTGTATTATTTATTATTTGACATTGATTAACAATTGTATTTGATTGTAAGACAGAAGTTGTAGAGACTGTTATACTGAATTCATGTGGTTATATCTTCTTAGTATTGAATGTACAGATTTTGACTCAGGTGGGAGCAGCAACTGAAGTCCTTCAGCGTTCCCCTTGGGAGGTATGTGTTAATACTTATTTATATATGGGACACATGTATGCTAGGATGACCAGTCAGGTAAAGTGTTGGGTATATTTGTACATCCCATATATGTAGAAGGGGGAGGATACCAATACAGGCAATGCCTTTAACATGGTCAGAATTAGTAATGGTGGATCAAACAATCCAGAATTCATCAGTAGAGAGGTAAGGAAAGAATTTCATAAAAGTTAGTCTTGTGCAGGGAAGTTATGTCATATAAACACTTATACACCTATCTATAATCTAGGGAAAACAGGTCCTCGTTTAGTTTTAAAACAGCCAACACCAAAACCAAAAGGGATATATTGTGCTAGAACAATGGAAAACCAAGGGGAAAACTTAGGCATGAGTGAATGTGGGTATTAAAGATAGAAGGATGGTAGGAGTTGAGGGCCTGAATGCAATTACTGTCACTAGAGAGGTAGTGCTTGATCGACTAGTGGGACTGATGGTGGATAGGTCCCCAGGACCGGATGGAATGCATCCCAGGGTTCTGAAGGAAATGGCAGAGGTGATAGTAGATGCCTTAGTGATTATTTACCAAACTTCGCTGGATTCCGGGGAAGTGCCAGAAGATTGGAAAACGGCTAATGTTACGCCACTGTTTAAAAAAGGTAGCAGGCAAAAGGCAGGGAATTATAGGCTGGTTAGTTTAACGTCTGTTGTTGGAAAAATGCTTGAATCCGTCATCAAAGAAGAAATAGTGAGGCACCTTGAGAAGAATTGTTTGATAGAGCAGATGCAGCACGGATTCGTTAAGGGGAAGTCGTGTCTGACAGATTTATTGGAATTCTATGAGGATGTGACTAGTGCGGTAGACAGAGGGGAACTGGTGGATGTGGTGTTTCTCGATTTTCAGAAGGCGTTTGATAAGGTGCCACACAAAAGGTTGCTTCAGAAGGTTAGGGGGCATGGAGTTGGCGGTAAGGTATTAGCGTGGATAGAGGATTGGTCGTCTAATAGGAGGCAGAGAGTTGGTATCAATGGGTGTTATTCTGATTGGCGGTTGGTGACTAGTGGAGTGCCGCAGGGATTGGTGCTGGGGCCTCAACTATTTACCATTTATATAGATGATCTGGAGGAGGGGGCTGAGTGTAGGGTGTCGAAATTTGCTGATGACACGAAGATAAGTGGAAAAGCAAATTGTGTGGAGGGTGTGGAAAGTCTGCAGAGGGATCTAGATAGGCTGAGCGAGTGGGCGAGGACCTGGCAGATGGAGTACAATGTTAGCAAGTGTGAAGTTATCCACTTTGGCAGGAATAATAGTAGAAGGGATTACTATTTAAAGGGCGAAAAGCTGCAGCATGCTACGGTGCAGAGGGACCTGGGGGTCCTTGTGCATGAGTCGCAAAAACCCAGTCTGCAGGTGCAGCAGGTGATCAAGAAGGCAAATGGGATGCTGGCCTTTATAGCGAGGGGGATAGAATATAAAAGCAGGAAGGTCTTGCTGCGACTGTACAGAGCACTGGTGAAGCCGCAGCTGGAGTACTGTGTGCAGTTTTGGTCACTGCACTTGCGCAAGGATATTTTGGCCTTGGAGGGAGTGCAGAGGAGGTTCACTAGGCTGATACCGGAGATGAGGAGGTTGGACTATGAAGAGAGACTAAATAGACTGGGTCAGTACTCGTTGGAGTTTAGAAGGATGAGGGGGGATCTTATAGAAATGTATAAGATAATGAAGGGGATGGATAGGGTAGAGGTAGAGAGATTCTTCCCGCTCAGAAAGGACAGTAGGACTAGAGGGCACAGCCTCAAGATAAGGGGGGGCGGGGGGGGGCAGTTTAGAACGGAGTTGAGGAGGAACTTCTTCACTGAAAGGGTGGTGAATCTCTGGAATTTTCTGCCCATTGAAGTGTTGGAGGCTACCTCGCTAAATATATTTAAGACACGGGTAGATAGGTTTTTAGTAGGCAAGGGAATTAAGGGTTATGGGGAGAAAGCGGGAAAGTGGAACTGAGCCACTACAGATCAGCCATGATCTTATTGAATGGCAGGGCAGGCTTGAAGGGCTAGATGGCCTACTCCTGCTCCTATTTCTTATGTTCTTATGAATGTGGCCACATGACAGATCAAACCACCTGGTTATGCCTGAGTTCACCCAGTAATAACCAATCTTGCAATATTTCTTATTGCTTTGGAAGAGGCAACACTTACCCAAAGCTCAATAGAACATATTGGATTTGTGGGGATAGGGCACATCCTTGGTTTCCTGTCGGATGGAAGAGGTTGTGTTACCCTGGATATGTAATCCCATACATATGTCACATTCCTAAACTCCCTCCCTAATATGGAGTAGCTAAAGCAATGCGTGATATTCTGGTTCTATGCTCCATTTTGGAACACAGCAACTACCCTTGCAGTAGCCATGTGCACTGTGGCACATCAACACAGATTGGCATTAGATTATGTCTTGGTGGCAAGAATGGGATCTGCAGTGATTGGATCAGAGTGTCACACGTCCATACCAGATAATTCAGAAAACATAACTAATCTGGTTAATCCTATCAGGAAAGAGGTGGACAAACTCAAAGACCCTGAACCATTTACCTTAAGAGGTTGGCTCTCAGGCTGGCTGGGCTCCTTGGAACATCAATCCTACAAGGGATCACAATATTCTTCTTGGTGATCTTGGCATTGAAGGTGCTTGCCAATGTAGTCATGAGTGCCTGTGCAATATTGTCCAAGTCCACAGAAAGGATGTACCAGTGATGGCAATTAAGTTGAGCAAGGAAGGATACAAAAGGACCAGTTATCCTTCAGGTCACAGGAACAAGCATTGGGACATTTCTATTTAGTAGCCTTATCTTGGGCTATAGCCAAGAGCCAAAAGCAGGGACTGATGGAGGGTAATACAGAATTTTTAGTATGAAGCCTTTCATTTTAGTTTTACTCAAATAAGTAGACTAGGTTAAGGAAATTATAAAGTGCCTTATGTATAGTCAGAATTCACAATGTGCCTGGAACAAAATATGCAAAGTTATTATAAACTGCAAAGGCACTATAAACCGTGTAACTAAAAATTAGCCAATTATAAGCTTAAAATATATTTTCAATATTTATGTCTTGTGCGCCTTGGCCAACTTTGTTCTGAATGCAGCATGCTGGGAAACACAATGGTAGACAGGCCGAATTCTTTTAATACTGTGGAGCACAGAAAGACGGCTTCTGTTATCTGTTTTTGGACATGCAAGAGGCAAGTTTAATTAGCTTGGTATCTAAGGGAGTAAATTTGTTCATGGGTAGTGAGGCTGGAGCAGTCTCTCAAGCTGATAAAGGAGGTCCTGGTTGCAGCGGAAGTGTGACTCCTTTCAACAATTAAAAATCACAGATATTAATTACGACCTTGGACACTGGTAATGATGTGGGTTAGGTTTCCTAGCTAAGGGGGAAGGAACCTACATGGGTAATAAGCTAATAATACCCTATTCCTTCTGACAGGAGGAATGTTATTGGCTAAGGTAATAATGTGTAATGTTGCGATTGACCCCTCCATTCTGATTGATAAGATTGGATGGGAAAGTGAAATGTTCAGAATAATATAATAATTTTACCTCGCAATATTAGCTTAGAGAGGACAGTCAACCTTCATTGACTTTGTCTCTCTCCTGATGCATCAGCAAATAAATTCTTTTTCGTTCTTTAACTATTTATTGGTTGAGTAAGGTTCAACAAATAAAGGGCACCCCAGGGGAAAATCTTAGAAATTCCTCTTACAGCCCTGTACTAATCCCCAAATTAAATCCCTGCCCCGCTTTCTCCCTATAGCCCTGTATCGCCCCAAACTAATCCCACTGCTTGTTTTCTCCCAATAGCCCTATATGAATCCCCAAACTAACTCCACTGTACCACTCTCCCCATAGCCCTGTATCAATCCCCAAGCTAAATCCACTGCCCCATGCTTTCTCCACCATCCCCCCAATATCATCCCCAAACTAATGCAACCGCCACATGCTTTCCCTACAGCTCTGTATCAATCCCAAACTAATCTCACTGCCTCTCTCTCCCCATAGCCCTGTATCAATTCCCAAACTAATCGCACTGCTTCACTCTCCCCATCGCAATGTATCAATCCCAAACTAATCCCATTGCCTGCCGTCATAAGGAGGAGGTGACTGAGCATCTGGAAAAGCAATGTCAGCATAGTTTTGTGAAGGGCAGATCTTATTTGACAAACCTGCTAGAGCTCTTTGAGGATGTAGCCAGCAAGTTCGATAATGGGGATCCTACTCAAGTGATCTATCTGGACTTCCAGGCATTTGATAAGATGCCACACTAAGGACTGATCCAGAAGGTTAGATCCCAAGGAGTTGGGGGTAGAATAGTACCTTGGATCGAGGATTGGCTGACTGACAGAAATCTGAGGGTTGGAATAAATGGCCCTTTCTCCAGTTGATGAACTGTAACTAATGGGACCCCACGGGGTTCAGTTCTCAGGCCACAACTATTTACAATCTATATCAATGATCTACAAGAGGATCAGACTGCAACATACCAAAATTTGCTGACGACATGAAACTAGATGGGAATGGAGGCTGTGATGAGGAGATAAAAAGTTACAGGCTAGGAGAATGGATCAGAATCTGGCAGGTGGAGTTTAATGTGGATAAATATGAGCTTATCCATTTTGGTTGGGCAAATAAAAGGGCAAATTACTATTTAAGTGGGAAATAGATTCAAAAGGTGTCTTCATAGTGGGATCTGGGTGCCCTTGTGCATGAGTCTGAGAAAGTGGGTATGCAGGTGCAGAATGTTATAAGGAAGGCAAATGGAATCTTGGCATTTATTGAAAAGAGTCCAACGTATAATGGTAGAGAAGTGCTGTTACAATTGTATAAGGCATTGAGACCACACTTGGAGTATTGCGTTCAGTTTTGGTCACCTTCTTTGAGAAAGGATGTGGTGGCACTGGAGGTGGTTCAGAAGAGGTTCACTAGATTAGTTTCAGGTTGAAGGGGCTGTTGTATAAGAAGTGGTTGAATAGCTTGTACTTGCCGGAGTACAGAAGAATGAGGTTGATTGAGGCATATAAAATACTCAATAGGATTGATAAAGTAAACGTTAACCAAATGTTCCCCCTTCTGGGACAGTCTAGGACAAGAGGTCATAGTTGCAGAGTAAGCGGGGCGGGGGGGGGGGGGGGGGGGGGGGGGGGGGGCTGTGTGTGTATGTGTGTCAAGACAAAGATGAGAAGAAGCTACTAGAAGTTGTGACTCTATGGAACTCTCTGCCCCTGAATGCAGTGGATGCAGAGTCAATCAATGGATTCAAGAAGGGTTAAATAAATACTTAATCAAAAGTGGGATAGAGGGCTAAGGGGAGAAGGTGGGGAATCGGAGATAAGATGAATGGAGATAAGCTATGATCATATTGAATGGTGGAGTGGGCTTAATGGGCTGAATTGCCTACTCTCACTTCTAATTCCTATCTTCCTCCCCATAGCCATGTATCAATCCCAAATAAATCCCACAGTCCGCGCTCTTTCCATAGCGATGTATCAATCCCCAAACTTATCCCATTACCCACGTTCTCCTCAAAGCCTTGTATCAGTCCCACCTGTGCTCTTGTCATGAATCTGGCATTTCTCTTCTCATTAACTTTTATTTAGAGGCACCAGCACAGCCTCTATGTAACTCCAACACCATCTCTGAGTGCAATGCTATTTACCCTCTACACAGCTACTGCCCATGTTGTGCCAGCTGTGTGCCTGGATCCTAGCCCTCTTTCCTACCAGTCATGGAATATGATAATTGGGAAAAAGGGAGCAGTGCCCACTGAGTCTTACCGCGATACACTGTCCATGCGACGCACAATAATCACTGCAGTTCTGGATGTCGCAGGCCAGACCACTCCAGCCCGAATGACAGGTGCATGTCCCAGTGAGGTCACAAGCCCCATGACCAGAGCAGCCCATAGGGCAGAGGGTGAAGATGTAGGTGGCATTAAACCCCAACAGGTTGTAATTGGCATCACTGAACAGATGGAGGAGCATCTGAGAATGGAAAATGATAGAAAAGGGTTGGAATGAATGTTGCAGAGTCTGTCTCACATACACGCGTGTGCACAAACACATAGCCATGTTCATACATCTCAGGATCCAACACCTGAAGTCTTGGGCACACAGACTCACAAAGACATCCAGACACTGACACGCGTGGGACATCCAACCACTTTTCCACCTGCCTGCCCTGGATCACCCACGTCAGCTTCCCACTTGCATCCACTACACGTCCCACCTTACAGCTAGGTTTACACTGACCTTTCCTGACTGTGCTTCGATCGGCTCGGGCAGAGTGTTCCCACTCAGGCTAGCGAGGAGTGGACTGTTGTAGGAGTCTCCATCATAAATGAAGAGATAGTCGTACGTGCACTCGGTATCCAAGAACATGAAAGTCAGGACGATGCGGAAACTGCTGTTCGGGGCTTTCAATAAACAAACTTTATTCAAAACCCGATTATTACAACAGCGAAAACCAGCTAACTCATCACACAACAGCACTGAACATCTGACACCCAGCAAATCCCCAGAAACCACCCAGAGTATGCACAGAAAGCACCTGGCACCTCCCCAAAGAGCATCCACCTCACCTCATCTCCCAGAGATCATCCGCCCCCACCCCCCAAGACAGCGCTCCCCACCAAACTCCCCAGACAGCATCAGTGCCTATCGACCCCCACCCTTCCAAGAGAGCATTGTCACCCCCCACCACCCCCCCGCCCCCACAGTGTGCCCACCCCCCTGCCGACCCAGATAGTGGTCGCCCCTCCCTCCCCCCATTCAGACAGCGCCCAGCCCCGTACCAACCCACGGAGTACTCGTCTCCCCCACCCGGAGAGCACCTGGCCCTGGGCCCATGCCAACCACAGCGTGCCCAGCACCCCCCAACCAGAAAACACCCACCCCATCTCCCCCACCAGAAAGCACCTGGTCCATCCCCTCCCCCACAAACATCTCAGAGGAAGAACATGGAAAGACAAAATAACGGGTATAATTCTTAAAGTGGTGCACGAGCAGGTGCATCTGTGCATAGATCTTTGAAAGTGGCAGGAAGATGGTGGGAGCAGTTAATAAAGCATAGAGTGTTCTAGACTTTATTAAGAGGGGCACAGAGTACAAGAGCAAGGAGGTTATGCTGAACTTATACAAGACACTAGTTAGACCTCAGCTGGAATATTATGAACAGTTCTCAGCACCACATTATAGGGAAGATGTGAACACATTGGACAGTGCAGAAGAGGTTTGCAAGGATGGGTCAGGATGAGAAACTTCAGTTAAGAGGACAGCTTGGGGAAGTTGGGACTGTTCTTCTTGGAGAGAAGGCAGCTGTGAGGAGATTTGATAGAGATGTTCAAAATCATGAGGAGAGTTGATGGGGACAAACTATTCTCCCCTTGCAAAAGGATCTACTTTCTCCAATTTAGTCACGTCACTAAAGTTTCTCATCACTGGAACCATTGCCATCAATCTTTGCCACAGCCCCTGTTGGGGTGGATTTAGTTTTCAGCTCACGGAGGCTGGGATACACTGGACCAGGCATTACCATTACAGGTGATCAGAGCTGTAGGAAGGGCAGGTTTATTGGAACAGTACAGTGGTTAGCACTGCAATCTCACAGTGCCAGGTACCCATTCAATTCCAGCCTTTGACGACAGTATGGTGTTTGCACATTCTCCCCACATCTGTATGGATTTCCTCCAGGCAATCCGGTTTCCTCCCACAGTCCGAAGATGTATAGATTAGATAGATTGGTCATGGTAAATTGCCACATATTGTCCAAAGATGTGTAGGTTAGGTGGATGGGCCATGCTAAATTGCCCCTTAGTGTCCAAAGATGTGTAGGTTAGGCGGATTAATCATGGTAAATTGCCCTTTAGTGTGGAAAGATGTGGTTAGGAGAATTAGCCAAGCTAAATTGCCCCTTAGTGGCTTAAGATGTGTGGGTTAGGGAGATTAGCATGGTAAATGCACAGGGTTACGGGAATAGAGTGGAGGAGAGGGCTTGTGTGGAATGGTCTATTGGAGAGTCAGTACAGACTCGATGGGTCAAATAGCCTCACGCACTGTAACGATTCCATGATCCTGTGAACTTTCTGTCTCTCTCTGTCCACACACTGAGGATTTGTACAGCCATGGGAAAGAGACTGAGACTCCAGGAGGAAGCACTCCTGTACACATTTCCCCAAACTAAGGCTTACCATTCCACGTCCTAGTTCTAACCACATGCTGGAGGGAAAATGGAGGTTCCCTTAAAATAAACTTCTTTAGCAAGCTTGTGGTCACTTGTCCTAACATGTCCTTCTGGCTCTTCTTGTTAACCTCTGTTTGATCAGGCTCCTGCTTTTAGGAGAATTAGCCAGCTCCAGCTCCCATTAAAGGAGGAGCGTAAAAGCAACTTGCTCGTGTTCCAGTATCATGCACATCGTTTGGCAACAGAGGCACCACAGCCCCCACACACAGGTACAGTCACAGCAACCCCAGGGGTCAGTGTTGGGAAAGCAATTGTTTACAATTTGCATAGATGATTTGGAGTTGGGGACCAAGTGTAGAGTGTCAAAGTTTGTAGATGGCACTAAGATCAATGGCAGAGTGTCAGAGGACACAGTCTGCAAATGGCTATGGATAGATCTGGTTTCCTCCCACAGTCCGAAGATGTATAGATTAGATAGATTGGTCATGGTAAATTGCCACATATTGTCCAAAGATGTGTAGGTTTGCACAATGGGGTGCAATGTTTGTAAATGCGAGATCATCCATTTTGGTAGGAATAACAACAAAACTGACTATTATTTAAATGGTAAACAATTACAGGACCCTGTTGTGCAGAGGCATCTAGGTGTCCTTGTGCAGGAATCTCAAGGAGTTGATTTGCAGGTGCAGCAGGTAATTAAGAAGGCAAATGGAATTTTGTCTTTCATTGCTACAGGGATGGAGGTTAAAAACAGGGAGGTTATGTTGTAGCTGTCTAAGGTGCTGGTGAGGCCACACCTGGAGTACTGTGTACAGTTTTGGTCTCCTTACTTGAGGAAGGCTATATTGGCACTGGAGGAAGTGCAGAGGAGATTCACTAGGTTGATTCCGGAGTTGAGAGGGTTAGCTTTTGAGGACAGACTGAGTAGACTGGGACTATACTCACTGGAATTCAGACAAATGAGGGGCGATCATATAGAACCATATAAGATTATGAAGGGAATTGGTAAGATAGAAGCAGGAAGGTTGTTTCCACTGGCAGGTGAAACTAGATCGAGGGGGCATGGCCTCAAAATAAGGGAGGACAGATTTAAGACTGAGTTCAGGAGGAACTTCTTCGCACAAAGGGTTGCAAATCTGTGGAATTCCCTGCCCAGTGAAGCAGTTCAGGCTACCTCATTCAATGTTTTTACGACAAGGTAAGATAATTTTTTGAACAGTAAAAGAATTGTGAGTTATGATGACTCTTAAGTAAGTGGAACTGGGTCCATGAAAAGATCAGCCAAGATCTTACTGAATGGCAGTGTAGGCTTGAGGGACCAGATGGCCTACTCTTGCTCCTAGTTCTTACGTTCAACTCCAGGGAATTCTTTGAAGGGAGCTTCCAAACCTACAACCACTACCATCCAGAAGGTTAAGGGCAGTAGATACCTGGGAACACTGCTCTGGAGGTTCCCCTTCAAGTCACTCACCACCCTGACTTGGAAATATATTGGCCGTTCCTTCACTGTCGCTGGGTCAAATTCCTAGAACTTGTTCCCTGACTGCACTGTGGGTGGACCTATGCATTACAGTTCAAGTGGAATAGTTCAAGAAGACAGCTCACCCACCACCTTCTCAAGGGGCAACTAGGGATGGGGCATAAATGCTGGTCTAGTCAACGAAGCCAACATCCCATGAACAAAAAAGAAATAAAAGCCACCTTTATGAAGAAAGATTGGACAGTGTCATAGAATTTCTACAGTGCCAAAGGAGGCCATTTGGCCCATCAAGTCTGCATCGACCACAATCCCACCCACATCCTATTTCTGTAATCTCACATATTTACCCCGCTAATTCCCCCTGACAATTTAGCATGGCAATCAACTTAACCTGCACATCTTTGGACTGTGGGAGGAAACCGGAGCACTCAGAGGAAACCCATGCAGACACGAGAAGAATATGCAAACTCCACACAGTGACCTGAGGCTGGAATTGAACACGGATCACTGGCGCTGTGAGGCAGCAGTGCTAACCACTTAGGTTGTTTTCCTTAGAACAGAGTAAGGGAGTGACCTTTTTTGGAATCCTCTTTAAAGCCCAGACTGTTCTTCCCAAAGTGAGGGGCCCCAGAACAGAATCCCGACAGGGAAGGAACCAGATCTCTGATCAACTGTAACAGTAATGTCCGGCTCGGTACATGTGGCAAAGAACGATAGCAACAGTTCCAGGGATGAGGAACGTTAATGACGTGGATAGATTGGAGAAAGTGGGATGGCTTTCCTTGGCGAAGGAAAGGTTGACAGGAGCTGTGACTGAGGTGATCACAATCATGAGGGGGGTCTGGAGCAGAGCAGAGAGGGAAAAACTGTTCCCATTGTGGAAGGCTTGGGGGTGGGGTGGTCACACAGATTGAATGTGATTGGGTGAAAGAAGCAATGGAGACACAAGAAATCTTTCATCCAGTGCGTGGTCAGGGTCTGGAATGCTCTGTCTGAGAGTGTGGGGGAAGACAAGTTCCATCGAGAATTTCCAATGGGAATTGGATTAAAATCCGAAAGGAAAGAATGTGCAGGGCAATGGGGAGAAGGCAGGGGGAATGGCACCGGGTGAATCACTCGTTCAGAGGAGCGCACATGATGGGCCAAATGGCCTCCTCCTCCACTGTAACCCATTTATGACTCCAAGATCTGTGAAGAGGATCAAGAGACGTTGAACTTTCTGAGAGGTTCCACATGATAAGGCAAGTTCCCTTCATCAACAGCAACAGCAGGGAAACTCACCTCGGATCAGCCACTCACAGTTTCCATTGACAGAATAGTTGCCGGGGCCGTCAGTCACGTAACCAGGCTGTTGAAACAGGAGCTGGCGGTGCCCTTTACATTCACCAGCACGCCCTCTTGGGCACAGCAGCAGCACCAGGAGTGCCAGGCTGTCCAACAGCCTCACCCGGGGTCTCCGCTTGCCCCACGGGGTAAAGGCCATCCTGCTCTCTCTGCTGGGGCAGATGAGGGAGCACTGTGCCCTTCCAGCCTGCAAACGACTGGCTAACTGACTGCCGTCAATCACCAGGACAGCATGGGTCAGGGGTCAGCCCCATCACAAGCTGTAAAAGAAAGAAAGCAGGTTTAATTGGGGAAGGGTGCATGGGGAAATACCTGCCACATGGGCACATCATGCACACACTCCCTTCACCATGCACACAACCTTGATTACGGGTACACTGTGCACACACACCTTCACCATGCATGCAGGCCTGATACTGGACACATTGTATACACACGCTTTCACCATGCACACACAGCCCTGATAGTGGGCACACTGGGCACACACGCTTTCACCATGCATACAGCCCTGATAAACACTGTGCACCGATAAACCAAATAGCCTAGGGCATGAGCACCCAGACTCCAACCACGCCTGAGGAAAGACCAGACCACGAAGGTCAGAAATTGCGATGTGATTGACAGCAAATCACAGGCAGCGCAGTGTCACTAGGAACACTTATAGTGGGCAACAGAGCTTTACCAGTTGAAAAACCGGCAACCCCTTGCCTCCAACCCATCACACTAACACCATCTGCCAAACTGCACTTCATGCAAAGCGCCAGAGATGGCAGCTGATCTCGCTCTCTCCCCTATCCTAACTCTTGCTCACGCACTTCCTCATCTCAATGTCCCAGCAGTTCAATATCAGCCTCTGGACTCTCTCGTTCTGCCTGACTTCACCTGTGTGTTTCCCTTTCTCACACACTCTCCCCATCTCCCTCCGCCTGTCACTTCATCTCTCTATCCCCACCTCTTGCTAACTCTCTATTACTGGCTCTCTCTCTCTCTACATCCCCATCTATCACCGGCTCTCTTTTTATCTTCATCTCCCACTGGCATTGTCTCTCTCTAGCCCCATCTCTCGCCGGCTATCTCACTCGATCCCCATCTTTCACTGGCTCTCTCTCTCTATCCCCATCTCTTGTCTGCTCTCTCTCTGTCCCCATCTCTCGCCAGCTCTCTCTCGCTCTCTATTCCCATCTCTCGCCAGCTCTCTCTCTCTCTATTCCCATCTCTTGCCAGCTCTCTCTCTCTATACCCATCTCTTGCCAGCTCTCTCTCTACCTATCTATCTATATTTCCCCATCTCTCACTGTCTCTTTCTCTCTCTCTATCCACCCTCTCAGTGGTGTGCTCCCTCTCTATCCCCATCTCTTGCTGCCTGCCTTTCTCTCTCTCTCTCTATCCCCATCTCTTGGCAGTTCTCTATCCATCCCTCTATCCCCATCTTTCGCCAGCTCTCTTTCGAAGCCTCTATCCCCATCTCTAGCCGGCCCTCTCGCTATCCTTCTACCTCCATCTCTAGCCGGCCCTCTCTCTATCCTTCCACCTCCATCTCTCGCCGGCCCCCTCTCTATCCTTCCACCTCCATCTCTCGCCGGCCCCCTCTCTCTCCACCTCCATCTCTCGCCGGCCCCGTCTCTCTCCACCTCCATCTCTCGTCGGCCCCGTCTCTCTCCACCTCCATCTCTCGTCGGCCCCGTCTCTCTCCACCTCCATCTCTCGTCGGTCTCTCTCTCTCCACCTCCATCTCTCGTCGGCCTCTCTCTCTCTCTATCTCCATCTCTCACCGGTCTCTCTCTCTCTCTCTCTCTATCGCCATCTCTCTCTCCCCCTGTCTCCATCCCTCGCCGGTCTCCCTGTCTCCATCCCTCGCCGGTCTCCCTGTCTCCATCCCTCGCCGGTCTCCCTGTCTCCATCCCTCGCCGGTCTCCCTGTCTCCATCCCTCGCCGGTCTCCCTGTCTCCATCCCTCGCCGGTCTCCCTGTCTCCATCCCTCGCCGGTCTCTCTCTCTATCTCCATCCCTCGCCGGTCTCTCTCTCTATCTCCATCTCTCGCCGGTCTCTCTCTCTATCTCCATCTCTCGCCGGTCTCTCTCTCTATCTCCATCTCTCGCCGGTCTCTCTCTCTATCTCCATCTCTCGCCGGTCTCTCTCTCTATCTCCATCTCTCGCCGGTCTCTCTCTCTATCTCCATCTCTCGCCGGTCTCTCTCTCTCTCTCTCTCTATCTCCATCTCTCGCCGGTCTCTCTCTCTCTCTCTATCTCCATCTCTCGCCGGTCTCTCTCTCTATCTCCATCTCTCGCCGGTCTCTCTCTCTCTATCTCCATCTCTCGCCGGTCTCTCTCTCTCTCTCTATCTCCATCTCTCGCCAGTCTCTCTCTCTCTCTCCATCTCTCGCCGGTCTCTCTCTCTCTCTCTATCTCCATCTCTCGCCGGTCTCTCTCTCTCTCTCTACCTCCATCTCTCGCCAGTCTCTCTCTCTCTACCTCCATCTCTCGCCGGTCTCTCTCTCTCTACCTCCATCTCTCGCCGGTCTCTCTCTCTCTCTCTCTATCTCCATCTCTCGCCGGTCTCTCTCTCTCTCTCTACCTCCATCTCTCGCCAGTCTCTCTCTCTCTACCTCCATCTCTCGCCGGTCTCTCTCTCTCTCTCTATCTCCATCTCTCGCCGGTCTCTCTCTCTCTCTCTCTCTCTCTATCTCCATCTCTCGCCGGTCTCTCTCTCTCTCTCTACCTCCATCTCTCGCCAGTCTCTCTCTCTCTACCTCCATCTCTCGCTGGTCTCTCTCTCTCTCTCTATCTCCATCTCTTGCCGGTCTCTCTCTCTATCTCCATCTCTCGCCGGTCTCTCTCTCTCTCTCTATCTCCATCTCTCGCCGGTCTCTCTCTCTCTCTCTATCTCCATCTCTCGCCGGTCTCTCTCTCTCTCTCTATCTCCATCTCTCGCCGGTCTCTCTCTCTCTCTCTATCTCCATCTCTCGCCGGTCTCTCTCTCTCTCTCTATCTCCATCTCTCGCCGGTCTCTCTCTCTCTCTCTATCTCCATCTCTCGCCGGTCTCTCTCTCTCTCTCTACCTCCATCTCTCGCCGGTCTCTCTCTCTCTCTATCTCCATCTCTCGCCAGTCTCTCTCTCTCTACCTCCATCTCTCGCCAGTCTCTCTCTCTCTACCTCCATCTCTCGCCGGTCTCTCTCTCTCTCTCTATCTCCATCTCTCGCCGGTCTCTCTCTCTCTCTCTCTCTCTCTATCTCCATCTCTCGCCGGTCTCTCTCTCTCTCTCTCTACCTCCATCTCTCGCCAGTCTCTCTCTCTCTACCTCCATCTCTCGCTGGTCTCTCTCTCTCTCTCTATCTCCATCTCTTGCCGGTCTCTCTCTCTATCTCCATCTCTCGCCGGTCTCTCTCTCTCTCTCTATCTCCATCTCTCGCCGGTCTCTCTCTCTCTCTCTCTATCTCCATCTCTCGCCGGTCTCTCTCTCTCTCTCTATCTCCATCTCTCGCCGGTCTCTCTCTCTCTCTCTATCTCCATCTCTCGCCGGTCTCTCTCTCTCTCTCTATCTCCATCTCTCGCCGGTCTCTCTCTCTCTCTCTACCTCCATCTCTCGCCAGTCTCTCTCTCTCTACCTCCATCTCTCGCCGGTCTCTCTCTCTCTATCTCCATCTCTCGCCGGTCTCTCTCTCTCTCTCCATCTCTCGCCGGTCTCTCTCTCTCTCTCCATCTCTCGCCGGTCTCTCTCTCTCTCTCTATCTCTTGCCGGTCTCTCTCTCTCTCTCTATCTCCATCTCTCGCCGGTCTCTCTCTCTCTCTCTCTCTATCTCCATCCCTCGCCGGTCTCTCTCTCTCTCTCTATCTCCATCCCTCGCCGGTCTCTCTCTCTCTCTCTCTATCTCCATCTCTCGCCGGTCTCTCTCTCTCTCTCTATCTCCATCTCTCGCCGGTCTCTCTCTCTCTCTCTATCTCCATCTCTCGCCGGTCTCTCTCTCTCTCTCTATCTCCATCTCTCGCCGGTCTCTCTCTCTCTCTCTACCTCCATCTCTCGCCAGTCTCTCTCTCTCTACCTCCATCTCTCGCCGGTCTCTCTCTCTCTATCTCCATCTCTCGCCGGTCTCTCTCTCTCTCTCCATCTCTCGCCGGTCTCTCTCTCTCTCTCCATCTCTCGCCGGTCTCTCTCTCTCTCTCTATCTCTTGCCGGTCTCTCTCTCTCTCTCTATCTCCATCTCTCGCCGGTCTCTCTCTCTCTCTCTCTCTATCTCCATCCCTCGCCGGTCTCTCTCTCTCTCTCTATCTCCATCCCTCGCCGGTCTCTCTCTCTCTCTCTCTATCTCCATCTCTCGCCAGTCTCTCTCTCTCTACCTCCATCTCTCGCCAGTCTCTCTCTCTCTCTCTATCTCCATCTCTCGCCGGTCTCTCTCTCTCTCTCTATCTCCATCTCTCGCCGGTCTCTCTCTCTCTCTCTACCTCCATCTCTCGCCAGTCTCTCTCTCTCTACCTCCATCTCTCGCCGGTCTCTCTCTTTCTACCTCCATCTCTCGCCGGTCTCTCTCTCTCTCTATCTCCATCTCTCGCCGGTCTCTCTCTCTCTCTCTACCTCCATCTCTCGCCAGTCTCTCTCTCTCTACCTCCATCTCTCGCCGGTCTCTCTCTCTCTCTCTCTATCTCCATCTCTCGCCGGTCTCTCTCTCTCTCTCTCTCTACCTCCATCTCTCGCCAGTCTCTCTCTCTCTACCTCCATCTCTCGCTGGTCTCTCTCTCTCTCTCTCTATCTCCATCTCTCGCCGGTCTCTCTCTCTCTCTCTCTCTACCTCCATCTCTCGCCAGTCTCTCTCTCTCTACCTCCATCTCTCGCCGGTCTCTCTCTCTCTCTCTACCTCCATCTCTCGCCGGTCTCTCTCTCTCTCTCTATCTCCATCTCTCGCCGGTCTCTCTCTCTCTCTCTATCTCCATCTCTCGCCGGTCTCTCTCTCTCTCTCTATCTCCATCTCTCGCCGGTCTCTCTCTCTCTCTCTATCTCCATCTCTCGCCGGTCTCTCTCTCTCTCTCTATCTCCATCTCTCGCCGGTCTCTCTCTCTCTATCTCCATCTCTCGCCGGTCTCTCTCTCTCTCTCTATCTCCATCTCTCGCCGGTCTCTCTCTCTCTCTCTATCTCCATCTCTCGCCGGTCTCTCTCTCTCTCTCTATCTCCATCTCTCGCCGGTCTCTCTCTCTCTCTCTATCTCCATCTCTCGCCGGTCTCTCTCTCTCTCTCTCTATCTCCATCTCTCGCCGGTCTCTCTCTCTCTCTCTCTATCTCCATCTCTCGCCGGTCTCTCTCTCTCTCTCTACCTCCATCTCTCGCCGGTCTCTCTCTCTCTCTCTCTATCTCCATCTCTCGCCGGTCTCTCTCTCTCTCTCTCTCTACCTCCATCTCTCGCCAGTCTCTCTCTCTCTACCTCCATCTCTCGCCGGTCTCTCTCTCTCTCTCTATCTCCATCTCTCGCCGGTCTCTCTCTCTCTCTCTATCTCCATCTCTCGCCGGTCTCTCTCTCTCTCTCTATCTCCATCTCTCGCCGGTCTCTCTCTCTCTCTCTATCTCCATCTCTCGCCGGTCTCTCTCTCTCTCTCTCTCTCCATCTCCATCTCTCGCCGGTCTCTCTCTCTCTCTCTATCTCCATCTCTCGCCGGTCTCTCTCTCTCTCTCTATCTCCATCTCTCGCCGGTCTCTCTCTCTCTCTCTCTATCTCCATCTCTCGCCGGTCTCTCTCTCTCTCTCTCTATCTCCATCTCTCGCCGGTCTCTCTCTCTATCTCCATCTCTCGCCGGTCTCTCTCTCTCTCTCTATCTCCATCTCTCGCCGGTCTCTCTCTCTCTCTCTCTCTCTCCATCTCCATCTCTCGCCGGTCTCTCTCTCTCTCTCCATCTCTCGCCAGTCTCTCTCTCTCCATCTCTCGCCGGTCTCTCTCTCTCTACCTCCATCACTCGCCGGTCTCTCTCTCTCTCTCTACCTCCATCTCTCACCGGTCTTTCTCTCTCTCTCTACCTCCATCTCTCGCCGGTCTCTCTCTGTCTCTCTACCTCCATCTCTCGCCGGTCTCTCTCTCTCTCTCTACCTCCATCTCTCGCCGGTCTCTCTCTCTCTCTCTACCTCCATCTCTCGCCGGTCTCTCTCTCTCTCTCTACCTCCATCTCTCGCCGGTCTCTCTCTCTCTCTCTACCTCCATCTCTCGCCAGTCTCTCTCTGTCTCTCTACCTCCATCTCTCGCCGGTCTCTCTCTGTCTCTCTACCTCCATCTCTCGCCGGTCTCTCTCTCTCTCTCTACCTCCATCTCTCGCCGGTCTCTCTCTCTCTCTCTACCTCCATCTCTCGCCAGTCTCTCTCTGTCTCTCTACCTCCATCTCTCGCCGGTCTCTCTCTCTCTCTCTACCTCCATCTCTCGCCAGTCTCTCTCTGTCTCTCTACCTCCATCTCTCGCCGGTCTCTCTCTGTCTCTCTACCTCCATCTCTCGCCGGTCTCTCTCTCTCTCTCTACCTCCATCTCTCGCCGGTCTCTCTCTCTCTCTCTCTATCTCCATCTCTCGCCGGTCTCTCTCTCTCTCTCTACCTCCATCTCTCGCCGGTCTCTCTCTCTCTCTCTACCTCCATCTCTCGCCAGTCTCTCTCTGTCTCTCTACCTCCATCTCTCGCCGGTCTCTCTCTCTCTCTCTACCTCCATCTCTCGCCAGTCTCTCTCTATCTCTCCACCTCCATCTCTCGCCGGTCTCTCTCTCTATCTCCATCTCTCGCTGGCTCTCTCTCCATTTCTCTCCCTTTCTCCGTCTCTCTCTCTCTGTTTCACTCTGTCTCTGTTGTTCTCTCTCTCTGCCCCTCTATTTCTCTATTTTTTCACTCACTGTTTTTTCTCCATCTTGTTGATCTTTTGGATCTCGCGAGACTGGCGAGGGTCAGAGTTCGCGGTGCCATGTTCCCCTCAGCCAATCGGGAGCGGGAAGTCTCAGTTTCCAATAGCAAGCCGGAGAACCCACCAATAGGGAGCGAGGCGCCACAATGGTCGAATCAGAGTTGAGCAACCCAGTCCCTGCCACTCAGGAGCAGCTGTCTAATTCCCGCCAATCAGCAGTCAGATATCCACAAAGCGGCGATCCACACCCCCGCCAATCAGCAGAGAGATCCACTCGATTCCCCATTCCAGCTGGGCTGACGTGGCGAGAGACCCTTCAGCCCATTGCCCCTTCCCCCGCTAGCTCTCTGCAAGTGGAACTTTACCTGCTCTCATCCTTTCCCTATTGTCCTGCACCATTTTCTCCCTTAGATAGAGTCGTTATCACCGAATCCTTGGTTTTATAGCACAGAAAGGCATTCTTCAGCCCATTGTCTCTGTGCCAGCCACCAAGCACCTATCCTAATCCCATTTTCCAGCACTTTGTTCATAGCCTTGTATGCTATGGTGTTTCAAATGCTTATCTAAATGTTTCGTAAATGTTATGAGGGTTCCCACCTCCACCACCCTTTCAGGCCGTGTTCTATGGATTCCCACCACCCTCTGGGCGAAACGGCTTTTCCTCAAATCCCCTCTAAATCTCCTGCCCCAATCTTAAATCAATGCTCTCTTCCACCCTACCCCCTGCCCACCAAAAGTTGAGATCAAACCCAGGTCTCTGGCAGTGTAAGGCAGAAGTGCTAATCACAATGCAATCAAAAGGGCATTGATGGCTCAGGTGGATTTTTACGACAATAAGCAATAGTTTCATGGTCATCATTTGACTTAAAATTCAAGATTTTTATTGACTTCAATTTTCACCATCTAATGTAGTGGAATTCAAACCCAGGTCCCCAGAGCTTCCTAACATCATAGTGTTCACTGTGTACTTGCTTCTATTTGTCTTCCGAAAATGTATCACATGTCGTGGTTCCCCAAGACGACAACTGATTTTAGCCGATTGGAACAGAGAGTCTGAGTCTTAATCCTCCAAGCAGTAGACTTTATTTTCCAGCACAAGACAATAAAGCCGGGATGTCCGGAACAATCCAATGAACCATCTGCTTACAGTCTTTTTATGCACATTACAGCTCCATATCTCAAGATTCTTATCTTACTTTCAAGATTCAACCTTGTTTAGCCACCATTGTTTCTGGGTCGACCCTTTATCTATCTTGCTTGAGATTGGTCATTCATTGTTACATCTCTTTGCTTCTTGAAACCATGGTAGTTATGACCTTTGCCCTTATCTAGACAATTCTGCTTACATAATAATCGTGGTTTAGCTAACTCAGGCCGAATAGTGAAGAAAAACATGCTTACTTTATTCTCTCTTTTTTGCTACTGTCACATATCAAGTTGGACAACTGGGCAGTGTCCATTGTCCTCCCGAGTGGCTACTGTTTACATTCATTTATGAGTGATTACTATACTAACTTCGTTGGGTCACATGCATTGATTATATTGGTTACACTTCATCTAGTCATGCTGGTCTGACTACTATACTAATTACATTAAGTAACAGTCATGCTGGTCTGACTACTATACTAATTACATTAAGTAACATACATTGAGCTGATTAATCATACTGGTCTCATCCCATCTCCCATTTTGAATCTACTTCAACACACACATTCTAATACAAGTTTCGGATCAAATTCTCTTACACACATCATACTTTTTGTGGTTAAATGCCATTTGCCACTGCTCTGCCTATCTGATCAGTTAATTATCCAACTGATTTTTTTGAGCCATCTTTGAACCTTCCTTGAACACACTACATGTCAGTGGGTTCCAGATCTTAACCACTTGCTGCATCAAAGAGATTTTCCTCTGGGAAAAAAAAATCCTTTCAAACCAATATCCCTTCCATCCTCCCATCAGTGGGAACACCTTATCCTCACCTATTTTGATTTGATTTATTATTGTCACATATATTAGTATACAGTGAAAAGTATTATTTCTTGCATACTACACAGATAAAGCATACCATTCATAGAAAAAGAGAGAGTGCAAAATGTAGTGTTACAATCATAGCTAGAGTGAAAAGAAAGATCAAATGAGTGTGTGGTAGGTCCATTCAAAAGTCTGATGGCAGCAGGGAAGATGCTGTTCTTAAGTCAGTTGGTATGTGACGTCAGACTTTTGTATCTTTTTCCAGAATATTATATATTTATACCCATTCATGGGATGTGGCCCATCCCTAACAGCTTCTTGAACTAAGTATCTCGCTCAGCCATTTCAGAAGGGCTAAGAGTCGATCACATTGTGGTGGGCTGGAGTCATATGTAGGACAGACCAGGTAAGGACAGTAGATTTCCTTCCCCAAAGGTGTGTTAGTGACACAGATGGGTTTTTACAACCATCAACAATAACTTCTCATTGAATTTTTAATTCCAGATTTTTATTGAATTGTCTACCATGGTGTGATTTGAACTGAGGTCCCAGCACTTTAACCTAGGTTTACTGGATTACTAGTCTAGTGACAACATCATTGAGCCACCATCTCCCCTGAACATCCTTGTACCTGGAACCATCCTTATGGAGCTTTTCTGGACCTCTCTAATGCTTTTACATCCTTCCTGAAGTGTGGTGCCTAGAACTGGATACCTTACTTCAGTTAATGCTAAACATTTTATACCAGTTCCTTGTTGCATGATGAGAGATTGGGTCAACCGAGTCTGCACTCACTGGAATTTCAAATGAGAGGGGGGTCTAATTGAAACATGTACATTTTAGGTTAGACTGGATGCAGAGATGTTGTTTCCTTTGGCTGGAGTCTAGAACAAGGGATCACTCTCATGATGTGGGGAAGGCCATTTAGGACTGAGATGGGGAGAAATTTCTTCACTTAGCTGCTGGTGAATCTGTCAAAGGCTGTGGAGGCCAAGTCACTGAATATATTTAAGAAAGAAATTGATTTCTAGACTCTGAAAGTGTCAAGAGCTATGGGGAGAGAGAGCAGGAATATGGTGTTAAGATAGAGGATCAGCCGTGTTTATAATGAATGATGGAGCAGACTCAAAGAGCTGAATGACCTGCTCCCATACTTAGTTTCTATGTAACCCAAAGGGAGTTTGCTGTGAGTCACTTTAAAATTGATGTCACAAATTGAAGGATTGAGGAACCACCACAACCTATTTCAGAAATTAGAACAGTTCTGCTTACAGATGGCGAGAAAGATAAAGGAAGTTCAGCTTGCTTCTGTCCCCTGTCCACAGCATAATGTGTGAAATTTATAAATGCTGATGTTCAGAGACTTGGCTATATTCATACTTGGAACTTATAGCTCGCCATCCTAAGAGTTGGCACAAAATGCACCCCATCAACTCTCAGAAGCCCACTTCTATTTAACGCTCAATTGAACATTGATTGGCAGGTGGCCACAAGATACTGCAGTGTTGTGCCTGGAACTAAGTCCCAGGACTATTCCCAAGGTCAATTCCAGGGGTCCTGTGGCAGGATAGTTGAGGATATCCTTAGGGGAGCGGAGGTGGGGGTTGTTAGGAGGGGGAAGTGAAGGTGGCTAGTGGTGTGAAGGGAGCTCCCAGTTCCCAGAGGGGAGGCAACCCCAAATCCATCCATGATTTATGTCCACGCAACAACCTAAATGTTACATGGGCACTTAATATTCCGGACAACAGGGCAAACAATACCTCAGTTGACTCTGTATTGTTGACAGCTGCACTGCCAATCCATGTCTACACCTTTGACTGAAAGTCTGCATGAGTGAAGACTACATGGCCAGCATCATCAGACTATTTTATGCTCACACCTGCCTGCAATGCCCAAAATTAGCATGCAGGTTCAGGAAAACAATTTGGGAAGTCAAATGATATATTGGCCTTTATCATAAGGCTATTGAAGTACAAGGACAAAGAAATTGTGCTATAATTATTCAAGGCTTTGGTGAGGCCACATCTGTGAAATTCTGTGCACATTTTGGTCTCCATATTGATGGAAGCATACGCTCGCAATGGGAGTGATGCAGCAAAGGTTCACTCAATCAGTCCCTGTTCTTGTGACAAAAGGCTGGGTAAGCCAGGCCTATGATCCTGGGAGGTTGGAAGAATGAGAGGTGATCTCATTGAAAGGTAAAAGATTCTGAAGGGCCTCAACAGGTGTGGACACTTGAGAGCTTCTTTGCTGAGGCTGAGGAGCCTTGAACATGGGGTCATAACTCAGGATAAAGGGACTGAGATAAGGAGAGATTTATTCAGAAGGCTGTGAATCTTTAGAATTGTCCGGCTTCGAGGGTTGTGGACGTTGTTGAAGGCTGAGATAGACTTTTGATCTCCTAGGGAATTGAGGGATGTGGGGAGGGGACAGGAAAGCATAATTAAGATAGGTGATTGTACAGAATAACAGAGCAAGCTTAGGGGTCCACTCTTGCCCATTCTACTTACGATGCTTGATCCACTCGACGTATCTCCTTTCCGAAGTCAAAAATAAGTGCCTCCTCCCTGGGCTGACATCATATTAATCTTAAAAACTCCTTCCCCCTCTGCAGATGATGTGACATCTCAGGCTGTCATGAGACAAGCAACGTGACATCCTGGATTCCTGCCTGCAGACAAGGAAACACCAGTTTCCCTATCACATTCCCTATTGCAGTGGCTTTCCCACTCATATTTCCTGAGCCAACTGTGGACTTGGCCCAGGCTGGACTGTCCAAAAGGAACATTCACTTACAGCAGAGGTCAGAAAGGAGGAAGCATCCAGTGGAATACTGTGCAACCTACCTGGTGGTCTTCCTCAGCTGTTGGAAACCAATTCCCTCACCACCTGCCTACCCTCAAATTTACAGGCTGATCACATTCAGAAATATGTTTCCCCAAAACGCTCAGTCTGTTGAAGTCACCGTACATAATGCCAAAACCCAATGGTAAATCTTCTTTGAGGACACCACCCTCTTGTGGTCATCCAAGGCATGAGAAACTTAATGGACTTCCAACATGGAACAGGATGCGCATTCCATGAGACCGAGATGCCCTGCTTTGCCAATATTTATTAGGGTATTAACTGACATAACAGCAATAAACATAAAGTCCAAATAAATGCTGAATAGGAATAAAGACCTTAATAAATATGCACCAGCTATTCACCAATCAGCTGCTCCCCATGTTGATTTCCCTTTATTTTGTAAGGAGGCTAACTTAAATGTTTTCACTCTTATGATTTATAAAATTTTATATTTTAATTCATGCAAAAAGATTGAAAGGCTTCCCTGATTTTATTTTAACCTTATTGCCTAAATCTGATTAATGGAACAAATTTATAAACTATCGAATGGGTTTTAGTGTTTCTAATTAATTGATCCAGTCTTAATTTGACTAAATCAACTATCAAATAATTTTACACTATACCCAACTGGCATGAGTAGGCTGTGCTGCAATCTGAGTTTTTCTTTTTCTCCATCTGGTTCAGATTTGGAACATTCATCAACACTTTGGAACACATCACACCCCACTGCCCGCAGTCTATATGGCATGAGGTCCAACCACCCTCCTCAATAAGACGATCCAGCCTTTCCCTCCCTACCCACAAATAGGGGGCAGAAGTAGCCAGCCACCAATAGGAAGAGAGAGATCTACTGTAACCCTCAATAAAGGCTAAAGCTCCACAACCCTGGCACCAGGCTTGCCAGAGTTCCAAATCCTTTTTCTCTGCCAGAAAGGTGATCTGAAGCCCCTCAACCCCAACAAACATCCCCACCATCCATCTCTACCAATAGCTAAGCAGATCTGCATACACTGCCAACGAGTTGATGGGAGGTCCACAACCCCACCACCAACCTGCAAATAAAGGGAGAGGAGGTCCATTTCTTCACTTGAGGCAGGTGTGTGGAAGATGAAGCTCCCTCCGAATGGGAGGTACGGTGTGAGTAAGTGTTGCAGGATGCACTCGCATTACCAAGATGGGGGGGTAGGAAGGGGGCACAAGAGCCATTCCATCCCTAACACGTTAAGCTCTGAAACACAAAAAAAATCTCCCTTTCACGTATTTTTGATTTACAGGATGTGTGTTGGGGGCTAGGTCCAGCACTTATTGTCCACCCCTAATTGCCCCTTGCTGGTGAGCCACCACCTTGAAGTGCCACTGTTCCTAAGGTGTAAGTACACCCACAGTGCTATTGGGAAGGGAGTTCCAGGATTTTAATCCAGTGACAGTGAAGGAACGGCTGATATACTTCCAAGTCAGGAATGGTGAGTGATTTGAGGGGAATCTCCAGGTGGAAGTGTGTTCCAGGTGGTTACTGCTCTTGTTTTTCTAATTAGTAGTGGGCAAGGGTTTGGCAGGTGCTGTCTAAAAGACCTTGATGAATTCCTGCAGTGCATCTTGTAGATGGTACACATGGCTGCCACTGTGCATCCATGGTGGAGAGAGTGAATGTTTATGGAAAGGATAGCGATCAAGGGGGATGCTTTGTCCTGGATGTGTAAAGATTCTCCCTGTTAGTTTCTCCCCATCTACTCTGTCCAGCCCCCTCGTAATGATTTTGGACATTATCGAGTTTCCTTTTAGCCTTCTTCTCTCCAAGGAGAACAGTCCCAACCTCTCCAACCTTTGATTTGATTTATTGTCACATGTATAACTGTACAGCAAAAAGTATTGTTTCTTGCACACTAAATACATAAAGCATACCATTCAGAGAAGAGAGCAGAATGTAGTATTACAGTTATAGCTAGGGCATAGAGAAAGATCAACTTAGTTGAGGTGGTTCATTCAAAATTCTGATGGCAGCAGGGAAAAAGCTGTTCTTGAGTCAGTTGGCCCTCAGACTTTTGTATCTTTTTCCCAATGGAAGAAGGTGGATGAGAGTATGCCTTAATTACGCTGGCTACTTTTCCGAGGCAGTGGGAAGGATAGACAGTCAATGGATGGGAGGCTGGTTTACATGATATACTGGGCTTCTTTGTAGTTTCTTGCAGTCTTGGGCAAAGCAGGAGTCATACAAAGCTGTTACGCAACCATAAAGTCATACTGGGCATGCCAAATTTCCTTAGTCTTCTGAGAAAGTAGAGGTGTTTGGTGGGCTTTCTAAACCAGTGTCAGTTTTGAGGGATCAGGACAGGTTATTGATGATCTGGACACCTAAAAACTTGAAGTTCGCGAACATTTCTACCTATCTATCCTCATATCTGTCATCTATATAGGTATCCTCATAAGTGAAGTTACTCATCCCTACAACCAATCTTGTAAATTTCTTCTTCACTCTCCCCAATTTCTCCATGCTGATACGAATGTTTACATTAATCACACATGACCACAATACAGGAGTCATTTTATTCCTTTCAGAAGTAGGATGTACATCACAATCAGCCATTTGAGGCAGAAATAATCCATCCTTACTTCGGTGATGTCCCACTGATTCTGTTTACACTTTGAAACATTTTGCTCTGATAATATGCAGTTTGAATATCAATACAACTCAAAGTCTACTACTGCAGATACTGCAAATCAGAAAGAAAAACATAACTGAGCTGTTCAAAATTAGCACAACTTTTTTATTTCCAAGTCAGTATTGGCATACAGTCTACAGTAGATGACAGTCTGCAGCTGCTGAATTATGGTCTACATGCTCTCCCACCATTCAGGGTTCACAAGGGGAGCTGTCTCCTTTCCAATGTCAGCATTACCAGGTTCCACATTAATCGTTTAATGTTCAGGATTTTAAACCACACAGGCCCAAGAAAACGGTAAACTTTATTACTTCAAAATCTTAATATGCAACACTTCCTGGTTGAACCCCCCCTCTACCCAATTTAGTTTGTTGTAACATTCTCTGTACTGTCCTGACCAACGCACATTCTCTTCCTTTCACGACCCCAATCTACTCTCCCTAGTCTTCCTACCCTGACTCCCTCCATCTATCCTCCCTCCTATTGGATTCTCCCTCTGCTCCAGCGCTGGCTCACCGTTCTCCCAGTCTTTCATAGAATTCCCTACAGTGCAGGAGGTGGCCTTTCGGCCCATCAAGTGTGCACCGAGCAGAATCCAATCTAGGCCGTATCGTTGTAACCTCGTGCATTTACCCTAGTTATTCCCCTGACACGAAGGAGCAATTTAGAATGGCCAATCCATCCAACACAAACATCTTTGGACCGTGGAAGGAAACTCACGCAGACACAACGTGCAAACCCCACACACGCAGTGACCCTTGGCCGGAAATGAAACTGGGACCCTAGCATGGAGAGGCAGCAATGCTAACCACTGTGCCATTGTGCACCCTATCCCCATGATACACCCTCCCCAACCCCGCATCAGCACTCTTAGGCCACCACCCTCAACACGCTCTTACCCCTGCACTGACACTCTCTCACAGACCATATCCCACATTGACATCTCCCAACTGATAAGAGGCCACTTGCCCTATCATTGTGTCAGTCACTGTGCGTGTGACCAACGCTACATTTACAATAATGCCAGCAGCAGAGAGAGAGAGCAGACAGCATCATGTTTGAATGGAGGGTGGGTGTGCATGTGCTGGGAGGGGGCATGCATGTGCGTGAGAGATTGGGAAGGGGTGGGGACCCGGGAGGGGGTGGGTGTGCGGAGGGGTGCGAGTGTAAAATGTGAGGGTCAGGAGAAGGGTTATTATTCAAATTTTTACTTTGTAAAAACTCTGTATTCCAGCGGGTGCTCCTCTGGCCAGAGCTGTCCCGGCTGCACCAAAGGGGCCGTTCCCTTTGGAATCAGAATCCCGGATTCACGCTGTCAGAGACAACCTCTCCCAGTAGTTGCTGCACCTGGCTGTGGATCAGTTTGCAGACGCTGGTGTAAGCGTGGCGGGTGAGGTGCAGGTAATCATACATGTCATTATGACTAATGGTGCCATCTGAACTCACAAAACCGGGGTCCACATCCAGGAACACAGTGTTACTGAGATCCTTCACTGTGTTCTTCACCAGCTCATTCACCAAGGCATTCTTCACCCGCAGTGGATTAGGGTCCTTGCCACGGGGTAACAGACCCTGCAACAGAGGACAAGGCCATGTATGAGAGACAGGATAGGCAGCATAGAACAGGCCAGGCTCAAATACTGAACATTCACTGGGGTCATGTACAATGGCTGCTCCGCACACTGGAGACTCCCCATCACTACATTATCTCTCCCCCAGTACACCCAGCCACTCCCCGGTAATGCTGTGCTTCCATTACTATCTCGTCACACTGCCCCCTCTCCCCAAGACACTCCCCCTGCCCCCTTCTCCCCTGCCCCTCCCCACAATACCCTCTGCTCTGCCCTCTCTTCCAAAACACCCTCCCTCTGTCCCCCTCTCCTCACAACACCTTCCCCCCCGCCCCCTCTCCCCCACAACACCCTGCTCCCCCTCTGCCCACAACACCCTCCCCCTGTTCCTTTCCCCTCTCCCCTACAACACCTCCCCCCTGACACCCCCCCTCCTCCTTTTGGCCCCCTCTCCCCCACAACACCCTCCCACCTGCCCACCTCTCCCCCACAACACCCTCCCCTCTGCCCCCCTCTACTCCACAACACTCTCCCCCACCCTCCCTGCCCACAACAGTCTGCCCCCTTCTCCCCCACAACACACTCCCCCTGCCCGCCCCCAACACCGCCCCCCCCCCGGCCCTTGCTCCCCCACAGCACCCTCCCCTGTCCCCCACTCCTCCTCCCTCTGGCGTCCTCTCCACCACAACACCCTCCCGCTCTCCTCTCCCCATAGCACCCTCTGTCTGCCCCCTCCATGCACACCCCATCAGGCTCTCTCTCCCACCGCGACCCCATCTCACCAGTACGATGACTTTGGCCTGGGGCTGCCGTTGATTCAGGAGATGGACAATGGCCTCAATTCCACCTGCCACCTGCTCCGCTGTGTGTTCATGATTGTTCGTTCCCACCCAAAGAACGATGACCTGCAGACAGGGATGGGTGTTGTAAGTTGGGCGCAGAGGGAACAAGGAAAAGACTGACTTCAACAGCAATCTCACACTTCACCACCCAGATTCAATCTGTGACAGCTTTACTCATCAGCCAAAGCCCCTTTCTCATCCCACACCCACTCTTTGCTGAGTCATCAGAAACCTTTGAAATACCAACGGATTAAATGGTGGCACAATGGTTAGCACTGTTGCCTCACAGCACAGGGACCCAGATTCAATTCCTGTTTTGGGTGACTGTGTGGAATTCACACATTCACCCCATGTCAGTGTGGGTTTCTTCCTGATGCTTTGCTTTCCATCCACAGTTGAAAGATGTGCAGGTTAGGTGCATTGATCCTTAGTGTCCCAAGGTGCATTGTTTAGAGGATTAGCAGGGTTATGGGGATGAGGTGAACCTGAGTAAGATGCTCTTTCAAAGACTCAGTGCAGATTCTATGGGCCAAATATCCTCCATCTGCACTGTAGGGAATCCACGATTTGTTATAAGCAGTTCACAGAAGGTTTACCAGATGGATACCTGGAATCGGTGGGTGTCTTATGAGGAAAGGTTAGAGTTTAGAAGAGTAAGACTCGACTTGATTGAAACATGCAAGATCCTGAGGGGTATTGACAGGGTGGACGTGGAGAGGATCCTTCCTCGTGAGAGAATCTAGATGTAGGGATTACTGTTTCTCTCAGAGGAGGGTGAGTCCCTGGAACCCTTTTCCTGAACAGGCAGGGGAAGCAATTGTTTTAATATTTTTAACAGGAATGGATACATTCTTGGGGGTGGATGAGATGCAGATTTGAGGTAACTATCAGATGAGCCATGATCTTATTTAATAGGGGAGCAGGCTCGGCGGGGCCAAGTGGCCTCCTCCTTGTTCGGACAACTCTTGTTTATCCAACTCATTTCTAAATAAAAATGTGGGCAGGGCACAGATCCCCAGGAGACTCCACCCGACTCACAGTCAAATCCCTGGTGGCCCTTTCTCTGCCTCTCACTTTCCAACCAGCTCCATATCTAACACGAAATATACACAGACATTACAGCATAGAACAGTCCCAATCAGCCCAGAGCTCTGTATCAGTGCTTTAGACTCCATTAAACCAATAGACCTGATCACACTTAGCTGTCCCATTGTCACCTTCCTTATGAAATGACAGTCATGGTTCCTTTTGGTGCTTGCCTACACACAACTGCGAATGTCATAGTCTCAAGTCCCATGCTGAACGCTAGAGCCTAGAGTCCAGTCTAGTACTCCTCAGCGTCAGGACTGTGGATGTACTGCATTGTCAGAGGTGTCCTCAAAGGGCATCACTCAGTGCAGACTGGGGCCCTCTCCCTGCCCGAGAAGACCTCGTTGCATATCTTGAGATTACATCACTGACTAAACACTGAAGCTGCTTCCACTGGGTCTAGGGGTGGTTCTGATATTGTGAAATGCGCTAATCAAATCTTCAGTGTTATCTCAGTTGGATTCTTAACCAGCCAATCTGAATAGTTGGGAAAATCTCTGAATCCACAGCACAAATAGGTTCCTTTGGACCCATGGTCAAATTTGCTTCCATTTAATCCTGTTCACTCTACAAACTCAAAATATGAGAGAGAATATTCCCGGGTCTCACACAATATGTACCCTTCCCAAAATTCCTGGTTCTCCCTCAAACTATCCCTTTGTTCTGACAGTCCCTACTCTCCCTCAATCTATCCCTCTGATCCATTATTCCTGGTGCTCCCTCAATCCATACCTTTGGTCGGATGTTTTCCAGTTCTCCATTTTGCAGCCGCCACAGGACGTGCTGAGTCGCATCGCCTCCAATTCCAAAATTCAGCGCATGAAGTGGTGAGAATAACTGACGCCAGATCTGTCCAGAGAGAAGCAGCCGTAAGGGTCAGAGCAACAGACAGAAACATGGAGTGTGTGTGACACACCTGGGCGACGGTTACGGAGGGAGGGAGGGAGAGAGAGAAATGGAGTGTGACCCAGGGAAAAACAAGGAATATCACACATGGAGAGAGAGAGACAGACATAGAGGGTGAAATAGGGAGAGACAGAGAAATATGGAGTGTGACACACAGGGAAAGAGTGAGATGTTGCCCATATTGGGTGATGGGAATATGGACACAGTGGGCAGCAGCAAAACAAATGCCCTGCCACACACACTATCTTGGTGCAATTTTAAACATTTTCCATCCTTGCTGCAGTTTGTGTGGTACAATTCTGAACTGCAGAGCAGGTTTCTTGTTGTGCAGACAAGATTGGCAGCGTTCACAAGTGGAATGCAAGAGTTTTGATCTCCTGTATTAAAAAATATATAGTATTGTGTTCAAGGCAGCCGATTGAAGGTTCACTCCACTCATTCTTGGGGTGAGGGAGTTATCTCATGTAAATAGGTTGAACAGGTTGGGTCCGTACCCATTGGAGTTTGGGAGAATGAAAGATGATCATATTGAGACAAGTTGAGGGGGATTTGTGAGGGTGGGTACTGAGTGGATGGTGCCACATGTGGCAGAGACCAGAACCAGGGGACACAGTTTGAGAAGAAGGGGTCTCCCATTTAAGACGGAGATGTAGAGGATTATTTTCTCTCAGACGGTGGTTAGTCTATGGAATTCACCTACCCCAGAGAGCAGCGCTGAGCTATGGTTCATTGAATTTATTCAAGGCTGAGTTGGACAGATGTCTGATCGACACTGGGGTCAAGGGTTAGTTATGTGGGGTGAAGGGCGAGTGAGCCAGTGAAGGGGATTTAGGATAGCAATCAGGTGAGCCATGAACTTATTGAATGGCAGAGAAGGCAGGAATGGGCTGAATGGCCTCCTCCTGCTCCGACGTTGAATGTTCCTTTCCAGTGGTCCTTCCGTTGAGGGGGGTGCGGAACTCACCTCAAACTGGTGGAGTAACTGAAGCAGTGAGTCTCCCACGAACAGGACGTCAGGTTCTTTGTCCTTCGTGTCAGCCACAAAGCGGTTGTGCTGTAGGATACAAAGGGATTAATGTTCAGGGAAGTGATGGCACCCTGTGATCATGCGAGAAAACTCAAGAACAAAATATTCAAGCAGCGACCTCAGCTTTGACAAATTGCTGGATCAAACTCCAGGTCCAAACTCCAAAAGCATTAGAATAGACTTTGAGCACAAAATATGGGAAACAAGGGGTTGAATGCAAGAATATATTAATACACGTGATTAATAAATCAAATCAAATCTTACTCTTCTAAATTTGAATGGATACAGGCCCAACTGCTCTGACCTTTCACTATGAGACAACCCACCCATTCCTGATACTAGCCTAGCCACGCACAACCCATGAAAAAATTTAAAAGGACAAGTCAGGTGCAGAAGAAAAAGGTGAGGCAAGAAAAGTCAAAATAGCAAGTGGAATGTTAGCCATTATAGACATCATGCAGGTTTAGCAACAGCTGTATAAAGCCCTGGCCAGACCTGTACTATGTACACATCTACACATCATACTTTAGGAAGTATACGGCTTTGGAAGGACTGCGAAGCAGAGCAGAGCAGATTAGATTCACCAGAGTGTTAGCTGGACTTGATGGTTCAAATTACACAAACTAGGCTTGTCCCCCTTGGAACTCATGACATGATTTGACCGAGGTGCTTTTGGATTTCAAAAGGGTCAATCCAGGGGATTTACTTCTGCTAGAGTAGGAGTCCAGAAGGGAACATCAACATAAAAATTAGAATCTGCACACTAATGGGAAGGCAGACATTTGCAAAGAATTTCTGCAGCTGGATTGCAGAAGTGCAGAACATTTCCTGGCACTTCAAAAGCCAGTGCAAAGAAGTTTCAAATTGAAAATGATGACGTTTTTGTGGGCCAGGGTTTAGAGTCGTGGAATTTTACTGCACAGAAAGAGGCCCATCGTGTCTGCATCGCATTCTGCAGACAAGACAGGTGGATGGAGTTAGGATACAGATCAGCCATGGTCACAGCAGCTGGGTGGGGGAAACAGATCTGAGGAGACAAATTGCTTTTGTCTCAAGTATGATCAAACCCCTGCTACTTAATCTGGTGCCATCAACAAACTGTGATGTCTAGCTTTGGAACTGGGATAAAATGTCATGTAATGAAGGGCAGCATAGTAGCACAGTACTTTGAACTTCTGCCTCACAGTGCCAGGGACCAGGGTTCAATTTTGGCTAGGGGGTAACTGCTTGTGTGGAGCTTGCACATTGTCCCGTGTCTACGTGGGTTTCCTCCAGCAGTCCAAAGATGTGCAGGTTAGGTGGATTAACCACGGGGTTAAGGGGCTAGGGCAGGGGAGCAATGAAGCCTGTGGAATAAAAAAGGAGAGTGGAGATTGCCAATTGTTAGGTGACATCAGGTTTCCTCCAGGGGCAGATTTCAAATGGTTGGTTTTTTCTTCCTGGACAACAAGAACGTATGAATTAGGGGCAGGAATAGGCCATTTGATGCTTTTAGTCTGCTCCACTGTTTGATAAGATCATGACTGCCGCTTCACATTCCTACCTGATGCCCCCCACATCCCACCCCCCCAAAAAAACTTATACTGTTAACTGCCCTTCTGAAATATCCGAACGAGACAATCAGTTCAATGGGCAATTAGTGATGGGCATCTAATGCTGGGCCCAGCTACTGACACCCTCATCACATGAACTTATGATTAAATATATATAGATGTATATATATTAAATCATCTCTGGTTCTTCTGAACTCCAATCAATCCAGCCAGTCCAACCTTTCCTCATTAGATAACTGCACCGCACCCCAAATCCCAGGTATCAAGTCCCTGGGTCTGGATGGAATGCATCCCAGGGTACGAAAAGAAATGGCAGAAGTAATAACAGATGCACTAGTTGTAATTTATCAAAATTCATTGGACTCTGGGGAGGTGCCAGCTGATTGGAAAACAGCTAACGTAACACCACTGTTTAAAAAGGGAGGTAGACAAAAGGTGGGTAACTACAAGCCGGTTAGCTTAACATCCGTAGTTGGGAAAATGCTAGAATTTATCGTTAAGGAAGAAATAGCAGGACACCTGGAAAAGAATGGTTCAATCAAGCAGACGCAGCGTGGATTCATGAAGGGAAAGTCACGTTTGATGAATTTACTGGATTTTTATGAAGATGTAACGAGTGTGGTTAACAGGGGGGAACTGGTGGATGTGTTGTTTTTAAGATTTCCAGAAGGCATTCGATAAGGTGCCTCACAAAAGATTGCTGCATAAGATAAAGGTACATGGAGTTGGGGCAAAGTATTAGCGTGGATTGAGAATTGGCTATCTAACAGAACATAGAGATGCTGGCGTTGGACTGGGGTAAACATAGTAAGAAGTCTCACAACACCAGGTTAGAGTCCAACCAGTTTATTTGATAGTAATCTTACAAGCTTTTGGAAATGTTGTTCCTTTGTCAGGTGTCCCGATGCACCTGACGAAGGAACACCATTTCTGAAAGCTTGTAAGATTACTGTCAAATAAACTGGTTGGACTCTAACCTGGTGTTGTGAGACTTCTTACTATCTAACAGAAAGCAGAGAGTTGGAATAAATGGGTGCTTTTCCGGTTGGCAGTTGGTGACTACTAGTGTGCCGCAGGGATCAGTGCTGGGGCCTCAACTGTTTACCATATACCTAGATGATCTGGAGGAGGGGATCGAGCGTAGGGTAACAAAGTTTGCGGATGACACAAGATAAGTGGGAAAGCAAATTGCGTGGAAGACACAGAAAATCTGCAGAGAGATTTGGGTAGGCTAAGTGAGTGGGCAAGGATCTGGCAGATGGAGTATAACGTTGGCAAGTATGAGGTTATCCACTTTGGAAGGAATAATAGTAAAATGGACTATTATTTAAATGGTGAAAAATTACAAGATGCTACTATGCAGAAGTACCTGGGGGTCCTTGTGCATGAATCACAGAAACTCAGTTTGCAGGTGATCAAGAAGGCAAATGGAATGTTGACCTTTATCGCTAGAGGGATGGAGTATAAAAGCAGGGACGTCTTGCTGCAATTGTACAAGGTACTGGTGAGTCTGCACTTGGAGTACTGTGTGCAATTTTGGTCCCCTTATTTAAGAAAGGATATATTAGCTTTGGAGGGGGTACAGAGAAGGTTCACCAGGTTGATTCTGGAGATGAGGGGGTTAGCTTATGAGGAGGGATTGAGTAGACTGGGCCTGCACTCATTGGAGTTTAGAAGGCTGAGGGGAGATCTTATAGAGACATATAAGATAACGAAGGGGCTAGATAGGGTAGAAGCAGAGAGATTATTTCCACTTAGAATGGAAACAAGAACTAGAGGGCACAGCCTCAAACTAAGGGGGAGTCAATTTAGAACAGAGTTGAGGAGGAACTTCTTGTCCCAGAGGGTGGTGAATCTTTGGAATTCTCTGCCCATTGAAGCAGTGGAGGCTACCTCATTAATTGTGTTTAAGTCACAGATAGGTAGATTTTTGACCAATAAGGGAATTAAGGGTCATGGAGAGCAGGTGGGTAAGTGGAACTGAACCACTATCAGATCAGCCATGATCTTATTGAATGGCAGGGCAGGCTCGATGGCCTACTCCTGCTCCTACTTCTTATGTTCCCCAGGGGTCAGTACTCAGTTCCCCACTCTCCAAGCTCCACATTTACAGGCAAATGATCTTAGCCACAAGTTCAAACTCTGAAGACGAAATAGAATGTAGAAGCACTGAGAGCTAGGAGGGGGACAGTGATAAGGCGGTTGAAGGGTGGATGGAATTTATCACCGAGAAGTGTGAAAAGATACATTTTGGTCAGAGGATTGAGGAGAAGCAATCTGAAAGAAACGGGCTTTCAGGAGCAGAGAGCTGTGGATGTGCACACACAAAACAGGAGTGGTGGGACAGGTTGAGAAAGATGGTCAAGACATACATTCCAGGTTTTATGAATAAGTGTCCAAAACCAAGAAGAAACATTTTTGTTATAATACCATCATTTGGTAGCATAGAACTTGAGTATGGCTGAAAAAAGACATTTTCTCAAACTTTTTGTCTTGTATTCATCAGGTCAATGGCAAGGATACCAATCTGAATGAAAACAACAACTTTCTACTAAATGAAGAGAGAGTGCTGACTGATTAGCATGTGGACTGCTTGGTAGAGGCATTGCCATGGAGAATGCACCAGTTGATGGTGACTGACAGTTAAGTGCCAAGCAGTTAAACTCCCAAATACAGCTTGGCAGCTATTCTAAGTTAACTGGTGCATTCTCCATGGCAATGCCTCTATCCATCAGAATCTGCTTACCAACCAATCAACACTCACTCCTCACACAATATAAAGCTGTTGTTTCCACTGGTGCTCTTGGTAGTGACCTGGTGAGTATAAGATTAAAAGCTTTGACAAAATGTATTTTTCAGGCACACTCAAGTTTTACAAAACTACCGGTTTGGTCCCAGCTGGAATATTGGTAATTCCTGGCCAGATAATTTGAAAGGATGCAAAGTCTTTGGTGAGAGTATGGAAGGGATTCGCAAGAATGGTTGCAAGGGTAAGTGACCTGAGTCATGCAGGTAGATTGGAGAAGCTGGGACTGTTTCTCCTTGAAAAGAAGGTTGCGATGAGATTTGACAGAGATGGAAAGATTGAGAAGCAGAGCTGACACATAGAAGACCATGCAGAGCCTGGCTAGCATCTGGAACGTACTGTCCGCGTGTGTAGTGGAGGCAGATGCAGATTTGGGAAGAGAAATGGCGAAGAAACTAAACAGCAACAGACGCGCAGCAATTGGGAAAAGGCGCAGAGATGGAAATAACAGATTTGCTCTTCAGCACAAACAGTGCAACGAATGGCCTCCTCCTGTACTGTAATCAGTCTGCAATTCTATCAGCTATCCCTGAGGAGGATAGAAAAGTGGAAGTGTGGCACATGGATAAAGCAGGACTGAGCTGGAAGGCAAAATGTCCCTCCTACATTTTGAGGGCCAGCTGATGTGACTTACAAAGAAAGTGGCTGCTATTTCGCTGTTGTTTTACCTGGGACATCCAGCGACCGTCACCCTGAACGTCCACAACAGGAACAGGAATGGCCGCTGGGTTGTTATCTCCGTCACTCATTCCGGCTAAGCAACGGACACGGGGCCTTCAGGAAAGTTCTCTGCTCAGGCGTTATGTTCGTTCACTGAGAGGGCAATCCTGAGACACAAACAAGGAAAAGACAGCACCATCAGAATCTCTGGATTCTCAGTAAGGTAAGGGAAACAGAGAAGTGAGAGAACCCGGGATTTGGGGATGGGTGGAGGGGAAGGGAGTGAGGAAATGAGGCAGGGTGATGGGACAAGGAGGGAATGCCAGGTCTGAGGGTGCAGAAGGAGTGGGTGTTGTCACGGTCTCCGTCTCTCTATCCTCCTCCATCTGCCTCCCTATCTATCTCGCATTCTTACTCCCTCTCCCTGACCCGCAACCTCCCTTTCCCCATCCATCTGTCTCTTTCCCTCTGTGTCCATCCCCTTTCCACCCTGGTTGCTAACCCACTTTGTCAGTTGCCCTTCCCCCATGTCTGTTTCCTCTCTCTTTCCAAGTGTTTATTTCTGGCCAATCCATCCAAGCCACAGAACTTTGGACTGTGGGAGAAAACGGGGGCTCCCGGAGGAAACCCACACAGACATGGGGAGAACGTGCAAACTCCACACAGTAATCTGAGGCCGGAATTGAAACCAAGTCCCTTGGTGCTTTCAGGCAGCAGTGCTACCCACTATGCCATCCTTTTCTCTATCTCCTATCTCTCTCATTCTCTCTCTCTCTCCTTCCATTTTCTCTCTCCACATTTCTCTCTCTCTGTCCATTTCACTCTACGTTTCTCACTTTTTCTCTCAGCCGGATGCTGCGCCGAATATTTCTGCGCATGTGTAACATGCCCTCGATTTCAACCATTCTCCCCCGGGAGAGGAATCTGTAATCAACCAATCAGACCACAGGGGGGTGGCCGAGCAGCGCTGATTGGCGGGACAGCTGCAGGCGGTGAGCGCTGATTGGCGGGGCAGCTGCAGGCGGTGAGCGCTGATTGGCGGGACGGCTGCAGGTGGTGAGCACTGATTGGCGGGGAGGCTGCGAGTGATGAGCGCTAATTGGTGGGGCGGCTGCAGGTGGTGAGCGCTGATTGGTTGAACCTTTGATATGAATGCGGAGAAAAATCCGGAGAGCGAGAGAGTGAGTGAAAAAACCGTTGAAGAGACAGACAGACAGAAAGAGAGAAAGAGAGAGAGAGACACAGACACAGAGAAAGAAAGAAAGAAAGAAAGAAAGAAAGAGTGGGACAGAGAGAGACAGAAGACACAGAGAAAGAGTGGGCCAGAGACAGAGAGAGAGACAAAGGGAGTGAGAGAGATGGATAGCTGGAGGAAGAGGGACAGAGAGAGAATGGGACAGACAGATTGACGCAAAGAGATAGGCAGACAGAGACACAGAGAGAGAGGGGAGTGTGTGGGAATATAAGAGGGAGCAAAACATAGACAATTTGGTCCTTTGACCCTGCTCTGCCATTCATTTTGATCATGGCTGACCATCAAATTCTGCTTCCCACTCACATCTTTTGACCCCCTTTGTCCTAAGAGCTGTATCCAACTTGTTCTGAAAAACATACAATGTTTTGGTCTCAACTGCTTTCTGACATAGTAAATTCCTGCGTGTAGAAATTTCTTTTCATCTGGGTCCTGAAAGATTTACCCCATATCCTTAGACTCTGAGCCCTGGTCAGGATAACCCAGTAAAAAGTCTGACAACACCAGGTTTTAGTCCAACCTATTTATTTGATAATATACTCGCAAGCTTTCGAGGGGTTACCCTCTTCGTCAGGTGCACCTGACGAAGAGGGTAACCCCTCGAAAGCTTGCGAGTATATTATCAAATAAATAGGTTGGACTAAAACCTGGTGTTGTCAGACTTTTTACTGTGTTTACGCCAGTCCAACGCCGGCATACCCACATCAGGATAACCCAGCCATCAGGAATATCCTTCCTGCATTTGTGCTGTACAGTTCTGATCAAATTTTGTGTGTTTCTATGAGACTCCCAATTCATTCTAAACTCCAATGAATATAATCCTAACTGATTCAATCTCTCCTCATATGGCAGTCCCACCTACCCGGAGAGGGAGGGGGGAGGGTGTGAAGAGGGACACATTCACACATGCAAGAGGGCTATATAAATATATGTATAGAGAGAGAAGACGGATCTATCAGATGTGGAAATTAGGGAGCAATCTAGTCTCCTTGACAACTTTGTTTGCAGGAAGTGTGTTCACCAGCAGCTCCTCACAGATCGCATTGTTCAGTTGGAATAGCAGATGGACACATTGCAGAGCATACAGGGGCAGAGAGTGTGATGGACACTAGTTACAGGGAAGTTGTCATATCACAGGTTTAATCAGGTAGATGGGTGACCACCAGGAAAGTCAGGTAGGTAGTGCAGGAGTCTCCTATGACTATTCCCCTTTCTAACAGGTATACTGTTTTGGATACTGTTGAGGGGGATAGCCTGGCATGGTGAGATACCAGCAGCAGTCAGGCCTGTGGCACCACACCTGGTTCTGTTGTAGAACAGGGTCAGGCAAAGAGCAAGTGAGCAGCGGTAATAGGGGACTTGCTAGACAGGCGTTTCTGTGGTCGCAATCGAGATTCCAGGATGGTGTGTTGCCTCCCTGGTGCCAGAGTCAAGGACATCTCTGAACAGTTGCAGGACATTCTTAAGGGGGAGGGTGAGCAGCCATTGTATATATTGGTACCAATGACATAGGTGGAAATAGGTTGAGTCCTAAAGTGTGAATATGGAGAGTTAGGGAGAAGGCTAAAGTGCAGGACCTCGAAGCTAGTAACTTCTGGACTACTACCGGTGCCATATGCTAGTGAGAGTAGGAATAGGAAGATTAGGTAGATGAATGCGTGGCTTAAGAGTTGGCGCAGGGGCCAGGGATTAAGATTTTTGGATCATTGGGATCCCTTCTGGGGAAGGGCTGACCTAAGAACATAAGAAATAGGAGCAGGAGTAGGCCATCTGGCCCTCGGAGCCTGCCCCGCCATTCAATAAGATCATGGCTGATCTGTCGTGGCTCAGTTCCACATTCCCGCCCTCTCCCCATAACCCTTAATCCCCTCTCTTATCAGAAACCCATCAACCCGCATCTTAAAAATATTTAGCCAGGTAGCCTCCACCACTTCAACGGGCAGAGAATTCCAGAGATTCACCACCCTTTGAGTGAAGAAGTTCTTCCTCAACTCTGTTCTAAACCGCCCCCCCTTTATCTTGAGGCTGTGCCCCCTAGTCCTACTGTCCTTTCTGAGCGGGAAGAGTCTTTCCACCTCTATCCTATCCATCCCATTCATCATCTTATACGTCTCAATGAGATCTCCCCTCATTCTTCTAAACTCTAACGAGTACAAGCCTAGTTTATTCAGCCTCTCCTCATAGCTCAACCCCCTCAACTCCGGCATCAGCCTAGTAAACCTCCTCTGCACTCCCTCCAAGGCCAAAATATCCTTGCGTAAGTATGGCGCCAAAAACTGCACACAGTACTCCAGCTGTGGCCTCACCAATGCCCTATATAGCTGCAGCAAGACCTCCCTACTTTTATATTCAATCCCCCTCGCTATGAAGGCCAGCATCCCATTTGCCTTCCTGACCACCTGCTGCACCTGCAAGCTGGGTTTTTGCGACTCACGCACAAGGACCCCGAGGTCCCTCTGCACCGTCGCCTGCTGCAGTTTTTCTCCACGTAAGTAATAATCCTTCCTACCATTATTCCTACCAAAGTGGACCACCTCGCACTTGCCAACATTAAATTCCATTTGCCAATTCCTGGCCCATTCGCCCAGCCTATCTAGATCCTTCTGCAGACTCTCCACACCCTCCGCACAATTTGCCGTTCCTCCAATCTTGGTGTCATCAGCAAATTTCGACACCATACACTCGGTTCCCTCCTCCAGATCATCTATATAAATGGTAAATAGCTGAGGCCCCAGCACCGACCCCTGAGGCACTCCACTAGTCACCAACCGCCAATCCGAATAGCACCCATTAACCCCCACTCTCTGCCTCCTATTTGACAACCAGTCCTCTATCCATGCTAACACCCTACCCCCAACTCCATGCCCCCTGACCTTCTGCAATAACCTCTTGTGAGGTACCTTGACCTGTTCAAGAGGGATGGGTTACATTTGAACTGGAGGGGGAACTAATATCCTGGCAGGGAGATTTGTTGGAGCCATTTCGGAGGGTTTAACCTAGTTTGGTGGGGTGGTGGGATGGTGGGGAGGTGGGGGGGGCAAAACAAGAGGGAGACAAAAGAGAAAGTTGAGGACAACACAGAAGTTAAAGAGAGCGCATTAAGTAGTAAAGGCAGTGTCAGTAATCCTAGGTCTAGACAAGATCAGGCAAAAACAAGACAGAGTGCAACAGAAGTCCATATCACACCTCTATTATTTCAATGCAAGAGGCCTGATGGGCAAGGCAGATGAACTTATGGCATGGATGGGTACATTGGATTGGGATATTATAGCAATTACTGAAACATGGCTAAGGGAAGGGCAGGATTGGCAGCTCAATGTTTCAGGGTACAGAAGCTATAGGAAAGATAGAACAGGAGGAAAGAGAGGAGGGGGAGTTGCACTTTTGATTAAGGAAAACATCATGGCAGTACTGAGAGGGGATATATCTGAGGGTTCGTCCACTGAGTCTACATGGGTGGAACTGAGAAATACGAAGGGGGAAGTCACTTTAATAGGGTTGTACTGTAAGCCCCCAAATAGTCGGTGGGAAATTGAGGAGAAAATTTGTGAGGAGATTGCAGATAGCTCCAAAAAAATAGGGTGGGTAATAGCAGGGAATTTTAACTTTCCCAATGTTGACTGGTACAGCCATACTAGTAGTGGCTCAGATGAAAGAAAACTTTGTTCATTCATTCATTCAGAATGTAGATGACCCGACTAGAGAGGGGCAGAACTTGATCTCTTGGGAAATAAGGAAGGGCAGGTAACAGAAGTGTTAGTGAGGGATCACTTTGGGATCAGTGACCATAATTCCATTTGTTTTAAGATAGCTATGGAAAATAATAGATTTGGCCCAAAAGTTAAAATTCTAAATTGGGTCAAGGCCAATTTTGATGGTATGAGGCAGGAACTTTCAACAGTTAATTGGGGGAACTCTATGGGAAGGCAAAGGGATGTCTGGTAAGTGGGAGGCTTTCAAAAGTGTGTTAACCAGGGTTCAGCAGAAGCACGTTTCTCTTAGAGTGAAGGGCAAGGCTGGCAGAAGTAGGGAACCCAAGATGAATTGGGATATTGAGGCCCTGGTCAAGAAGAAGAAGGGGGTACATGACATGTGGTAGGCAGCTGGGATCAAATGGATCCCTTGAAGAATATAGAGGGTATGGGAGTAGAGATAAGAGAGAAATTAGGAGGGCAGAAAGGGGACACGAGATTGTTTTGGCAGATAAGACAAAGGAGAATCCAAAGAATTTCTACAAATACGTAACAGGCAAAAGAGTAACTACGGAGAGAGTAGGACCTCTTAAGGACCAACAAGGTCATCTACGTGTGGGTTCACAAGAGATGGGTAGGATCCTAAATGAACATTTCTCATCAGTATTCACTGTTGAGAAAAGCATGGATGTTAGGGAACTTGGGGAAATAAATAGTGATGTCTTGAGGAGTGTACTTATAACAGAGAAGAAGGTGCTGGAAGTCTTAAAACGCATCAAGGTAGATAAATTCCCAGGACCTGATGAAGTGTATCCCAGGACATTATGGGAGGTTAGGGAGGGAATTGAGAGTCCCCTAGCAAAGATATTTGTGTCATCGATAGACACAGGTGGGGTGCCTGAAGATTGAGGGGTGGCAAATGTTGTGCCTTTGTTTAAGAAGGGCTGCAGGGAAAAGTATGGGAACAACAGGCCAGTGAGCCTCACATCTGTAGTGGGTAAGCTGCTAGAAGGTATTTTGAGAGACCGGATTTACAGAAATTTAAGCACGCAAGGACAGATTAGGGACAGTCAGCATGGCTTTATGAATGGAAAATCATGTCTCACAAATTTGATTGCGTTTTTTGAAGGGGTAACCAAGAAGGAGATGGGGCAGTGCAGTTGATATTGTCTACATAGACTTTAGCAAGGCCTTTGACAAGGTACCACATGATGGGTTGTGTTGCATAAGGTTAAATCTCATGGGATCCAGGGTGAGGTAGCCAAATGGATTAAAATTGGCTTGATGACAGAAGCCAGAGTGTTGTTGAGGGTTGTTTTTCAAACTGTGACCAGTGGTGTGCCTCTGGGATCAGTGCTGGGTCCACTGTTATTTGTCATTTATATTAATGATTTGGATGAGAATTTAGGAAGCAGGGTTAGTAAGTTTGCAGATGACACCAAGATTGGTGGCATAGTGGGCTGTGGAGAAGGATTACGATGGGATCTTGGTGAATTGGGCCAGTGGGCTGACAAATGACAAATGGAGTTTAATAAGATATTAGATAAATGCAAGATAATGCATTTTGGTAGATCGAACCAGGGCAGGATTTACTCAGTTAATGGTAGGGTGTTGGGGAGAGTTACAGAACAAAGAGACTTAGGAGTACAGGTTCATAGCTCCTTGAAAGTAGAGTCACAGGTGGACAGAGTGATGAAGAAGGCATTCGGCATGCTTTGTTTCATTGGTCAGAACATTGAATACAGGAGTTGGAATGTCTTGTTGAAGTTGTACAAGACATTGGTAAGGCCACACTTGGAATACTGTGTACAGTTCTGGTCACCCTATTACAGAAAGGATATTATTAAACTAGAAAGAGTGCAGAAAAGATTTACTAGGATGCTATCACGACTTGATGGTTTGAGTTATAAGGAGAGGCTGGATAGACTGGGAGTTTTTTCTCTGGAGCGTAGGAGGCTTCGGGGTGTTCTTTTAGAAGTCTATAAAATAATGAGGGGCATAGATCAGCTAGATAGGCAATATCTTTTCCCAAAGGTAGTAGAGTCTAAAACTAAAGGGCATAGGTTTAAGATGAGAGGGGAGAGATACAAAAGGGTCCAGAGGGCAATTGTTTCACACAGAGGGTGGTGACTGGAACAAGCTGCAAGCTGCTAGAGGTAGTAGTAGAGGTGGGTACAACTTTGTCTTTTAAAAAGCATTTGGACAGTTACATGGGTAAGATGAGTATTGAGGGATATGGGCCAAATGCGGGCAATTGGCACTAGCTTAGGAGTTAAAAAAAGGGGCAGCATGGACAAGTTGGGTCAAAGGGCCTGTTTCCATGCTGTAAACTTCTATGACTCAATGATAGGTGAGGATAGAGAGAGGGGATTGAGAGTGTGAGGAAGAGGGTGTAATGGAGAGGTCTCGAGAGAGAGTAGCAGATACATGGCGTGAGAGGAAGACGGGTGATAGAGAGAGTGAGAAGTATAGTGAGAAAGGAGATAGAATGAGACCGTGGAAAGACAGAGGGGAATAAAGAGAATGTCATAGAGGGAATAGAAAGAGGGGGCTCGAAAGGTAGATAGATGGACATGTTGAGGTTGACCTGTTACATCAATTCCACCTGTCCACATGTTCCTTAGTATCCAAAAGTCTATCAGTCTGGCTGAATTATAATCAATGCACTTACAGTTCAAAAGGGTAGAGAAATCCAAAGATTCCTAACCCTCCTCATCTCAATCCTAAATGGCTGACCCCTAGTGCTAGATTCCCCAGCCAGAGAAAACAAGTTCTCAGCATGTCAAACCCCTGAAGAATTTCATATGCTTCAAAGCATGGGTGAGATGGTGACACAGTGGTTGGCACTGCTGTCTTACAGTGCCAGGGACCCAGGTTCGATTCCTGGCTTGGGTCAATGTCTGTGTGGAGTTTGCGCATTCTCCCTGTGTGTGCGTAGGTTTACTCCAGGTGCTCAGGTTTCCTCCCATTGTCCAAAGATGTGTGGGTTAGGTGGATTGGCTGCACTAAATTGTCAGGGGGATTAGCAGGGTAAATGCATGGGGTTATGGGGATAGGGCTTGGGCTGGATTGTGGTCGGTGCAGAGTCGATGGACCAAATGGCCTCCTTCTGCACTATAGGATTCTATGAAGAAATTATCCCAAACAACCTGCCTACTCCTTCTCATCACACAGAACAACCTTCTTACCCCTGGAATTAGCCGAATGAACCTTTGCACTTGCTCTGAAAGCAAATATAGGATCCAGCAATAGAAAGAGATTGAAAAATTATGGAATTGATCAGCTAGATACAGCTGGATAGAGGCAAGGAGATGGTAGAATGAGTTAAGGATACTAAGAAATAAAAGGGACTATACAATAGGACAAAAGAGAGAAGAATAGGGGAGATGATGGTATTGTGATAAAATGATTGGGCTTGCAATTCCAAGGCTCTGGCTAATGCTGTAGCAGGTTGTGTTTAAATCTCACCCGGCAGTGAGTATAATTTAACTTCAGTTAATAAAATCTGGAATGTAAAGTTAGTTTCAGTAATGGTGACCCTGAAACTCTCATCAATTGTTACAAAAACCTATCTGGTTCACTAATGTCCCATTCCGGGAAGGAAATCTGCCATCCTTACCTGGTCTGGTTTACATGTGAATCCAGACCCACAGCAATGTGGTTGACTGTCAAATGCCCTTCTGAAAAATCCGAACGAGACACTTCTGTCAGGGGGCAATTATGAGTGGAGAGTAAATGCTGGCCCAGCCAGTGATGTTCACCTCCATGAAAGAATAAAGAAAAAGAGAAGGAATGGAGAGAAAGAAAGAGACCCAACAGATTTTAGAGTCCACTTTAAAGATGAAATCGCAGAGTACTTGGAAGTGCATGATAGAGTAGGACTGAGTCGGCACGAATTTGTCAAGGGGAGGTCATGTCTGACAAATCTGTTAGAGTTCTTTGAGAAGGTAATGAGGAAGTTAGATAAAGGAGAACCAATGGGTGTGATTTATATGGATTTCCAGAGGCCTTTGACAAGGTGTGGCATAGGATACTGTTAAATAAGTTAAGTGCCCATGGTGTTAGGGGTAAGATCCTGGTATGGATAGAGGATTGGCTGACTGGCAGAAGGCAGAGAGAGGGGATAAAGGGGTCTTTTTAAGAATGGCAGCCGGTGACTAATGGTGTGCCTCAGGGGTCAGTATTGGGACCACAACTTTTCGCAATGTACGTTAATGATTTGGAGGAAGGAACTGAAGGCACTGTTGCTATGTTTGCAGATGATACAAAGATATGTAGAGGTACAGGTAATATTGAGGAAACAGGGGGGCTGCAGAACGACTTGGACAGGCTAACAGCGTGTGCACAAAGAAGTGGCAGATGGAGTACAATGTGGAAAAGTGTGAGGTTATGCACTTTGGAAGGAGGAATGGAGGCATAGACTACTTTCTAAAAGGGAAAATGCTTAGGAAATCAGAAACACAAAGACTTAGAAATCATTGTTCAAGATTCTAAGAACATAAGAAATAGGAGCAGGAGTAGGCCATCTAGCCCTTCGAGCCTGCCCCGCCATTCAATAAGATCATGGCTGATCTGAAGTGGCTCAGTTCCACTTTCTCCCCATAACCCTTAATCCCCTTGCCTACCAAAAACCTATTTACCTGCGTCTTAAATATATTTAGCGAGGAAGCCTCAACCACTTCAATGGGCAGAGAATTCCAGAGATTCACCACCCTTTGAGTGAAGAAGTTCCTCCTCAACTCCGTTCTAAACTGCACCCCCCCCCCCCCCTTATCTTGAGGCTGTGCCCTCTAGTCCTGCTGTCCTTTCTGAGTGGGAAGAACCTCTCCACCTCCACCCTATCCATCCCTTTCATCATCTTGTACGTCTCAATGAGATCTCCCCTCATCCTTCTAAACTCTTAACGAGTACAAGCCCAGTTTATTCAGCCTCTCCTCATAGCTCAACCCCCTCAATTCTGGTATCAGCCTAGTGAACCTCCTCTGCACTCCCTCCAAGGCCAAAATATCCTTGCGCAAGTGCGGCGACCAAAACTGCACACAGTACTCCAGCTGCGGCCTCACCAGTGCCCTGTACAGTTGCAGCAAGACCTCCCTACTTTTATATTCAGTCCCCCTCGCTATGAAGGCCAGCATCCCATTTGCCTTCCTGACCACCTGCTGCACCTGCAGGCTGGGTTTTTGTGACTCATGCACAAGGACCCCCAGGTCCCTCTGCACCGTAGCATGCTGCAGCTTTTCGCCATGTAAGTAGTAGTCCTTCCTGTTAAGGTTAGTCGGCAGTTAGGAGGGCAAATGCAATGTTAATGTTCATGTTGAGAGGACTAGAATACAAGAACAGGGGTGTACTTCTGAGGCTGCATAAGGCTCTGGTCAGACCCCATCTGGAGTATTGTGAGCAGGCTTGGGTCCCATATCTAAGGAAGGAAGTGCTGGCCTTGGAAAGGGTCCAGAGGAGGTTCACAAGAATGATCCCTGGAATAAAGAGCTTGTCATATGAGGAATGATTGCGGACTCTGGGTCTATCCTTGTTGGAGTTTAGAAGATTGAGGGGGCATCTTATTGAAACTTACATGATACTGTGAGGTCAAGATAGAATGGATTTGGAGAGGATGTTTTCACTGGAAGGAAAAACTAGAACCAGAGAGTACAACTTCCAGCTAAAGGGACGATCCTTTAAAACAGAGATGAGGCGGAATTTCTTCAACTAGAGAGTGGTGAACCTATGGAACTCTATGCCACAGAAAGCTGTGAGGGCCAGGTCATTGAGCTTCTTTAAGACAGAGATAGATAGATTCTTGATTAACAAGGGGATCAGGGGTTATGGGGAAAAGGCAAGAGAATGGGGATGAGAAAAATATCAGCCATGATTGAATGGCGGAGCAGATTTGATGGGCTGAATGGCCTAATTCTGCTCCTATGTCTTATGGTCTTATGGTGCTATAGAAGCTCTGGGATAGAGGAATACAGATTCAGGACTAAAAGATCAGATAGTCAGATAGGGAGGAATGTGACGTAATGCAGAGAATTCAGGGAATGAGTAAGTGGGAGGCATGATCGAGAAATTGCAGATGACGCAAAAATTGGCTATCTAGTTAACAGTGAAGAGGATCATTGTTGACTCCAGAATGATAGAACTAGTTTGGTTGAGTGGACAGAGAAGTGGCAAGTGGAATTCAATCCGAAAGAGTGGGGGTAATGCCTTTGGAGAGGGCCAAGGAAACAAGGCAATACTCAAACAAGAAGATACCCAGAGGGATAAAGAAAGTGAGAGACTTTTTAGTGCATATCCACAGGTTCCTGAAGGGGGCAGGAGAGAAGAACAAGATAGTCAAAGCACATGGATTGTTTTTCTTTATCGGCTGAGGTATTGAATATAAAAACAGGATGTAGTAAAGGGATGGAACTGTATAAAACACTGGTTAGGTCACAGCTGGAGTTTTGTGTATAGTTCTGCTCACCACATTATTGGAAGGACATAAGTTCTCTGGGGACAGTGCAGAAGAGATTTGCAAAAATGTTGCCCGGTCTGGAAAATTGCAGCTATGAGGAGAGATTGGATAGACTAGTGTTAATTTCCTTAGAACAGAAGCGACTAAGGTGTGACCGAATTGAGGTGCACAAAATTGAGGGGCCAAGACAGGTTAGGCCGTAAAGGCTTGTTCCCCCTAGCTGTGGTATGAGTTATCGGGGAGTGTTGATTTAAGGTGATTGTTTGAAGCATTAGAGAGGAACATGAGGGAAAGAGTTTCCACCCAGAGGTTAGTGGGTGTCTTGAATTCACTGCCTAATTTGATGGTTGAGGCTAAACACTCACCTTACTGTAAGTTAATCTGTATCTGAAGTGCTGGAAACTGCAAGGCTATGGACCAGATGTTGGGAAATGGGATTACAATGAGCAGCTAGTTTCTTTTTTCTCTTCACTTGGTTGGCACTGACATGATGGGCTGAATGGCCTCTCCCTGCCCTGTAACCTTTCTATGGTCTTAAAGATGAGGAAAGAAAGACACAAGATGTGAAACAATTGTGGAGGGATAGCGAGAAGGAGGAATCAAAAGAATTACAGGAATAGGTAAAGGAAGGGGCAGCAGGAAAAGTGGTTGATGGTGGAAAGAGGATAGGGCACAGCAGGATAGGAGATTAGTAGAAAGGGAGGATGGAAAGAGATGAGTGCTAAAGGGAAAGAAAGAGATGGGAATAGAGAAGGGGGTTAAGTGATGGAATATAGGAAGATGGGGATTGATGGAATTAATAGATGGATGGAGAGGTGGATTGAGGGGGAGGGAAAGAATGAAAGAAAGTGAGATACACTTGATCACACATTTCAAATGTAAGAGGATTTTGACCACGATAGAGGTAGTTGAATGTATGACTTAAAGGAAGAATCTTCTTTAAATGATAAAATAACAAAGTTTAACAATGACAGTAACTCAGCAGAACAATAATAACTATGAAAACAGGAGACTAGTAAAACAGGTCTTGCTTGCATGCAGACTAAAAATCCCTCCAAAACCTACTCCCATTGGGGACTGTGCCTTCTGCTGCATTTGTCCTAAGCTTTGGAACGCCGCTTCTCCACCTTTCTTGTTCTCTTTCTGCCTTTGAAGACACGCTTAGAAACCGACCAAACTTTTGGTCATCTAGCAATCCCTGTGAATCAGTGACATACTTTTATTTCAAAATGTTTCTGTGAAGCATCTTGGGGTACTTTGTCATGGTAAAGACGCTATTTAAATCTAAGTTGTAAATTACATTCCTGCTGTCACACAACGTACTTTATCTTTGTGATTAAAGGACAATGACACAGTCACAGAGACTGAGCACTGGGGAAGTCCCCCAACTATAGAGACAAAGTTGATGTTTAAAACTGTACATCAGCAGTCAGCATACTCTTTTGCAGCTTTCTTTCTTGGTGGACCTTTGGTACTGCACTTAATGCAACTGAAAACTAGAATCCCAAGGATAAACTGTTCGTTGTTCTTGACAGGCTTGAGACTGAATTATAGACTTGCTCGGCAGCAGAAATTGAAGTCGAGGAGGTAAAAGGCACTACAGTATCATGCTGTTTCTGGCGTGTTTTAATGACATGGGTTTGTGTATAATCCCAAAGCTTGTTGGTAGGCACCAATCTCAGACATGCAGCAGAAAGCGTGGAGGACACTGTTGGTGGAACGAGCAGCTGTAGAGGCAGGAATTATGAAGCACATTTTGGTCAGAACATTGTGCATAATCCAGTAGTGTGCGGACAGAGTGCTGCACTGTTGCAAATGCTGTCTTTTGATTGAGATGTTAAACTGCCCTCTCAAGTGGACATAAAGATGCCAATGCACAACTTCAAAGAAGTTCTGTCTGGTGACCTGGACAATACTTACCCCATCAGGCAACATCAAAAAAGCAGATTATCTGCTCATTATCACATTGCTGAGTACAATTTATTTTTTTAATTCAAGGAATGTGAGTGCTGCCGGCTAGGTCACCTAATTGCCCCTTGAGAAGGTGGCGATGGGTCACCTTCTTCAACCTGCTGCAGTCCAGGAGCTGTAGATACACCCACAGGAGGGAGTTCAGGATTTTGACCCAGTCACAGTGAAGGGTTGGCCGATATATTTCCAAGTCAGGATAGTGAGTGTCTTGGAGGGGAATCGCCAGGTGCTGGTGTTCCAGGTATGTGCTGCCTTTGTCCTAGATGATACTGGTTATGGGTTTGGAAGATGCTGTCTGAGGCTTGATGAGTTCCTGCAGTGCATCTTGTAGATGATACATGTGGCTGCCACTGTGTGTTGATGATGGAGGGAGTGCATGTTTGTGGATAGGGTGGCAATCATGTGGGGCTACTTTGTCCTGATGCACTCATCTAGGCAAGTGGAGAGTATTTCATCACACTCCTGACCTATGCCTTGTAGATGGTGGACAGGCTTTGCGAAGTCAGGAGGTGAGTTACTCGCCACAGAATCCCTAGCCTCTGACCTGCTTTGGTAGTTCCAGTATTGGTATGGTGGGTTCACTTCAACTTCTGGTCAATGGTGACCACCAGGACGTTGAGGGTAGGTGACATTACGGGGTCTAAAGTAAAGGAGAGGGTAAGGGAAGAGGCCAAGGATGTCCCAATAATAAAGGGAGTAGGGGGCGTGAGTAAGGTTGGTGGCGTTCTGGCAAATAGGGTACAGGTGAAGGCTGGGATGAAGGCACTTTATCTGAACGCACGAAGCTTTCAGAATAAAGTGGATGAGCTGGTGGCGCAGATCAGCACAAATGGATATGATCTGGTGGCCATTACAGAGACGTGGCTGCAAGGTGACAGGGGCTGGGAGCTGAATGTCCAGGGGTATCAAGTGTTTAGGAAGGATAGGCAGGAGGAAAAAGGGGGCGGGCGTAGCTGTGCTGATTAAGGATAGCATCAGGGTGGTAGTAAGGGATGATACAGGAGCCAAAGAGCAGAAAGTGGAATCGTTGTGGGTGGAGATTAGGAACAGCAAAGGGAGGAAGACGCTGGCGGGTGTCGTTTATAGGCCCCCAAATAATGATTTGGAGGTGGGGTGGGCTGTTAACGTGCAAATAAATGCGGCATGCAGGAATGGAACGGCGATAATTATGGGGGATTTCAATCTACATATTGATTGGTCGACCCATGTTGGACGCGGTGGGCTCGAGGAAGAATTCTTGGAATGCTGCCGGGATAGTTTCCTTGAACAGTGTGTGTTGGAGCCGACGAGGGAGCGAGCTATCTTGGACCTGGTGTTATGTAATGAGGCAGGTAGAATTAGGGACCTTGTGGTGAAGGATCCTCTTGGGAAGAGTGATCATTGTATGGTGGAGTTTCTGATGCAAATGGAGGAGGAGAAAGTGGGTTCCTGGACACGCGTCCTTTGTTTGAACAGAGGGCAGTATGGTAGGATGAGAGAGGAATTGGCGAATGTTGATTGGGGGAGCGCGTTGGAAGGTAGGTCTGCTGAGGAACAGTGGAGGATCTTTAACGAGATCTTTCTTGGTGCTCAGCAGAAATTTATTCCAATGGTTAAAAAGGATTATAGGAGGAGAGATAATCAGCCGTGGATAACGAAGGAGGTAAAGGAAAGTGTTAAATTAAAAGCGGATGTGTTTAGAGTAGCTAAGAGTAGTGGGCGAGAAGAGGATTGGGAGAGGTTTAAATGTCAACAAGAGTGACAAAGAAGTTGATAAAGAAGGGTAGGATAAACTATGAAGCTGGGCTAGCGCTTAATATGAAAAAGGATAGCAAGAGTTTTTATAAATATATAAAAAGGGAGAGGCTGGCTAGGGTGAATGTTGGACCCTTAGAGGATGAGAAGGGGGACTTAGTGGTAGGGGATGGGGATATGGCTGAGGTCTTGAATAACTTTTTTGTTTCGGTCTTCACGGAGGAAGACGTGAATAATTTGCCGGGTGTTAGCGATGGAAAGGTGGTAGGACTGGAGGGTCTCAATGACATTACTGTTACTAGAGAGGCGGTGCTCGACAGACTGGAGGGGCTGATTGTGGACAAGTCCCTAGGACCGGATGGAATGCATCCGAGGGTTCTGAAAGAAATGGCGGAGGTGATAGTGGATGCCTTGGTGGTTATTTTCCTGACGTCGCTGGATTCCGGGGACGTGCCGGAAGATTGGAAAACGGCTAATGTTACGCCGTTGTTTAAGAAGGGTGCCAGGCAAAAGGCAGGGAATTATAGGCCAGTTAGTTTAACGTCTGTTGTAGGTAAAATGTTAGAATCCGTCATCAAGGAGGAAATAGCGAGGCATCTTGAGGGGAATTGTTTGGTAGAGCAGACGCAGCACGGTTTCGTTAAAGGGAAGTCGTGTCTGACAAATTTACTGGAGTTCTATGAGGATGTGTCTAGGGCGGTGGATAGAAGAGAGCCGGTGGATGTGGTCTTTCTTGATTTTCAGAAGGCGTTTGACAAGGTACCTCACAAGAGGTTATTGCAGAAGGTCAGGGGACATGGAGTTGGGGGTAGGGTGTTAGCGTGGATAGAGGATTGGTTGTCAAATAGGAGGCAGAGAGTGGGGGTCAATAGGTGCTATTCGGATTGGCGGTTGGTGACGAGTGGAGTGCCCCAGGGGTCGGTGCTGGGGCCTCAGCTATTTACCATTTATATAGATGATCTGGAGGAGGGAACCGAGTGTATGGTGTCGAAATTTGCTGATGACACCAAGATTGGAGGAACGGCAAATTGTGCGGAGGGTGTGGAGAGTCTGCAGAAGGATCTAGATAGGCTGGGCAAATGGGCCAGGAACTGGCAAATGGAATTTAATGTTGGCAAGTGCGAGGTGGTCCACTTTGGTAGGAATAATGGTAGGAAGGATTATTACTTACGTGGCGAAAAACTGCAGCAGGCGATGGTGCAGAGGGACCTCGGGGTCCTTGTGCATGAGTCGCAAAAACCCAGCTTGCAGGTGCAGCAGGTGGTCAGGAAGGCGAATGGGATGCTGGCCTTCATAGCGAGGGGGATTGAATATAAAAGTAGGGAGGTCTTGCTGCGGCTGTATAGGGCATTGGTGAGGCCGCAGCTGGAGTACTGTGTGCAGTTTTGGGCGCCGTACTTACGCAAGGATATTTTGGCCTTGGAGGGAGTGCAGAGGAGGTTTACTAGGCTGATGCCAGAGCTGAGGGGGTTGAGCTATGAGGAGAGGCTGAATAAACTAGGCTTGTACTCGTTAGAGTTTAGAAGAATGAGGGGAGATCTCATTGAGACGTATAAGATGATGAATGGGATGGATAGGATAGAGGTGGAGAGACTCTTCCCGCTCAGAAAGGACAGTAGGATTAGGGGGCACAGCCTCAAGATAAAGGGGGGGGCGGTTTAGAACAGAGTTGAGGAAGAATTTCTTCACTCAAAGGGTGGTGAATCTCTGGAGTTCTCTGCCCGTTGAAGTGGTGGAGGCTACCTCGCTAAATATTTTTAAGAAGTGGGTTGATGGGTTTTTGATAAGAGAGGGGATTAAGGGTTATGGGGAGAGGGCGGGAATGTGGAACTGAGCCACGACAGATCAACCATGATCTTATTGAATGGCGGGGCAGGCTCGAAGGGCTAGATGGCCTACTCCTGCTCCTATTTCTTATGTTCTTATATAAGAGTTTTTATAAATATATAAAAAGGAAGAGGCTGGCTAGGGTGAACGTTGGACCCTTAGAGGATGAGAGGGGGGGCTTAGTGGTAGGGGATGGGGAAATGGCTGAGGCCTTGAATAACTTTTTTGTTTCGGTCTTCACGGAGGAAGATGTGAATAATTTGCCGGGTGTTAGCGATGGAAAGATGGTAGGAATGGAGGGCCTGAATGACACTATTGTTACTAGAGAGGCGGTGCTCGACAGACTGGAGGGACTGATTGTGGACAAGTCCCCAGGACTGGATGGAATGCATCCGAGGGTTCTGAAAGAAATGGCGGAGGTGATAGTGGATGCCTTGGTGATTATTTTCCAAACGTCGCTGGATTCCGGGGAAGTGCCGGAAGATTGGAAAACAGCTAATGTTACGCCGTAGTTTATGAAGGGTGGCAGGCAAAAGGCAGGGAATTATAGGCCGGTTAGCTTAACGTCTGTTGTGAGTAAAATGTTAGAATCCATGATCAAGGAGAAAATAGCGAGGCATCTTGAGGAGAATTGTTTGATAGAGCAGACGCAGCACGGTTTCGTTAAGGGGAAGTCGTATCTGACGAATTTATTGGAGTTCTATGAGGATGTGTCTAGGGCGGTGGATAGAGGAGAGCTGGTGGATGTGGTCTTTCTTGATTTTCAGAAGGCGTTTGACAAGGTGCCTCACAAGAGGTTATTACAGAAGGTCAGGGGACATGGAGTTGGGGGTAGGGTGTTAGCGTGGATAGAGGATTGGCTGTCAAATAGGAGGCAGAGAGTGGGGGTCAATGGGTGCTATTCGGATTGGCGGTTGGTGACTAGTGGAGTGCCCCAGGGGTCGGTGCTGGGGCCTCAGCTATTTACCATTTATATAGATGACCTGGAGGAGGGAACCGAGTGTATGGTGTCGAAATTTGCTGATGACACCAAGATTGGTGGAACGGCAAATTGTGCGGAGGGTGTGGAGAGTCTGCAGAAGGATCTAGATAGGCTGGGCGAATGGGCCAGGAACTGGCAAATGGAATTTAATGTTGGCAAATGTGAGGTTGTCCACTTTGGTAGGAATAATGGTAGGAAGGACTATTACTTACGTGGCGAAAAACTGCAGCATGCGACGGTGCAGAGGGACCTCGGGGTCCTTGTGCATGAGTCGCAAAAACCCAGCCTGCAGGTGCAGCAGGTGGTCAGGAAGGCGAATGGGATGCTGGCCTTCATAGCAAGGGGGATTGAATATAAAAGTAGGGAGGTCTTGCTGCAACTGTACAGGGCACTGGTGAGGCCGCAGCTGGAGTACTGTGTGCAGTTTTGGTCGCCGCACTTATGCAAGGATATTTTGGCCTTGGAGGGAGTGCAGAGGAGGTTTACTAGGCTGATACCGGAGTTGAGGGGGTTGAACTATGAGGAGAGGCTGAATAAACTAGGCTTGTACTCGTTAGAGTTTAGAAGAATGAGGGGAGATCTCATTGAGACATATAAGATGATGAATGGGATGGATAGGATAGAGGTGGAGAGGCTCTTCCCGCTCAGAAAGGACAGTAGGACTAGAGGGCACAGCCTCAACATAAAGGGGGAGGCGGTTTTGAACGGAGTTGAGGAGGAACTTCTTCACTCAAAGGGTGGTGAATCTCTGGAATTCTCTGCCCGTTGAAGTGGTGGAGGCTGCCTCGCTAAATATTTTTAAGACGAGGGTTGATAGGTTTTTGATAGGCAAGGGGATTAAGGGTTATGGGGAGAGGGCGGGAATGTGGAACTGAGCCACGACAGATCAGCTATGATCTTATTGAATGGCGGGGCAGGCTCGAGGGGCTAGATGGCCTACTCCTGCTCCTATTTCTTACGTTCTTATGTTATGTTCTTATGATAGTGGTTCAGTGATAGTAATGCCAATTGGCTGCTTACAATACAACAATGATTGCCTCTGAAAGTACTCAATTGGCAATAAAGCTCTTTGGGATAAGTTGAACTTGCGAAAGGCATTGTGTAAACATCAGTTTTTATTTCCTGGGGAGAATGAGGAGAGGTGTTATAAGCAAATTGGAAAGAAATTCATGCGATTTCAGGAACAGAGAGATTGTACTATCTTTGAAGGTGGCAGCTGTGTCAGTTGAGAGAGCTGCTAAAAGTTCTAGGTGTGCTCCTTGTACTTATTAGTTAAAGTGTAGATCACAGAAGTCACAGACCTGGAGGTTTACAGCACAAAAAGGAGGGCCTTTGATCCTTTGTACCTGCACCAGCCATCAAACATCTAATTATTCTAATCCCATTTTGATTAGAATCAAAATTCGTCTATAGCTTTGTATGCTGTGGCGTTTCAAGTGCTCATCTAAATGCTTAATGTTTTGAGGGTTCCCACCTCCACCACCCTTTGAGGCAGTGAGTTCCAGATTCCCACCACCCACGGGGTGAAAAAGGTTTGTCTCAAATCTCTTCCAAGTCTCCTACCCTGACGTCTAATTGATGCCCCTGTACTATTTGCCCCTTTGCTAAGATGAAATGTTCCTTCCTATGTACGCTATATTGTCCCTCATAATTTTGTACATCTTGATCAGGTCCACCTCAGCCTTTAAGGAAAACAACTCCAGCCTAACCAGCCCTCTCTTCATAGCTGAAATGCTCCAGCCCAGGCAACGTCCTGGTGAATCTCCTCTGAACTCTCTCCAGTGCAATAAAATCCTCCCTATAATAAGGGATATTAACACGTGAAACCTTAACAAAGCATTGGTAGTCATGCCTCAGTTGGAGTATTGTGTTCGATTCATGGGTGCCACACTTTAACGAGGATGTCGTGACCTTAATGAAATTGCATAGCGGATTTCTTCAGGCAGTGTCAATTATATCAGGAGACTGCAAATCTGGGATTGCTCACCTCAAAGCAGAGGAGGTTAAGCGGAGTCAAAAGCGTAGAATGCTATAAAAACTTAGCAGCATTTCTGGAGGGAGAAACAGAGTTAACAATTTCAGTCCAACCTGACTCCTCTCCCGAAACTTAAGGGAAGATTTGACAAAGGTTTTCAGAATCATGAGTGGTTCTGATAGTTTCTCCTGCACTCTGTTTCCAATGACAAGAAATACGGGCAGGAATTAGGCCACTTGGCCCATCAAGTCCACTGCACTACTCAGTGTGATCATGGCTGATCTTGGGCTTCAATGCCACTCTCCCACCTACTTGATTCCCTGAGAAACCAAAAATTCACCCATCCCCAGCCTTAAATATCTTCAACAATGCTGCATCCACAACCCCCTGCAGTAGAAAATTCTAAAGATTCACAACCCTCTTAAGTAAAGAAATTTCTCCTCATCTCCATCTTAAGTGTGTGACCAGAGTACATTGAATTAAGGGGATTAGCAAAAGAACTGTTGTTGACATGTGGAAAAGAATGGCCTGCTGTGCTCAATCATTCTTTGAATCTTTATTATAACTTTTAATGTTTCAGGTGATGGGACTGGGGCCATCATGAGTCATCAGTGCATGCGAAGGTGGAGCAGGAGGAGCATCTTAAGCTACTTTGAGTCTGTACTGAGAAGACCTGAAGAAAAGGTCAGTCCCCTCATCAGCACCATGGCCTCTCAACCTGCACCGGACCCCTCGCTAACAGTTAGAACACATAACACAGTCCTCAGAGTCAAGCGTAAAAGAACCAGGCGGGAGTTGAACCGTGCTAAATTTGGCAAAGGGATTGTTGGAAAGTTGTCCAGCTGCAAGGCATGCTATGTGGCGCGGCAGCCAGATAAATGTCACTGCAAACATGCTGGTAACTCTTGTGCAGGTGAACGGCCAGCTCCCAAGCTGTCCCTCAACTCAAGCTGGACCATCACCCAAAACCGCCTCACTCAGCACCTGGGCATCTTCAACAAGGAGGTTAAATCTGTCGCCATTGAAAGACTTTTGAAGGAAGACTCAACCTTAAAGTGCCAGCAAGGTAACACCAAAGAGCCAACACCACCATCTACTGAGGTGCCGATGGAGGTTGCAAATTGTAGCCCTTTGCAGAGGAAGGAAACAGATGCCTCAGTTGTTGCCGAAGGGCCCAGTTTGCCAAGGGCCAATGCCAAAGAACACAGGCCACAGCCAGCCACCGAGAGTGCCAGCGCAGAATGGCTTCTGACCACAGGGGTACCTCCCTCCCAGGGCGCAGAGAACAGTGTCCAGTTCCCCAATGGCGTAATAGGGTGTGCTCCTCTTCCCATCGCAGACCTAGCCCAGAAGCTCATCAAAACCCTCAACACACACCGTGCGTTTCCTGGCCACAATCTAGTGCAGCAGACGCAACAGCAGCTACTGGATCTTCTTGTCAAAAGGCACAAAGCACTTCCCCATAACTTACTGTTGACACTGAGAGGAAAACAGGAACGAGATGTTGCTGCCAGCACCATGGACATATCTGGTAAGAGCTATTTTCAATTGTCTTGCTAGAGGGTGGAGGGTGGGGGATTGATGGAGGGGGGAACCGCTTAAACAATTGTTGCTTTTCTTCAGCGACTGAAACAAAGTCATTCAGAAACATATGCAAAACAATATGGATGGCACAGTGGTTAGCACTGCTGCCTCGCAGCGCCATGGATCCAGGTTCTATGCTCAGCTTGGTCACTGTTTGTGTGGAGTTTGTTTGGAGTGTGGAGTTTTCTCCCCATGTCTGTGGCTTTCCCCCAGGTCCTCTGGTTTCCTCCCACTATCCAAAGATGTGTGCGTTAGGTTGATTGGCCATGCTTGATTGACCCTAGTTTTCGGGGAATTAGCAGGGTAAACATGTGGGGTTACGGGGATAGAGTGGGATTGTTGTCAGTGCAGATTCGATGGGCCAAATGGCCTCCTCATGTTCTGTAGGGATTCGATAAAAAGGATAGCTAAAGGGATGGAGAGGCTGAATCTGAACTAAAGGGGAAGCTCTCTTGTGAAGGCAGAGGTACTGAACTGAGGTACTAAGTGAATACTGAAGAGTTATTGAGTCTTTCGACCCATCAAGTTCATGTCAGCTCTTTGTATAACAATCCAGCTAACCCTATTCCCCTGATCTATCACTGTTCCCTGCACATTTCCATCAGGTACCCATCCACTTTCTTTCATTGTTTCTCTTCCCTTAAATTACCCTTGCAGGCAGTGTGTTCCAGAATCCAAAGTCCTGGATCCGTGTCCCCTAATCCTGTCAGCTCGTGGGAGCAGCTTTTTCCTCTCTGCCTCAACTACACTTGTCAGAATTCTGTGCATCTCTCATCAAATCTCCCCTCAATCTCCCTTGCTCCAAGGAGAAAAAAACAATAACTTTGTAGCTGAAATTCCCTCATTCCGGAACCTTTCTGGTAAATCTCCCTCTGCACCCTCTCCACCACCCTTGTATGCTTTCCTAAAGTGTGGTGACCTGAACTGGATGTTTCCCCAGACATTGGTCTTCTTATCATTGGCCAGATGAATTCAAGAGAAAGAGTTTTGACAAAATGTCTTTTACCCAGTAATGCTTGCATTCTGTACTAAAAAACTGCACTGCTGTCATTCGTAGCTAGCATTTCTATAGCTTCAGCCATAACACCCTGCTTTTATACTCAGTACCTATATTTGTGAAGACCAAGGTTCCACATGCTTCGCTAACTGCTTTTTCAATGTATCTTGTCATATTTCACCGATTTATAATCACCCCCAGGTCCCTCTGTCCATCCGGACTCTTTCAAACTGTGTCTGTGTCCTTTCCCCTCTCCCTTCTGTCAAAATACATAATTTCACACTTCTTAGAACATAAAAGCATCAGAAATAGGAGCAGGAGTAGATCATTCAGCCCATCAAACCTGATCTTCAGCTTTAACTCCACTTTACTGCTGTTTTTCCATATACCTGGATTTCCTGACAGACCAAAAAAGTGGTCGACTTGCTCATTGTCTGCCCATTCTGTTTTTCTCTCTTTTTTTTGTTTGTTTTTATCTCCATTAACAAATGTGAACTGACTTTTATTTCTTAGCCTGTAATTTTTCAAGTGTCAATGAATTTTGCCTCAGGGACTGTTTTTTTTTCACTCGGAGCAGCGCTGGTTGAATAGGAAAACCCTGAAGGGAAGGAGAAGTTCTTGCCCCAGCTGAAAGGACAGTAACCAGAGACTAGTTTAAAATGAACTGGCAGAATAACCTGAAGTGACATGATGCAACTTTAAGGTCTGGAGCCTGAATTGAGAGTGTAATGTCTGAATTATGTTACTGGTTGTGGGTTTAAATCAAAAAGAAAAAGAACATGGTTGCACATGTAGATTCAAAGTAACACACAACAGATTTATTGAACAGAATAGAAGTTAAACATCAGCCTGTGAAACACCCTCATGTAATCACCACAAATCATGTAATTAAAGCAACCATAGAGTAACTTACATAAATAAGAGTATAAAAGGGAAGTGGGTAAATATTTGAAAGAAAAAAAATTGTGGAATGTGCATGTGTGTGGGAACAATTAGACAGTAGCTTTTGTACTATGATCCAAAGAGGTAATCATTCCCAATTGTTACGAGCACGTGAGGAGGGGTGGAAATGGCTTCCCTATTTTACTGTTCCAGATCTGGCTGTGATAAGGTTTTGAAGGCTTCAGGACAGTGATGGGCAACCTAGGATGGAGACTAGAGTGCATCACTCCATCTCAGTGGGCCACAAGACTGAAGTCAGACACGTTCACTAATTGCAGCCCCATAAATGACATTAAATTTGATAAGCACCTAATATTTCATAATGAGTTACGGAAAATTGTTAACCACTCGTACATTAAACGCATCCACACTGCACACGCATTGCACGTACATTGCATGCGTGCACTGCACATGCACAGCATGCACACAGCACATGCATTGCACACACACCACACGTGCACTGCATGCACTCCACATACATATGTACCACATACACGTGCACTGCATGTGCACCACACGCACCATACCACACGCACCACACATTACACACATATACACACACATTTATGAGTTCTTTGCTGGGGCAAAGTCCATGGAGCCACAATTGATGGAGGTGATTTCATTTTTAATCTGTAATCCATCTTTTCAAGCAATCAATGAATTTTGCTTCCGATGTTCTTCAATGGAAGTTCATTATCTCTGTGATGAGAGTTTTAAAATGTAATTTGACGAGAGAAAGAGAAGGGAACTCCTTTACTGCTCCACTGGCAGTTTATTCAGACCACTCTTTACTTCTGTGTTTAGCATCTACATTAAGGCAATTTCAAAAACGATCCTATAATAGCAATCCCACAACCTTATTTCCCCACAATGACTTCAGTAAGGAGTTGCTTATCTAATATCTGATGTTCTATGGCTTGTAATATCTCAATCATTATCTTCTGAAGGGGTCATTATTCATTTTGATGAACCCCTTCCAGGTAACTATTGTCCTGCTAGACTTGGGGATCAGCTAGGTGGTAGTCATAGAAAAATGTAAATGCTACGTCTGATTCCTTTCAGGTGTTCCTTTTCGAAGTGAAGTTCAGTACCCTCGTGTGAAGTTCTTTGAGCAACAAGTCAGGACATGTCTGTGTTGCAATCCATATGGGAAATTTCCAGAAATGTGGTTATATTACAATCCATCATCAGGTGACTCATGGCAGCCATCTTTGGTCACTGTCTTTCTTCCTCTTCAAAAAGTCCTCAGTTAACACCTCATTGGCTGACTAAATTGCAGTTTGATATCAGTCATGCATAAATCTATCCATTGTAACATGATGATTTCCATATGCTAAATAACTGACTACTCTAAACGATTCTCATCAGGGCTCCGCAGATTCTACCATACTGGTATCCACCCTGATGATGAAAACAGTGTCACAAGAAAACTCCCAGATTCAAAGCATCAAGTCATTGAAGAGGCCTTCCTGCTCAGGAAGGACACTGAAATGTGTGAATTTCCAACACATTCAACTCCAGTGACGGTAAACAAAAGCTTGATGATGTTCAGCCCAAAAATGTTATAGTGAGGGCAGAGAGAAGTGTGTGCTAAATAAAATCCTGCTCGTGGCCACTGTGAGATACAGACTGTCTCACTGTGTGACATTTCCCAGTACCCTGCTGATGATGTGACCAGGGTAATCTGTGTGTGGGGCCAGATTGAGATTTGCGTGTGCATGTTATACCTGGGACCAGGACGATATTTGCAGGTGTTTGTGCATGAGGGGCAAGAGTGATGTTTGAGGTGTGTGTGTGTATGTGGCCAGAACGATACTAGTATGTGTATTTCTATGCAGACCAGCTCAATGTTTGCGTGTGTGTGCATGGCGATGCTAGCATGTATGTTTGTGTGCAGGCCAGAGTGATGTTTGCATGTGTGTGCATGACCAGGATGGGAGGGGGAGGGGATGTGTGTGTGTGTAGGTGTGTGTGTGTGTGTGTGTGTATATGTGTGTGTGTGTGTGTGTGTGTGTGTGTGTAACCAGGGCAATCTGTGCGTAGGGCCAGGTTGATGTTTGCGTGTGTGTTTGTATGCGGGGCGATGTTTGCATGTGTGCGTGGAACCAGAGCGATGTTTGCATGTGTGTGCAGTGTTGGGTTGGGGGATGGTGGGTGGGTGGGTGGAGGGGGGAGCATGATAGGGGGTAAGGGGTGTGTGTGCATGCACGCGTGTTCTGCCCAGCACAGAGTATGGGCCAGTTGGTTACTGGATGCAAACACATTACAATCTCTGAATATCTGGGTTTAGTTTAATGATTTTTGTGGTTCTCAGCATTGAATAACATCTTATCTTTCAATCACTGGCTGTTTGTTTAGACATACATGGCTTGTTCACACACTGCCTTGCTTTGTAACCAGGTGAAAGGACTTTTGAACAGAAAGCAGGATACCACAGGTTTTTCTGGATTAAAGATTCCTGCATGTTTTACAGCCAGCCCAGGGGTTTCGGAAATCTGTCCACAGAATGTTACTGAGTGTGATGCTGGAAATCCAGATGGTGCCTGTGAAGGAATTGAGGAAGATTCTTCATTCAAACATTCTAGTCAACATCATTCTTGGCTGTGGGAAAATCCAAGCGATTTTGAAGCGGCCAGAGTCAGTGCAAGCATCTTTCAAAGCCCCAGTGTTGCAAAGAGTCCATCAGCGAGCGAGTGGATTCTCGGGACAGGAACAGTGAAGGTTGTTGATCAGGATCTGAGCCGGTCTACATGCCTGGTGGCGACATCGGAGAGACAACTCTTTACAAATGCTGCTTCGCCGCAGTTCAACAGCCAGATGCTCAGGAACTGCAGCTCCCTGGCCAAAATCTGGGAGGCCTACAGAGATTCACCAGCTGTTCCTCACTGGGGGACATTGCCCAGGGAAGTGCAGAGCACAGCCACTCGGGAGCCAGGGAGGGAGTCGAAAGACTGGAGAAGTGGAGGGCAGACCTTGGAGGACATTTATAACCTTTCCCAACACAATTTCAGAGATCTTGGCATGAACGTGTTGAACAGTGTAGCGGACAGCTGTAGAAAGACTTGGGAGCATGAGGATGATCTCCTCAAAGGAGGGGATGTTGCAGGGAAGCACCATCATCCCCAACTTCCAGCAAAAATGCAGGAATCACTGTTCGGAGACACAAAATTAACCTTGGAGTGGCCACCCAGAGCATTCCAAGCAGCCCAGGCTCGCTCAAGCACTTACCTGTGTCCGTCATTGAAGGAAAAGGTTCATGTCTTCCCAGAGCAAGATGACGGACCCTTCCACCCATTTGAACTTGGTCTCAGTGTTTCACCGTTGCGGTTCACACACAGGGACGCTGATGATCAATGGGGCAGATTCCACCCCAATGGCCGGGAAAGGAAGTGCCTTTTACTCCAGGGCTGCGGAGTGTCCAAAGAAAATTCTGACTGTTACTACACTCAGCAAGATGAGTCGCAGGCCTCTGAGGAAGCAGTCCTGGGTCATCGTAGTGCAGTCGAGAAGTGGCCCTGTCTTCTGCCAGAGGCTGGGCACAACACGGCGAGCACCGCCACTGAGAAAACCTTGGCTCCCAAGTCTTACTTCAACTGGAAGTGCACTGATGGAGCAGTTTCACTAAGTTACCCTCAGCAAAAGGTTTGGCCAATTCCCCTTTCATGTTACCCGCCATCGGACATGTTAGAGTGGGCCGACTCCCCATTGCCAGGTTTGTGCAGCATCCCTCAGAGTCACACTTGGGAGAGTGGCAGCCCAGAGCCATGGTTCTTCCCCAGAATGAAACTCTACTGACTGGAGCAGGATCTGCGGTTCGCTTCGGCCCAGTGTTGCCAGTGACTGTCCACTGCCCGGACCCGATCAGGCTCCAAGATCGTCTTTGGAAAGTAAATTTTGAGTCAGAATGGACGACACGAGAACCGCAGACAAGCCAGAACTAGAGAGGAAACAGTGCAGAGGCATGAGGGAGGGCATGATCCCACTCTCTGCTGCTGAAAGGGATAATGATTCATCTAGAAGTGCGAGAGAGAGAGAAAACCTCAGCTCAAAAGCACAGAAGGAATTTCACAAAATAACCTTTAAAGGGCAAGGCAGGTTCAAGTGGGCAGCACCTACTTCATCCCTGGATTAGGCAGCACTAATTGTCTCGTCAATCTCAGCCAGCTGTGACCCCAGTGAAATATCTGCTACTCTGACTCTGCCGATGGGTTCCACAATGAATAGGGAATAAGTTGGTGGTACTGATAGTATGAATGAACTTATCGCAATCTGTCTACCAGGTGATTAACAGCCCCAAAGTCTGAGTGAGCTCTCACCCCCTGACCCCCAGTCTCCTCTCAACCCCGACCATCACCTCTCCCTGACTGGACCTCCCCTCATTCTGGACCCCCTCTACTTCGACCTGGACCTTTCCCCAATCCCGCTTCCTTTCCCCTCAGCCCTAAAATCCTTTCCTTCAGCCCTACAACCCCACTCCTCAGCCGCAGACCCCTTCCCCTCATTCCCAGTCCCCCTCCCCTCACCCTGGATCCCCTTTCCTCCCCTAATCTGTGAACCCTCTCCCTTCCTCCCTGGTCTCAATATCCTTGGCTGCATGCCCAATCCTTTGATTCCATCTCCTGTCACCCCTGAACCTCTCCTCTTCCTTCCGACCACAGCCACTTTAGAAAGTGCTGAGACAACCATAAGATATTTCTCCACATATTGATCCAGGTGTAAGATCACTGATGTATAATAAAAATTAGCTTTTTTTGCTGCATATTTATTGCATTTGTGGTTTTAATCTGAAATAGTCACAGCTGTTTCTCCAACAAGCCTCCAGATCTAGACAGGAAAGAGGACCGATGATGGATAAGGGCCCACAGAGGGTCTGTGTGAGAGTGGTGAGGGTTACATTAATTGAGATAGGGTAGGGGTGGGGAGGGGGCGGCTCAAGGATGAACTCAGCTTCTAGAGGGCAGTCAATATAGCCTGGTGCTAGGTTGAGGCTTTTCACTGAGACACAATTAATAGCTGCTGATGTTTTAAGTTTCATTTGTGACTTTTTTTTGTTTCGGGCAGTATTCCTTTAAGGGGGCTGCCCCTTCAAATTGGTCCTTAATTTGTTCAACTTCATTTTTCAACAAAAGAAAGGATCATTTAAGGAAAGTCAGCATGTGTTCATTAAAGCCAAATCAAACTAATATGATTAAATTTTGATTAAATTTCACCACACAATGGTGTGGTGAAGGCAAATTTTTGGATGTGGATCTCCAAAAGGTGTTTGGTGAAGCTTCACCTGATATAGGTGTTTCGAAAGCTGGAGTCCATGGGCTGAATGTGAGAGTGGTGGGCTGAATTCAGAGATGGATGCAGTTGAATAATGCTGAATGCCTGTTTCACAGACTTGAGGAAGACAGACAACTGTGTTCTCCTGGGTCAATGTTAGGACCACTTTCCCTGCCATCCATCAATGACTTGGCCTTGGGCTTACTGGCCACCATTTCAACATGTCCGGGTAGCCCACCACACAGTGAGGCTGGTGGAAAAGGCAACAGATGAAATTGAATGCAGAGGGGTGCAAGGTGAAACAACTTGGCAGGAAGGAAAGGCATTATATGATAAAGGGGTGCAGGAATAGAGACCTCTTTTTGTGAATCAATCATTCAAGGTACTGGAGGAGGAGGGAGACAGGCTGAGAAAGTGGCGAAGAAGACATATGGCATCTGGGGGATTATATGTGGACTCATCAAGGGTAGGTTGACAATTGGCAAGTCACATTCAGGCCCTTTGACAGAGCTGCTGTGTTTTTCCAGCTTTTGTGAAGGTTTGAGCAGCACAGGGGCTGAAGATGGGAGGAGACAGTGTTATTAACTCAGACACTCACATTTAGTAGCTTGAGAGATTGACATTGCTTGACATGTAGGGTGGCACATTGGTTAGCACTGCTACCTTAGTGTGGATTTCCTCTGGGTGTTCCAGTTTCCTCCTACAGTCCAAAGGTGTGCAGATTAGGTGGATTGGCCATGCTAAATTGCCCCTTAGTGTTCAAAGATGTCTAGTGGATAAGCCATTGGAAATGTGCGGGGATAGGGGGTGGGCCTGGCTAAGATGCCCTTATGGAAAGTTGGTGAAGACTTGATGGACCAAATGCCCTCCTTTTGCAGTGTAGGGATTGTATGGATAGGGAAGGGATAAGTGGGAGAGGGATTACGGGACAGTGGAACAGGTGGTGGTAATGCAGAGGTGAGAATTGGATAATGGTGATATGGGGGAGGGGGAGTGGAGGAATGAAATAGGACGGACTAGAATGTGGAGGAGTGGTGGAAAAGTTGGACTGGAGGAGTTGGGAGGGAGAATGTAGAAGAATAATGAGGAAATATGAAAGAGCAGGTGGGATATGGTGGAATTGGCCCAGGAAGAGAATGGATGAAGGTGAGAATGGTGGAGTAAGAATGGATAAATGGGGGAAGGCATTGATAAGAATAAATGCACCAGAATGAAGGGGAAGAAGAAAGATGAAAGGAGAGGTAATGTGAAAGTAATGGAGAATGAAGTGTGAATGGTGAGGGGAGCAGGTGTAACGGGTGATTAGGGGAGAGTGTGGGAAAAGGTCAGGGGCCAATGAAAGGAGGAGAAGAAATGTTGGAAGGGGAATGATGGGCATGGGGAAGGGAAAATTGGGAGGAGACTGTAAAGTGGATGGTGTCTTTAACAGAAATCAGCATAGCATCAGTGGAATTGAAATGTGTCATGTGACCTGTCTTAGTTTCACGTTTGGGTTTTGAGCACAGCACACACATGCAGCTCTGATTCTTTTAAGTTTTATACTTAAGTGTTCCCATGTGCTCGGTCTAAATAAATCAACCCACAACGCATCGACTCAATCCCTTATGTGCGATATGTGCCTTGTGTCCTGGGAAGTAACTAATCCCAAGATATTAAATTATAATGAGACATCATGGTGATCAGCAAGAGTCAGATGGGTGACAAGAATGACATGGTTAGACCTTGCTATGTGACATAAAAAAACCTTTGACATCTTGGTCAGACTACAATGAGTTCACAGTGTCAGAGAGTGCTGCAAATGCAGCAGGGCGACAGTGTTGACACAGTGTCGAGTTAGTGCTCAAGTGGCAGAGCTGGTAAGATATGTGTCCAATGAGTGGGGGGCATTACATTGAGAGGACCAGCACTGGATGAGCTCAGTCAGGAAAGACAAGTGACCAGCGTGTGGGCTGGATCAATAGTGAGTGAGGGACATTCAAACAAAAATCAAACACATAAAACTTTGGCAGGAGAAGGTTGTAATTACAATGAGTGGCTTTGGAAGTCACTGAACAATAAATTGAATAAAAGGTCAAAGACCCTGTTACAGCCTGGGTGTCTCACCATATCAGAGAATGTCACAACAGAATGTCAGAGAGACTCCAGGAAAACACAGGATCACAGAATTGTTTCAATGCAGAAAGAGGCCATTTGGCCCCTTGTGTCTGCACCAGCTCTCTAAACAAACATTGTGACTTGTGATTCTGGAACACCTATATCTGTGCAAGATCTTAACCAGATCTTCTGTACTTAAACCAATGTAGAATAGAGACAATGAATTATATTAATTACAGATGCATTCTCGCATATGTATCTGTACGGAGGTCTGATTCTACACTTTGCCAATTTTGCATTAAACCTTGCATGAAGTTACTCTTTAAAGAATCTCCATTGAATTCACTTTCTGAAGAATTTGGCCTTACCCTATTGGCCTTGGTCTTATCGAGCCATAAAATTCTGAAGATTCACTTGAGAAATTTTTATTTTGCTGTATTTTTCAGATTCTGTCCCATAGACTGAAAAATTTTTTCAAAAAGTCCCAAAAAGCACTTTGTGGTCAACAGCAGCACCTGCTGGACACAGCTGCAAGAACAGGTTTAAACTGATCAAAGGGAACATTACTTCTAAGTAAAAGTAAAGTTTATTAGTCACAAGCCAACTAATATTATCACTGCAATGAAGTTACTGTGAAAATCCCTTAGCCACCATACTCCAGCACCTGTTTGGGTATACTGAGGGAGAATTTTGCATGGTCAACACACCTAACAAGCACGTCTTTTGGACTGAGGAAGGAAAACAGAGCACCAGGAGGAAAACCACACAGATACAGGGAGAACATGTAGATTGCACACAGTCAGTGACCTGAGGCTGGAATTGAATCTGAGTCCCTGGCATTCTGATGCAGCAGTGCTAACCACTGTCCCACCAAAGGGAACAGTACTTAGAAACCAATCAAAAAAACCCCAGTAACTAAAAGCAAACTACTGTAGATGCTCAAGTCGATTCATAGGACGTGGACTTCGCTGGCAGGGCTGACAGTTATTGCCAATCCCTGAGGGTATTTTAGGAGTCAACACATTGCTGTGGGTGGAGTCACATGTAGGCCAGACCAGGTAAGGACAACAGATTTCTTTCCCTAAAGGACATTAGTGACCTAGATGGGTTTTTACACCAATTGACAATGGTTTGATGGTCAGAATCCAGAGTTTTACTGATATCAAATTTTACCAGCTGATGGGGTGGGAGTTGAATGTTGCTCCTCAGACCATTACTCTCATTCTGGATTACTGGTTCAATAGCAACATCACTACATCAACACCTCCCTAAAATCATAACAGAAGTTCTTTATCATTGTGATGAGCCTGTTGTCCCATAGCTCCAGGGACCTGGGTTCAATTCCAGCCTTGGGTGACTCTCCAGCAGAGTTTGCATGTTTTGCAGGGGTCTTCCTTCCACAGTCCGAAGATACGTACGTTAGGTGGATTGGCCATGCTAAATTGCACACTAGTGTATCAAGACATGTAGATTAGATGGATCTACATTAGCCATCTTAAATTAAGTTATAGGGTGACAATGATAGTGCAGAGGAGAGGACCTGTGTAAGATAATCTGTCAGAGAGTCTGTGCAGACTTAATGGGGTGAATAGCCTCTTCAGTGATAAGATTTTGAGTCCTTATGCCTGAAGACAAATAAGATGCACTCAAAGTGTTGAACAAGAATCTATCTAGCTTTACCTTAAAAACATTCAGTGACCCAGCCCTCCTGTGGCAGAGAGTTCCAAAATCACATAAACCTCTGAGAGAGAAATGTTTTCCTCAGCTCTGTACTGAAAAGGATGACCCTTAATTTTAAAACAGTGCTCCCTAGTTCTCGGGTCCGCCAGGAGAGGAAATACCCTTTCCGTGTCTAACTAACCAAGTCATTCAGTACCTTATAATCTTCAATCAGATCGTCCCCTCACTCTTCTAGACTCCGGTGGAAACAAGTACAGTCTTTCCTCATAATTAGCCTGCTCAATCCAAACCTTCTCAGAATCAGCACAGACACTTTGGCATCTTTGCTCAAACAATGAAACCAAAAGGCACATGTTTTTTGTGATGTGGAATGAATTTTCTGGCTTTGCTCACCCTCAAACAGGAAAATCCCATCCGAAGTGAATGGACCTTTCCATATTCCATCCCTTGCCTGCTCGGATTCCCGCGGCACTCAGGACGGTAAAATTCCGGCCACGGTCTCAGCAATGTCCTGTATAACTGGAGCATGATGTCCTTACTTCCATGTTTAATTCCTCTCATAAAAAAGGACAACATTCCATTCTTCCCTTCCATTCCCACACCTAACGGTGAACTAAGGTATACCTTTGGCATTTTTCTGAACCGGTAATTCTTGGAATAACTCACTTGTCTATCTCCTGGGGCTTTTACGTTGAGGGATATCACTCCACATCAAGCGTGACTGCTCAGGAGTCTCTTCCACTCTTAACACCAACAACTATTGTGTTTGAAAGGATTTGCAGGTTGACACTCTATTTGACTACATAATGAGCACACAATCGTTGGCCATCAAGTCCCAGGGTGGGACTTGAAACCGGAGTTTCTGCTTCAGAGGCAGGAATGCTTCCCACTGTACTACAAGACGGCTGTAACATTTCATTAGCCTTGTTAATTATTTGCCACATTTGTGTAGTAAATGCAGAAATTGGTGAGCAGCAGTTGGCTAACAACTGACAAGTAGATTATTACTATTTACAGGTATATACAACTTGCTACAATTGATTTGTTTATTCTCAGCTGGAGGATCAATACAACAGCAGAAGCCTATGCTTTGCTCTGAGGTCCCTGCACTCATTCCCCACTGGGTGATCAGGTCACTTGACCCTTCCGATATGCGCCCCTTATAGGGGCCAACTACCACAAACTGTTTGTGACTGCTGTACTAGGACACCGAGATCCGTCTACACTTGGCATTCTGCCACCACTCTCCATTTATACTGAGTTATAGGTCATAGAATCCTATAGCGCAGAAAGAGGCCATTCGGCCCATCAACTCTACACCAACCACAATCTTACCCAGGCCCTATTCCCATATCCCTAAGTATTTACCCACTAATCCCTCTAATCTAAGCATCCTGGGACACTAAAGGACAATTTAGAATGGCCAATCAATCTAGCCTGCATACCTTTAGACTGTGAGATGAAACTGGAGCACCCGGAGGAAACCCATGCAGACACAGGGAGAATGTGCAAACTCCACACAGACAGTGACCTGAGCTGGCATTTGAACCCAGGTCCCTAGAGTTGTGAAGCAGCAATCTAACCACTGTGCTACAGTGCCGCATTCACATATGAGTTGTTGTGATCTGCCACAAGCTGCCCGAAAGGCTGGTGGAATCACATTCAATGGAAATACAGAGAAAGGCCATTCGGCCAGTCTGCTCTGTATTTGTGTTCAGGCTCCACACTGCTCCCCTCCTACTCCCTCTTCATCTTAACCCATCACAACGTCCTTATATTACTTTCTCCCCCAACATCTATCCAGATTCCTTTCAAAATTATTCATCTCAACTCACTGTCTGTGAAAATGAGTTCTACATTGTTCTGGGGAAATTTCAATTGTGACTTACACTAAGACTTGCAAGGCAAAATCTCTGTGCAAAAGACATAAAAAATTTATTAAACATAAAAGATAAGACAAAACAATACAAATGTACAGCTGACTGGAGTTGAAAGAAGAGTTAAATAGCTCTAAGAACAGAGGTATAGAACCTCTCCAAAAGAACTGAATTGCAGAGACAAACACAGATCAATTATACCTTCTGTTGCCTGTATAAGGGTTAAAACACAGTCTGTTTTAACCCTTATGCAGTGGACAAATAACTACGAGTAGATGACTTATTAGTACGACCAATATTTATTTAAACCCACACAATCAATAATCATCCACCCGACCAACAATAAGTTATCTTACAGAAAATATTAGAATTCAAGTCCAATACAAGACCTTAACTTTGTGTGACTGGCAAGTACTCAAGCAGATATTGGCTTTTATCTGTGCGTTGGCCTCAGTAGTTATCTGTGTAGTTTGGTCTTTTGGTCTGGGCTGGCACTCTGGCTCTGGTCTTCCTTCCTTCCTTCTCGGGTGTGGTGGTTCTCCTCGCGCTGGTCGCCGCTGGTGATGTTCACCATTGTTGTAACTTGTTTGTGGCATCAGAGAGAGAGAGAGAGAGAGAGAGAGATTCCTGGTTGCGCAGCACCATTTATACCCCGTTTGGTTTCACGCCCCTTTTGGCCATTGCCAATCAATTGATCAGGACTTGATCACCCTGATCGATAAGAGTCCAATCAGGTGCTACCACACTGATCCCTGGGTGTGTCCCCAACGGCATGTCTGTAGGTGCTGGAGGCACATAGGCTGGGGCCTTAGCTATTTACCATTTATATAGATGGTCTGGAGGAGGGAACCGAGTGTATGGTGTCGAAATTTGCTGATGACACCAAGATTGGTGGAACGGCAAGTTGCGTGGAGGGTGTGGAGAGTCTGCAGAAGGATCTAGATAGGCTGGGCGAATGGGCCGGGAAATGGCAAATGGAATTTAATGTTGGCAAGTGCGAGGTGGTCCACTTTGGCAGGAATAATGGTAGGAAGGACTGTTACTTATGGGGCGAAAAACTGCAGCAGGTGACGGTGCAGAGGGACCTCGGGGTCCTTGTGCATGAGTCGCAAAAACCCAGCTTGCAGGTACAGCAGGTGGTCAGGAAGGCGAATGGGATACTGGCCTTCATAGCGAGGGGGATTGAATATAAAAGTAGGGAGGTCTTGCTGCAGCTGTATAGGGCATTGGTGATGCCGCAGCTGGAGTACTGTGTGCAGTTTTGGTCGCCGTACTTACGCAAGGATATTTTGGCCTTGGAGGGAGTGCAGAGGAGGTTTACTAGGCTGATACCGGAGTTGAGGGGGTTGAGCTATGAGGAGAGGCTGAATAAACTAGGCTTGTACTCGTTAGAGTTTAGAAGAATGAGGGGAGATCTCATTGAGACATATAAGATGATGAATGGGATGGAAAGGATAGAGGTGGAGAGGCTCTTCCCGCTCAGAAAGGACAGTAGGACTAGGGGGCACAGCCTCAAGATAAAGGGGGGACGGTTTAGAACGGAGTCGAGGAGGAACTTTTTCACTCAAAGGGTGGTGAATCTCTGGAATTCTCTGCCCGTTGAGGTGGTGGAGGCTGCCTCGCTAAATATTTTTAAGACGCGGGTTGATGGGTTTTTGATAAGCGAGGGGATTAAGGGTTATGGGGAGAGGGCGGGAATGTGGAACTGAGCCACGACAGATCAGCCATGATCTTATTGAATGGCGGGGCAGGCTTGAAGGGCTGGATGGCCTACTCCTGCTCCTATTTCTTATGTTCTTATGTTCCTAAATAAGAGTTCACGGTGCCCTTATGTCTGGTACACAACCCAGTGTGACCAGAAAGCCTCTTTCATTCTGGTGATGACTCATATCCTGTTATTCACTTGTCAGGATTGCAGCCTGTTTGTCTCTGTCTTTAAACTGCAGCCTGTCGTTTTAATTCTTGCCCAATTGTCCCAGAGTGCTTTACAAATTGCCATTTTAGATGGCCTATTTGGCCACACTTTTTATAATCAATAATTTCACCTTTTATTCACTTTAAATCAATTTCATTTAACAGTTACACATCAATAGAAATTTCTGTCAGATACCCTGGCCAATCATAAGCTAATTAATAGCATGGTGATATCTTATTTGTCCAACTGATTCCAGGTACAGTTGCCCTTGGCACTAATTAACACTCTGTCACTTGGTAACGCCAATGCTACCACAATGGATGTTCCCACTGGCTCACTACGAGGTTGAATAGACATGTGTGCTGTGTTCAGGATTCATATCTATTTTGTGTCTGAGCAATGGAGAGAACTACTCTTAATGTAGCATGATGCAATCTCTCGTAGCAGCACCACCTGATAAGATTTGCTGTCTAGTTTGTTCCCAGACCTTTTGGCTTTAAACTATTGACTCTGACTGCAATACCTTTTTTTCATTTTTGCTGGACAAAAGTGTATATTTAGAATGAAATACATTTAAAATACCAGCACATATATGTTTTAAAATCATAATTGCTTGTTTTGATTCACTTACTGCATTCACATATGTGTAAGTTTTTGTGTTAGCTTGCCCAATAATTATTTAACTCTTTACTGATTCTTTGTACTCTAAAAGACTGCACTCTGCTTATAAATGTATTAACTGGTTAGAAATCCCCTTCCACATACATTCTCCCCTTTCTTTGGGTAAAGAAGATTATCCTTAATTCCTCAATGGATTTATTGCTATTGATGATACTTAAGAACAGACAGGCTCAATAAGGGGAGCATTTTTGATATAATCTACATGGATTTTAACAAGGCTTTTGACCAGATGTTATATGTCTGTGCACAGAGAAAGAACGGCTCAACAGTTTAACAACAGTAATGGCAATAGTGACTTAAAAATGGCTGTTCTGGCTGAGAGCTAAGCATGCTGAGAATTTTGGTCAACTTATAGATTAAAACCAGATGCAGGTTGTGAAGTGGCTTTGGTCTGGGAGCTGTAATCTGAAGCTTCCTGTGTTGATCAGGTCAGGAAGTTGTTTACAGTGCCTCTGATTTATATGGCTATTATATATGGGATATGTAAAATGAGCTAAGTATCATGGTTTTGTTCAAAAGCAATTTCACTGGCTGTTTGAGCCATGTGATTGGTTTCAGTTGACTGGATGAGAGAGAACCTTCTGGAAGCAAGTGGAGAATTGTGGATAAAAAGACATGTGAGTTCTTTGTTTGGCAGTGATAAGTTGAATAGAACAACCATCGCAAGAAGAACTGTACCCTGAAGGATACTTCAGAGACAAAAGATAGATATTTCTTGACCAAGAATTTCCTAAACTCAATAATATATATTTTCAGTTAGTTATTAAAAGCTAATGTTCAGTTAAAGTTAATATGCAGTTTAAGTATTAAAGTTCAGTAAAGAGTTAATGTGTTGCAACTGTTTATCTTTGAGTTGGTACTAGAAGTGTTCAATAAAGAAATAATTGAATTACTGTCCTTGTTTGTCTCATTGGACTGGAATGCTTGGAAGGCGTTTAAATTAAAGCTGTGTAACATGCCACACTGATCATTCAATTAAAAGCAGCATTGTTGTACCCCATAATTGTCAGAAAACACGGAGTCATGGCTGACAGATGTTCTTTGTGACTTGAAGGTGGTTTCCAGTGAAGTTCTGCAGGTCACCCTATTGCAAACCTAACTGTTTATGATCTAGAGATCAATGATTTAGACTTCAATGTGCAGGAGCTTTATTTATGAAGCTTGCAAAAATACAAAAATGGGTTAACTATGAGGAGGATCAGTATGCTGCAAGAAGATATCAATGGACTGGTCAGATGGATAGAAAAGTGACCAATGGAATTCATTCCATGGAGTTGTGAGATAAAGTGTTATGACGGTCATGAAACAGTCACGGATCACCACAGATGATCAAAAGATCATCAATGGATTCCATGGAATACAAACTGCCTTATTAAGCAAGCAGAGGATTGTCAAATGGAAAGTGATTAATGGTTTTTTAAAAATTCTGTTACTTTACCCAGACTGATGTTATAGGTCCCACGGTGAAGACTACTTGACTGTAAGCTGCAGTGTGGCCCTTTCCTTTAATGCACAATAAAAGGTGTTGGTGACAGGAAATTGTCACTCAGCTGAAATACTACGTTGGTGATGAGGTGGCATAGAACATAGAACATAGAACATAGAACATTACAGCGCGGAACAGGCCCTTCGGCCCACAATGTTGCGCCGACCAGTCTTATTTTTAAAAAAAAACATTGACCCACTAATCTAAACCACTCCTTTTTCGTCCATAAACCTATCCACCAATCTCTTAAACGCCCCCAAACTAGGCGCATTTACAACTGCAGCAGGCAGGGCATTCCAGTCCCTCACCACCCTCTGGGTAAAGAACCTGCCCCTGACATCCGTCCTATAACTACCCCCCCTTAATTTAAAGCCATGCCCCCTCGTGCTAGATTTCTCCATCCGAGGAAACAGGCTATCACCATCCACCCTATCTAAACCTCTAATCATCTTATATGTTTCTATAAGATCCCCTCTTAGCCGCCTTCTTTCCAGTGAAAACAACCCCAAATCCCTCAGCATGGCGGCACAATGGTGAACACAATGGCACAATGTGACACACTGCTGTCTCACATTGCCAGTGACCTGGGTTTGATTCCTGGTTTGGGTCACTGTTTGTGTGGAGTTTGCACATTCTGCCTGTGCATGTGTAGGTTTCCTCTGAGTGGTCTGGCTTCCTCCTGCAGCCTGAAAGATGTGCTGGTTCGGTGCATTGACCCGAACAGGCACCGGCACGTGGCGGCGAGGGGAATTCCACAGTAACTTCATAACAGTGTTAATGTAAGCTTTAATTGTGACTAATAAATAAACTGCTACTACGAGGAGAATATTTTTTCCTCCATCTTTCCCTCTGCAGAACTTTAATAAGTCAAAATTCTTCTGTGGTAAGAAAAAGTCATTCTGACTTTTTTCAGGAAACTCGAACTCTATGACACCACTGGGCAAAACTGGGCCCAATATACTGAGCACTTGCATTACTTCTTCCATGCTAACAACATTAAAAGTTACAAAAAGCCAAACACAATATTGTCGACAGGACGTGGGGCACCAACTTTCAGTGTGATAAGAAGTCTGACCTAATTGGATGCTCCCAACTCCAAAATTTTTAATTGAACTGGTAGACCCTGTTAAAAAAAAATCATGACCCAAAGCCCTTGATAATTCTACAGAGTTATCACTTCCACATTGCTCGGAGGACTCCTGCAGGATCTGTCATTGTGTTCTTGGTCAGGTTGTGCAAATTAGCTGAATATTGTGAATTTGGACAGCCTCTTAATGGAATGTTGTGGCACAAATTAGTATATGGCATTGATGAGCTAACCCATCCAAAACAAGCCATGGGCAAACAAAATTTGGACTTGAAAAAGCCATTGAAATAACCTTATCATTTGAGAACGCAAAACAAAGGGGTCAGGAACCAGAAGGGGAATTAGGCAGCAATGTATTCCAATTAAGAGAAGAGGTTATATACTATCAATCCTCAATGGAGAATGTTTGTGTTAAAGGTCCCCTTTCAAAAGATGAACCCTAATGTCACCACCAGACAGTTAAGGAGAGGCAGTGATGAATCCAAAGATATTAGAGAAAGATGCAGTTGCCAGATGATGGATTACTGCAAGCACTGTCAAAGGAAGTATCAGAAACAGACAAAATGCATATTGCGTAGGAAGAAATCGAGGCCAGAACCTGAGTGTACCATACTGCTGTCCCTTTTCCAGAACTGAGTTTCTTTCCAGAAGAGGTTTATGAACACAACTCCCACTCACCTGATGAAGGGGCAGCACTCCGAAAGCTAGTGGCTTGTTCTACCAAATAAACCTGTTGGACTTTAACCTGGTGTTGTGAGACTTCTTACTGTGTTTACCCCAGTCCAATGTCGGCATCTCCACATCCTTTCCAGAAACAGGGACAATACAACAGATTATGATGATATTAATAATATAAACATTTATTAAGAAATTCAAGAAAAACACAATGAAATATCTCTTAACTAAGGCAATGACTTTACAGATTATGGCTACATTATGTAACCTCATTTCTTTAGAACTTCCCACTCTCAGACTTAATCACCTTCATCATTCTATTTTAGCTTTTAGCTTTTAATAACAAAGTCAACTCACTCTGCCCTCATTCCCTATGATATGAAGATGCCAGCGTTGGATTGGGGTAAGCATAGTAAGAAGTCTCATAACACTGGGTAAAAGTCCAACAGGTTTATTTGGCAGCGCAGGCTTTTGGAGCACTCCCCCTTCATCAGGTGAGTGGGAGTTGTGTTCACAAACAGGGCATATACAGACACAAACTCAATTTACAAGATAATGGTTGGAATGCAAGTCTTTACAGATAATCAGGTCTTAAGGGTACAGACAATGAACATAACATAAGAAATAGGAGCAGGAGTAGGCCATCTAGCCCTTCGAGCCTGCCCTGCCATTCAATAAGATCATGGCTGATCTGTTGTGGCTCAGTTCCACATTCCCGCCCTCTCCCCATAACCCTTAATCCCCTCGCTTATCAAAAACAATGTGAGCGGAGAGAGAGCCAAACACAAATTAAAGAGGTGTGTATTGTCTCCAGCCAGGACAGTTAGTGAGGTTTTGCAAACCCAAGCAAGTTGTGGGGGTTACAGATAGTGTGACATGAAGCCAAGATCCCGGTTGAAGCCACTCTCATGTCTGTGGTACATGGCTATTAGTTTCTGCTCAGTGTTTCTACGTTGTCGTGTGTCATGAAGGCTGCCTTGGAGAATGCTTACTCAAAGATCAGAGGCTGAATGCCCATGACTTCTGAAGTGTTCCCCGACTGGAAGGCTGAAGCATTCCCTTCCATTACTAGGAAGCTGCCTGCTGGCAACATTTTCCTTCTATCTCCTTGCAAGAAGTCGAGGATCTACATCATTATTTGGTCCCACCATCAGGGTCCTAAATAATGTTGGAAAACGAACCTCGGGGATCAGGGGTAATTGTACTGGTGATGGGAATTCATTCATGTGGATTATTTTATAGTAGTAAAGGGAAGGGGATAAAGAGATGGACAGAGTGGGAAAGGGGGAGAATGAGAGCAAATGGGGAAGGAGGAGAGAAACAGAGTGGAAATGGAGGTGAGAATGAGAATGAGAAAGTGAGGTAGCAAGAGAGAAGAAATGGGAAAGGGGGGAGAGAGTGAGAGAGATAGTGGGAAAGGGGAGACAGAGCATGAGGGAGAATAGGAAAGAAGGAGGGGGACAGTCTGGAAAATATGGCATGCGTGTATGCTTGTGTATGTGTGTGTGTATGCATGTGCATGTCCATGTGTATGTGTAAGATAGAGTGGGAGCAAAGTGATAATTGTAGAGATAGATATGGAAAGGAATGCAAGTGAGATTTTTTCTTTCTCTCTTACACATCCCCTTCTTACACATTATTTTCAATTATCCCCTGTTCACACTCTGTCTTACTCATTCATTCTCCCCTGAATGAGGTGAAGAATTTGAGTAAAGGGATATTTGAACACATCTTTCAACTGTTCTCTGAACTTAGTTTGTGTCACAGTATAAATGCAAGTGTTTGTGCAACAACCCAGGAGTTGCAGCATGAATCCCAATTCTCTCACAAAAGAATGTATAAATACAGCATTGTACCCCAGATACCACATCCGTTGCCATACATAATAAAACATAAATATTGCCCATAAAAGGATGAAATTTGCTGAGATAACAAACAGTAAAACTATGGAATTCCTTTGACTCTCCATCTCTGTATCTTTGGGACTGTTCCCACTGTTGTGAGCCCAGAGCCTCTTGTGAGCTCTGCTGCTCACTAAAATGTGCCTGACGGTGAAAACATTAAGCAACAGAATCAGGACAAATGGGACACAAGGTGTTAGAATGTAATGGAGGGGATCAATTATTGCCCAGGCATCAGACACCCGAACTTCAATTGTAACAGCACAAAACCAGGGGTCATTCATCACCCGATACTGACCTGTTAACATAAAATACCAAGTGATGTTCTTTGAACAACTCAGCCCAGCCACTGTTCCTAGAACCATGACTGCCATTTTTTCAGTGCAATATTTACTTTTCAGCTTTTGACAACAAATGGCCACAAATCGATCAAAGGTAAAAGCAACAGTAAACCATACCGAACAGTCAGTGTCTGTATAAAGCAGGACAGCATGGATATTGCATACACGGATATTCTCCAGGAACAGAAATTTTTCCCTGTGAGTCATTGGAAGATGACGCAATATCAGGTCAAAGATAACAATCAAAAGATCTGCTGCTGCCATGGTTACCAGGTAGCGAGTGACACATTTTGAGAGACCACATTTTCCCCGAGACAAGATCACAATTGTCATTAAGTTAGTTGCAATGAAGAGAAATAAACAAGGAGACCATATATCAGACTGTGAGCAAAGTTACTAGTTTGATTGAGGTGGGAAATATTATGTGCAGAATTTAAGACAGGAGAGGGAGAGATCTTTTAGGTGGAATAGTGGTGAGTATGGTCATAGAATTAAATCGAACACACTGTTCGTCACTCCCTCAGGCAACACACTTCAGAATGCCATCACCCTCAGGGTGAAAGAAAAATTCTAATTTCTACAAAAACAACACAAGTCTATCCAACTTCTCTTCATAAGTCTAGGAAATCTTCTCTGAGCTGCTTCTAATGAACTTACATCCTTCCCTAATTAAGGGGATCAAAATGGTACACATATGTGTACTTCATATGTGGTCTCACTAATGGCCTTTTAAACTAAAGCATAACCTTCCTGCTGTGTAATCATTTACTCTCTTGCAATACACAATATCATTCTATCTTCCACTGCATTTCAGGAAGAGAGTTCCAGAGACTCGCCACCTTCGGAGAAAAAAAAGTCTACTCATCTCTGACTTCCTGGCTGTATCTGTACACCAGCCTTTTTTTAAAAGTTTATTTATTACTGTCACAAATAGGTTTACATTAATACTGCAATGAAGTTATTGTGGAATCGTATAGTTGCCACACTCCAGCACCTGTTCGGGTACACTGAGGGATAATTTAGCATGACCAATGCACCTAACCAACATGTCTTTTAGACCGGGAGAGGAAACCGGAGCACCCAGAGGAAACCCAGTCAGACAAGGGGAGAATGTGCACACTTCATAAGTCAGTGACCCAAGCCAGGAATTCAACCCGGATATCTGGCACTGTGAGGCAGTAATCCTAACCATGGTGCCGCCATGCCACCTTGGGTTGAGATTCATGTACTCGGACACACAAATTATTTTCAATCTCAGAGCTCTGCAATTTCTCAACATTTAGATAAAGAGATATTTTATTTAAAATTTTCCTGCCAAAATGGACAAGTTCATATTCTCACACATTATGCAGCATTAGCCACATCTTTGCCCATTCATGTAACCTATCAACATTCCTTCAACATCTCCTCGTGTCCTCTCCACAACTTACATTTTTATGCATCTTTGTCCCATCAGCAAATTTAGTAACCATAAGTTCAACTCCTGCATCCATGTCCTTTATATGAATTATAAAAGTATTTTGACCTGCCACCCATCCTTGCACAATTATAAGCTTTTTCATCAAGTCTGATGCTAACTTTAGGCTTTTAGTTAACAACAGATGGTGTGTCCACCCCGAGCATTTTTTTCTTGTTCAAGTGTATCTATTCTGCATATTCTGAAAATGCCCCATAAATGTCAGCTACTGAATCTCTATTATTCGATCCCTTAGCTTAACTTCTCTTTAGCTAACTCTTTTTTCATGTTCTTATAATTGTCATTTAATTTTAGATCAACAATGCTCTCCCTAAAATTGAATGCAAATTTCAATCAGTTCATGACTGCTGATACCGAGGGGCACCTCCATTTGAGGTCATTAATTAATTCTACCTACTTGCACAATAGCAGGCCGAGTATAGCCTGCTGTCTTGGTGGCTCCAGAACATGCTGTTCTAAGAAACTAACTTGAAAACATTCTATGAATTCCTCACCTAGGTCACCATTGCCCAGCTGATTTTCCCATCTGTTCCTTAGGGTCAGGGGCATTAGCAGGGTAAATACATGGGGATAAGTGGTTAAAGCCAGATTGTTGTCTGTGCGGGCATTATGGGCAAAATGGCCTCCTTCTGCACTGTCGGAATTGTCTGATTCTATGATTCAATCCATAGGGATTAAATTCTTCTACGATTATTGCCCCCCTTTTCTGAAAAGCTCCCATGATTTTATCCCGTATACACTGCCCTACTGTATGGTTACTGTTAGGGCTTTGCACAGCTGTCCTGTAAGTGACTCCTTTCCTTTATGATTTTGCAACTCTACCCAAATCATTTATACATCTTGGTTTTGTGAATTTGGAGCAACTCTCTCTAAGATGCTTATACCATCATTAATTAACACAGCCATCATGTGTGCATGCATCCTTTTCTAACCTCCTGTCATTTGAAATGTCACAGCCCTTCACCACAGAACCCTTCAGGTTCTGATCTCTTGCAGGCATGTCTCTGTAATGATTATGAGATTGTACATATTTATTTCAATTTGCACTTTCTGTTTAGCTGCTTTGTTTTGAACGTTACCTGCATTCAGATACACAGAGAAAGGGTTAATAATCACTCAAGCTTAAAAACCACATAAGCCACGAGGAAAACAAGAGGCCTTCTTATAATTTCTTCACAGGTAAGCACCACGGTCATTAGTCTGAGAAAATTCATTAAATCAGACACTTGCAATTGCAAAAACGGAGTCGTATACAGAAACATGGACAAACTGGGACAATGACAACTTGTAACAATGATGGGTTAAGTTGTCACGCTTTTTGGATATTACAATGAAGTAAGCATAATCTGATTGTGCTTGGTTTTAATATCTGAATAATGTAACAGATAGCTGAACGGACAGAAATAACTCTTAAAATGTGATTGGGGTATGCTAATTTTTGTAATCAAATTTGAAACTACAATAGCTTGTGTGTTCCTGAATTTAGCACTCTGGCTAGTTACAGGGTGTGACCTATGACTTTCCAGGTTCCAATCTAGTCAGCTTGATTAAAATAGCTGCTTAAGAGAATCCTGTAAATTGGTCTGGTCACTTGAAGGATAGAGTTGTGATCAATTAAAAGGCTGACCATGAACCCCACAGCACAGACCCTTTATTTTTGTCCATTTTTTGTCCATTTTGCAATAACTAGTCTTATCTACAATTTTAATATTAGATTTATATTCTCTGTGCTTTCTTGTCTGGGTCAGTTTATCATTTTCCACATTCATACCTTTCTCCCTTGTCTTTTCTGTGATCATTGATTAGCCACATCTTCCCAAATTTAATCCCTTGCCACCATTATTTAATTGAAACCCCACTCTAATTTCTTGTTATGCAGTCTGTCGAATGTCCAGGAGTAGACCTTTCCAATATCCAGTCCACACTTCCTCAATACCGATGACAGTGTCAAATGAACTGAAATCCACTTCTTCCACACCAATCTTTGAGCCACCTACTCAGTTCCCTAATTTTATTTCCCTCTGCCAACTTTCACGTGGCCCAGATCTTAACCCAGACATTATTACCTTTGAAGTGATACTTTCTTTTTAATCAGTGTCCAGCTTCTCATACTCTGATTGCGGAACCTCTCCCCTTGTGTTAAGAATGTCATTGGTATATATGTGGACCATGTCATCTGGGTCCTTCCACTCCCACTGCATGTATTCCCCCAGCCCTGAGCAGATATCCTGAACCCTGGCACTGCACAGGCAACAGAGCCACATGGATACTTGTTCTTTCCTGCAAAGAATAGATTCAATCCCTGTTGCCACACTACATTCCCTTTTTTTGCCCTGTGCAGTTGAATAGCTTCCTGGACCATGGTGACTTGGTCACTTTGCTCCTCCACTCAGCAGCCCCACACTTGTCCGATCAAACTATAAATCCTGAAACTAGTTGGACAGTTGTAAAAATGGAGGCCCCTGCCTTTGGATTGCCTTACCTGCTTCACTTGCAGTCAGAACCTCTTGTGCCTCACTGTTGACCAACTCAGAAGGCATTATCCTAAGGAGTGTGACTGACTCTTGCAAGAAAGCATCCAGGGATCTTTACTCCCCCCTCTAATGTATCAGTGGCTACAGCTCAGCCTCCAACTCAATGACTCTGAACTAAAGCTCCTCAGGTCATTAACACTTACTGCTGATGTGTTTTCCCTTGATCATGATGTTATCCTGCTGCAGCTTTGACACATCATCTACCCTGGTATTCATAATATTTTTAAATTAGGTTCTTCATTATATTATTCACATTCCTTTTTTTATTAATTTGGCTACCATCATATTATACAATTTTAAATTTCAGGACCGGAACAGACCTTGCCATTACAGCTTTATAACTGGAAAGCTGGGGTTGAAAAGTATCATGGAGGTGGTATTGGATTGGAAATCAGCTCAGGCTAAAAGCTTAACAGTTTGATTCATCCACAGTCAATGATCAGGATAGATAATGGACTTGGTGGGTAGAAAATGAAGCTTGCTGCCAGAGCTGCAGAAAATGGGTTTTATCATCTCAATATGTAAATAACTAGAACAGTAGTGGAGTCAAAAATGTGTTAACGAATGAACAGTCAGATGCATGGACTTACCAGGGACACCAACAACAGTGAGAACAGGATAGTAACCCACTTGAATAATCTGAAGTACATAAAAAATGTGGGCTGTGAACGATAGCTCATCAAAATATGTAGAAAGATAGTACAGTGCTGATGATAAACTCTTGTCCATTGTTGTAATATTCCAATCCATTCTTCTTGGTTCCTGATTTCTCTCCCTCCCTGAAAAGCTGCTCTCTGTTAATGTTGGATGTGGTGCTGTCACTGACATTGTAGGATAACACATTGAAAGAAGGTTCTTATTAAGAGAAAAGGGAAACCTCCAGTGACACAGTTCACATCCTTAGAGATTGACATTAATCACAGTCACTGAACAACTGCCAATTTCCAGATGCAATTTTACAACTCATCTGCTTCATCTTGGACCGCAATGTCTTCACCTTCAACAACCAGTTCTTCATCCAGATACATAGAATAGCCATGGGGGACCAAATCTGCACCTCAATTTCCAACATTTTTTGTGCTTCATCACACAGAACCTTCAACCAAAGTGAAACACTAGATACATCAATGACATTTTCTTCCTTTGGACTCATGGTTAACAATCACTGAAACAACTATATGATGACATCAACAAGTTCTATCCCACCATCAGACCCACCATGGATTACTCTCTGGAATCAGTTACATTCTTGGACACATACACCTCCATTAAGGATAGTCACCTCAGCAGTTCACTGTACCGCAAGCCCATGGGTAACCTCACGAATCTCCACTTCTAACCACGATAAAGAAGCCATTCCCTACTGACAAGCCCTCCACATACATAGGATCTGCCCAGATGAGGAGGATCACAACAGACACCTCCAGATGCTGAAAGATGCCCTCATAAGAATAGGATTTAGCGCTCGACTCATCGATCGACTCATGCGCCACAGCAAAAAACAGCACCGACCTCCTCAGAAGACAAACATGGGACACGGCGGACAGAGTACCCTTTGTCATCCAGTACTTCCCCAGAGTGGAGAAGCTACGACATCTTCTCAGGAGCCTTCAACATGTCATTGATGAAGATGAACATCTCGACAAGGCCATCCCCACACACCAGCTTCTTGCCTTCAAACAGCCGCACAACCTCAAACAGACCATCATCCGCAGCAAACTATCCAGCCTTCAGGAGAACAGTGACCACAACACCACACAACCCTGCCACAGCAACCTCTGCAAGATGTGCCAGATCATTGACATGGACGCCATCATCTCATGTGAGAACACCATCCACAAGGTACAGGGTACATACTCTTGCAACTCGGTCAACATTGTGTATCTGATACGCTGCCGGAAAGGATGTCCTGAGGCATGGTACATTGGGGAGACCATGCAGACGCTACGACAATGGATGAATGAACACCACTCGACAATCACCAGGCAAGTGTATTCTCTTCCTGATGGGGAACACTTCAGCAGCCATCGGCATTCGGTCTCTGACCTTCGGGTAAGCGTTCTTCAAGGCGGCCTTCATGGCACATGACAATGCAGAGTTGTTGAGCAGAGATTGAAAGCCAAGTTCCACGCACACGAGGACAGCCTCAACCGGGATCTTGAGTTCATTTCACACTATCTGTAACCCTCATGACTTGCCTGGCTTGCAAAATCTCACTAACTATCCTGTCTGGAGACAATACACATCTCTTTAACCTGTGCTTAATGCTCTCTCCACTCACATTAGAACATAGAAAATAGAACAGTACAGCACAGTACAGGCCCTTCTGCCTTCGATGTTGTGCCAAGCTATGTCCAAACCCAAGATCAAGCTATCCCACTCCCTATCATTCTGGTAAATTGTCTGTGCCCTTAAGATTTGATTACCTGTAAAGACTCATTCCAACCATTATGTTGTGAATTGAGTTTGTGTCTTTATATGTCCTGTTTGTGAACAGAACTCCCACTTACCTGATGAAGGAGCAGTGCTCTGAAAGATAGTGGCTTTTGCTACCAAATAAACCTGTTGGACTTTAACCTGGTGTTGTGAGACTTCTTACAATGGGATAACATATTGAAAAAGGTCCTGATTAATAGGAGAGGGAAATCTCCAGTGACACAATTCACATCCATTGAGATTGACATTAATCACTGAACAAACAGATTCAGTTAACTCCTTTCAACCCAACACTTTTTATAACACCATAATGAGGAACTGGGTCTCCATGGGATGTATGAGGATGTATGATGTTGGCGAATACTTCAGTGGTCACGGGCATTCAGCCTCTGACCTTCGGGTAAGCATTCTCCAAGGCGGCCTTCACGACACACGACAGCGCAGAGTCGCTGAACAGAGACTGATAGCCAAGTTCCGCACACATGAGGACGGTCTCAACAGGGATCTGGGGTTCATGTCGCACTATCTGTAACCCCCGTGACTTGCCTGGTTTTGCAAAACCTCACTTACTGTACTGTCTGGAGACAATACACATCTCTTTAAACTGTGATCAGTGCTCCTTCCACTCACATTATCAGCCACTTCAGGTCTTGAACAGCAGGTTAGGTGTAAGGATTCGCATTTTAATCAGTAATCTCTAAACTGTCTGTGCTTTATATGCTCTGTCTGAGGCCAGAACTCTCCCTTCACCTGACGAAGAGGCAGTCCCCTCGAAAGCTTGTGAGTATATTATCAAATAAATAGGTTGGACTAAAACCTGGTGTTGTCAGACTTTTTACTATGTATGAGGATGGCAGAGGGATGAGTGCTGGAAGTTGCAGGAGGGCTGACATTAATTGTTCAGTCCTTCTTGGATGTGAAGGGTTGTCAGAGGACTGGAAGTTTATAGATGTTGCATACTGTTAACAAAGAGAGAGGGATAGACAGCCTAATCTTGCTGGTGGTGACATAAAATGGGATTTAAGCAGTTGCTATGTTGAAAAATAAGAGTTCATGAATGACAGTAACAATGGCTTTATTAAAGAAAAATCGTAAGCAGAAATCTATATGACCCAGGCGGACATGTATTCCAGGATAAACGCGACAAATAGTGCCTGATGACTCAGGTGTGCATCCCAATGTCATCACACACTAGTGCGACATCTCAGTTGATGGGCGCAGAAATCGATTGGCAGCGCACCCGCTGACAATAATTCAGCCACTTGCGGGGATTATATCCCCAGTTGGCCAAAATATTATGTTCTCCTGCATCCACAGTGCCATTGAAGGCACACATGTGGCATGAAGGTGCAAGCCAGCAAACACCACATTCGTTGTCAACAGAAGCTTTTCACTGCATGAACATTGAATTAATTTGTGATCACAAGGCGCAAATTCTGCAGGTGTGTGCCAGGCATCCTGGCAACTCCCACAATGGTGACATACTGAGACATTCACAGGTGTCAAGGCTTTTCACCACACTTCTCACCTCGACATTCAGCCGATTGGTGTCTAGAGTAATCTACTGAAAATGTGGCTGATGATGCCTGTCATGTGCCTAAGGATAGAGATGGAGGAGAAATATGACAACTATCCTGTCGCACAGGGATGATGGCGGACAGGACCATTCGGCTGATGGAGATGAGGAACTGGTGCCTGGATTGATCTGAGAGCACCCCGCAGCATCCCACCTGAATGGATGAATGTCACCTGGGAGGGTGTGTTCATAAGATGACTGGGCACTCAATTGCTGCAGACTCAGAGGTTATTCCAAGATTGCGTGTCTATATCTCACTGTCCAGGTAATGAGAGGCTACTGGAAGACTGTGTGTGTCTTTGTACCTTTAAACTTTGTGTCTCACTGTCCAGATAATGAGAGAGTATTGTAGGACTCTGTGTGTCTCTTTGTCTTTGAATTCACGATGTGTCATAGTTACTTTCACAAAAAGATGCGCTTTCACAGACTTAATTAATGAACACACTAGGCATTAATTAATTAAAAAGAATGTACAGTAGCCTCATGGCTGTAGCGAGTTCCCAACATGTACCTTTGCCGATGAGTCTCTTTCACCACAGGGAGGCTCCACACTCTCCATCTGGTCATACAGGGCATGTGATCTTTCTCTGTTGTGTTGCCCTTTAAAGTGACAATCGCGACAATATTGTAGGATTGTGTGTGTCTGTGTCTATTTTTAAACACAGTCTGTATCTTAGTGTCCAAGTGATGAAAGGGTATTGTAGACTTGTGTGCATGTCTGTACCATTGAGTTCACAATCCGTATCTAATTGTCTAGGTAATGAAATAGTATTGTAGAAGTGTGAGCGTCTCTGTGTACCTTTAAACTCACAGGGTACAATTTCAAGTCTGCCTTAGCTGAGAGTGTAGATATCTGAAAGTCGCTAAATTAGATTCTCGCTAATGGGATCTTGTTTTCTAATTTTCCCCGCCCGTCTCCGGTGACATAATGGGATTTCTACCTAGAAATGTAGAGAACTTCATTTTAACATTTTAACATATTATTAGGGAGCCATCGCTACCTCATTTCAATCCTCATTTTGTATCCCCACTCACCAACGTCAGGCGCTGCCAGGGTGCTTGACAACATCTTTATAAAAACCTGATCATGGAAACTTTAATCGGGAATGGAAAAGTTGCATGGAGCTCATCAATAGCCATCAGGATGTCAATGGAGAGATTGTATCGGAAAAATTATGGGGAACACAGATGCATCCTTCTAGTTCGTGTGTGTAGGGAAGGGGGCGGGGTGGTGGTGACGGTGGATGGGGTCTCCAGCCTTGGGGTGTGGGTCTGGATGGTAACCTCGTATACAACTCTCATCTCAGGGTGGAGAAAGGCGTTCAAAGAGTGTGGCGCAAGGATACGTGTTGACCTAGTGTGGGTTTCTTAGTCTTGGGATGGGCGTAGCATTCTATGAGAGTGTTGCTTGGTTAGGGGGTGAATTAGTGTGATTGCTGCAGCTGGGGCACCTTTAACATGATGTGGAGATGCTGGCGTTGGACTGCAGTAAACACAGTAAGAAGTCTGACAACACCAGGCTTAAGTCCAACCAATTTATTTGATAGTAAACTCATCTGAAAGCTTGTGAGTTTACTATCAAATAAATTGGTTAGACTTAAACCTGGTGTTGTCACACTTCTTACTACACCTTTACTATGGCATAATCACTCGTCCCAATGGGGATAGCTATCTGGAGTGTTACTTAGAAGGGGGTGGAAGCAGGGATGGCTACGTGGTCTGCACAGGGACCGATGTTGATGTGAGCAGGTAGGATTGTGAACGTTTCCTGTGCAGCCAGTCACTAGGAGGGTGGGAGGGGGGCAATGACAGATGTGTTAATTTTTAACCCAGAGACTAAGAGGACAACGACACCACGAGTATCTCTCCCCTCCCCACTCCCCGCCCCTCAGGCTGTAATGCTTATCTCTAGGGCCTGTGCCGAGTGGGGTGGGGCGGGGGGGGGGGCTGCCGCTGGTCTAGTGAGCCTGGGCAATCGGGCTGGCTCTGTGGGCAGTAGTGTCTTCAAAGTGTAAGGCTTATATAATTCCCAATGGAGGAAACCAGGGTCACGGTAACTGTTAGTGATGAAGTAGATCGAGATTAAAGGAAGTTGTTAATAATTAAGATAAATTTAATCAGATGGCTAGAAAATAAACAGCTCATTCAATGCAACCTACTTGCCTATGAAGATTCTTCAGCCTTCCTGGATGAGTCAATCTTGCCCATAGCATTAGTCGTGTGAATCTGTCACTGATTGCTGCTCACATTTGTTTCCCAAACAGCATCGGTATTAATGAACGCTATAAACTAAATCTAGCAAATAATTACCACACCCAGGTTAACATGATCGCATCTGGGAAATGGTCGAAGGTATAAACTGGCTGTTTCTTGAGAGAGAGATTACAGATGCAAATTGTTGCCGTTCTGGCGTTGGCTCTCTCCATTTTTTTTACTTTACATTCTACAGTTATATCTTTCATTTCCTTTGACTTGATCTCGCTGTGGAGTTGGTTTTTGGCAGGTACGTACTAATGTTTTCTCAAATCTCCTGCCCCTTAACCTATAAATATGCCCCCTTGTGATTGACCCCTCAACCAATTGGAATATCCCTTGTCATTGTTAGATTCCGCTTCCTTTTCTCACACATTCCCCATTTGTCATCCATAAGCTCTACACACTTTCGCTCCCTCATTTATCAACTCTGACTGGATTTTTCTGAAAAAAAGAGCCCGTCCAGATGACTGGAAGGAATAAAAGCTTGGACAGAGTGTCTCTTTTTCAGTATTGTGCAATTTCTATTTCGTTCTTCCCCTCTTCTCTGTGGGCAACATGGTGGCACAGTGGCACTGCTACCTTACAGTGCCAGGGCCTGGGTTCGATTCCTGGCTTGGGTCACTGTCTGTGTGGAGTCTGCATATGTCTGCATGCATTTCCTCTGGGTGTTCTGGTTTCGTCCCACGATGTGGTGGCTAGGTGCATTGGCCGTGCTAAATTCTCCTTCAGTGTATCCCAACAGGCAACTAGGGGATTTCACAGTAACTTCATTGCAGTGTTAATGTAAACCTACTTGTGACACTAATGAATAAATACATAAATAAATGAGATGTGTAGGTTTGGTGGATTTGTTATGGTCAAATGCATCTTACTGTCCAAAGATGTGTATGTTAGGTGGACTGGCAAACCTAAATTGCCCCTGACTATCCAAAGGTGTGCAATCAGTTGGTTTGACCATGTTAAATGCATGAGGTTACACAGACAGGGTGGAATGTAGGCATGGTTATGGTGCTCTTTGGAAAGATGGTGTAGACCCGAAGGGCAGAATGGCCTCCTTCTGCACTCTCGGCATTCTTTAGATTCTGTTGATAGCCTGCTTCCCTCACTTCCATCATCCTTTCATCCCTTTAACTCCCCATTGCTTCATTCTTAGCTCTGTCTCTCATCTCTCAATTTACATTTCCCTTTGACATTATTTACAATCCCTATGGCCAAGTCTGAACTTGAGGCTGGTGAGATCTTAACTTTTATCCCCCCGAAACCATTTAGGAAAGTTATTGAAAATATAGCAGTGTATTGATTATCTTGTAACACAAGTGGTTAAACATGAAATAACCATTATATTACACCGAACAGAATTTTGCCGAAGATCTCAATGCAAAAAATAAGTTAAACTCACACTATCAATTTCATTTCAACAATGGAGTTACAGGCATATAACCACAGTGAAGATTTCCCACTATCTCAGCGACAAGACTTCATACTTGGGCTGGCTCAGATATAAAAGATTTTCCTCTGATGGATTCCTGAGCATTTACTAAATTTTTAATCCCCAGCTGAAATGACTTCTTCAGAAGCCTAAAATTGTACTCCAACTTTAACTTACTCTTTCTTCATCTTTGGAGAAAACAAATAAGTTTCTTAAACTCAGTCTCCAAGCAACCTTTTCAGTAATTATCATCAATGAGCTTAGAATATCTGATTTCACTCTCTGAATTGCACTCTATGAACATCTGTGATATAAAGGCTTTGGATAGTCACAGGTTTCAACATAAACTTCAGATGCTGTTGTCAAGTAGCAGAAGAATCACAGAGAGGAACTCAGATGATTCCTAAGAAAGACAGCGGCTGTACGTTTTCTGGACTGAGATTGACGATGAAGGGGCAAATTGTGTGTTTTGTTTTAGTGTCATTCTCAATGTAACATGCAAGTAATGACTTTGAATTAACTCATTTGCTCTATTCCTGTAATGGTGCTGTGCCTCTAAGAAAAGTATTTTAATCATATTTCACTGCAGGATGTTTTATCAGATCTGCGTTGTCAGTAGCTGGTGTCTTCTATTGTTACTGAAGCTGTATGATTTACATCATGTTGATTTTAATCTGAACTAATGCAGTGTTCTGTGGTTTTAATGTTCCCTTGGATTGCTGAGTAGAGCTTGATTGGGAATAATTGACAGATCATGTCACATGAATGACGCATCCTTTTTTCATAGAACATTCCTGTTTAGTTTCATTTTTGAAAGCAGCTTGAAGCTGAGAGAAACAGTAATGTTTTTTCCCCTCACTGGAGTCTGAAGACTGGAAGTTAGAAGAGATTATGTTTCCCTCTCCAAGGTAATATATATCTTTCTCTGAAAATTGGTAACTTGGATTTCTGTCCATCGCAGTTGTAAAGCTGAAAGCCCAGCATCATGTGAGCGTACTTGTTTTGTGCTAAGTTGAAAGAATGAGGTATGTCTGTGGGTTGGTGTTTTATCTCGAAAAACAGAGATAACTATTTGTGAAAAGTTACACTATGTCATATTTTAAATCTTGTAACTGGTAAACATTATGCTAATTCTTTCTGTTTTATTTTAACTGCATTCTTAAATGAACATTGTTTGATAAAACTTCCTAGTTGGACACTTGAATCATACCTATAGTGAAACATTGGATGCTCACTGTTGACAGGGGTTTCTTTTGAGGCCATGTATTGCTAAATTAAGCCAAATACAGAGAGTCAAGAAACTCAGTGTACTGATTTTAAGATGTGACTTTATTTACCAAATGATCAAATGGGAGAGTGATATCATGTAACCCAGCACTCCATGTCAAGAATGCAGGCAGCCCAATATCACTCTGAAAAACAATGCCTGCGTGAGGGCAATTATACATTTTCAAAATCATGCTTCCCACCTTCATGGTAGCATTATCCAAAAAAACATTAATGCAAATCAGCCAATAATCATCTCTATCACCAACACCAGCCAATAACTATTTACATTCTGTGGGATCTTATTTGCCCTTAACTTCAGATGTTACCTTTCTCTGTTGCTCAACAACACAGGATGCCAGACAATGAAATTGGAAAATATTCCCACAGACTCAAACCCATGTAACAATCGTCCCACCACGAGAAAATCCTTATGTCTGCCTTGCACCTGCGATATTAGTTCTGAGCTTATATTTCTATTCATCAAACTAGCATTGGTAGCCATTTTGTTCCAGACAACTGCTGATAAAGTAGCCGCATTCAGTAAAAACATTGTCCAATGGCATGCAGGCCCTATCTGCTACCTCATCCCATCAAACACTGCTGTTTCCTGTCGTTAGCTGAACTTTCACAAAATGTATTCTGAAAGCAAAGTGCATCCATTTTTAAAATACAAAATGTATGTTTTAAACGAGGAATAATTGTCAAATAAAAACTCTCTTTTATAATGACAGCACTAATCAGTACTCTTTAAGACTAAGGTCATTCACCCTTAAGTCTATATTGTGTTAATGTTCTCAAACCATGATTATGTATTTTCTATTTGCCGAATTTAGCACCCACCACCCCTACATCACTCGCCAATGCCAAAATCGAATGTAAAAAATAGGGTCCAGGCTAACTTCACAGAATAATGTGGAGTTTCTGGCCTGGTCTAAACACTATTCATTCATATATAACTTACAGTGACTCTGTGTTTTAGAGTATAGCTGATTTTTTCAGATAATATTAAGTATTTGCTTTTATTAACTTATGTACAGAAAAATGTTTTTGCTTTAATCAATGGAATATTGTGCATTCATTCTTTCAGTAAATACCTGGACTTCTGGTTTCTTAGATTTTTAAATGTTAATATCTCTAACAACGTGCTAACAAATTATGTGATGTCACATGCACAGAAAGACATGTCTGCAATGTTTTGTTAAATGTAACGCTAATACAATTGCACAGTAAAGTTGCCTATAGGTATTGGGGCACAGGGTAGATCTAATGATTGCTGAGAATGTTTGGGAATAGTTGATTTATTCCTGAGTGATTTCCATGCTTTTTTTAATTCATTCATGGAATGTGAATATTGTTGCTAAGGTCAGCTGTTGAAGCACCACCCTCATTTTCCTCGAACTGATTTCCTCACCAGGCTAAATTCAGAGGCAAGTTCAAAGTCAACCATAGTGGGCTTGGAATTTCATGAATTCTAGATCAGCCAGAGAATGCAGATTAATACCCCGAAGGACATTAATGATCCAGATGGGTATTTACAACAATGACTGAAAGAACATGGTCATCGTTAATGGGGGTAAGTTCAAATCCAAATTTGACTCACTTTCCATCAGGTGATATAGAATTTGCAGCCACAGGTATCAGAATATTTATTGGCTGGGGTCTCTGTGTTAATTGCCCGATGATTACAGCAGTGAATAGCTGTGGTTACTTTATTAGAATTGGAAAAGCAGTTAAATATAGAGTTAAAGAGTTGCCTGAAAGGCAGTAATACCTGTGACAAGTAAAGAGCATTTGAAATTGGAAAAGAAAAAACAGAACTCCTGTCACCAAATGCCCTTGAAAGCCTTGACATGCTAAGCCTTTTTGACCATATTTTTACGACCAGGTAAGGATGACAGATTTCCTTCCCTAAAGGGCATTAGTGAACAAGATGTGTTCTATGACAATCGATACGGTTCATGGTTACCATTAGTAGTTTAATTCCAGATTTGCTTTTTTTTATTGAATTCATATTCCACCAGCTGTCATTGTGGGATTCGAATCCAGGTTCCCAGGGAATGACTTTGTGTTCACCGGATTAACTAGTTCAATGACACTGCTACAATGCCACTGTCTTCCCACAACTCCAACATGAAGGACATTTTCTTTCTCACTGATTCTTTTGCTGTTGTGCTCAATTTCAAGGAAGTAAGGAAGCGATAATGCAATACATATCATTTCAACGAGAGTACAAAGCTGAAATATATGGGCTGGCTAAAAATGACGGGTTCCATTATTGCACATTGAAGGCAGTTTTTTTTCAGGTAGGCTATTTTGCATTTTGCAGGTGGAGCTATTGGACAGGTGGCCTGTTTTGCAGGTGGTCTATTTTTCAGATGGTCTATTTTGTCCACTATCAAATAGCTAGAAAGAACATGCGTGTTGTCTATATCTTGTGTAGTCTTTATCGGCCCTTGTCCCTTACTGTTGGCAGGGCTGCCAAGTATCGTTTACAAGATGTCACATCTAATGGAACTTCTGCAATGATTACTTAGACTTAGCTAAAAGAAAACTTTGGCTAAAATTGCATTATGAAATAAGCCTACTAAATGGCTAAATTTAAAATTAGTATGAACCATTTCTTAAATGTATAACTAATTATAACCACATGAAGACAATTTCCCAGGCGTGATCACCTTAGCCTGGTTGTGGTAATTATTTGCTGATTTTAGTTTTATTGGGTGGTATTCAGGAAAGTAGTTGTCTTACCACAGTCACAGTGATTAGCACTGCTACCTTGCAATGCCAGGGACCCTGTGTTCGATTCCTGGCTTGGATCACTGTCTGCTCATTCTCTCCGTGTCTGTGTGGTTTTCTCCTTGTGCTCCTGTTTCCTTCCACCATCCAAAAGACATAATAATAATGTGCAATGGCTGTGCTAAATTCTCCACACTGAACTTAATTGCATTGTAATAAATGCCACTGCCCTAATCATTTGAAAATGATTCCCTACTCTTCAGGACATACTAACATTTTATGTCACCATGATGTCATAGAATTCCCTACAGTGCAGAAGGAGACCACTCAGCCCATCGAGTCTGCACCAACCACAATCTCACTCAGGCCCTATCTGCATGACCCCACGTATTTATCCTACCAGGCCCCCTTCTGCATGTCAAGTAGGTGCAGATGATTGGAAGCTTTTCTCCAGTTAATTCTCCCAATGATTTGAAACAGCTCTGTCGATCTGTTTCTTTCAGCATATTCCTGCACACCAGAACACTTATAACCACTCTTGACTGTAAGGTCATCATATGGAAACGATTTCAAAGTGTCTGCTTTTTTGGTATAGGTATAGACTCAAATCCTCTGATGGGCTATCGATCACGAATACCAGGTCTGTCTTCATAAGTAATAGACACTGGAATGAACTTCAATATAAACTTATCAAGCTGAGGTATTGGCACTCTAATTGGTTGGTGTGTGATTTCTTCAAACTCTATTATGCAACCATGATTCATAATTATGAAAGATGTTTTAGCAAGGATGGGAGAAATTCAGACAAAAAGTTTATTTTTAAAAGAGTGTCCTAAATTGGAGAGAAAGAGAAGGACGGACCTGTATTTGGAAGAAGCCAGAGCTGAGGACACAGGCAGCTGATTGCAAATTTGCCAAAAGGGGGACAGTTGAACTCGGGAGATGATTTGGAAGCCAGAATTGGAGGAATGCAGATGCCCTCCAATGTTCTCGACCTGGAGGAGGATGGAGAGCAAATTTGTGGAAGGCATCGTATAACTTGTTTCTGGTCAGAAATGTGGAGTTATAATTATTGGAGGTGGTTACAGAGATGTCGAGAGACTTGTAGAAGTTTTGTAGGGAATGAAAGAGATTACAGCAGGCGACAATTTAAAACAAGAATGTGAATCTTAAAGCACCCCTTATGGGAAAGCAAGCTCGTGTACGTCAATGAATATAAGGGCAATGTGGAATGGCGACCATGCACCTTTACTTGATGCCGGCAACAGAGCCTTTGAAGATATTAATTGTACGGATTATAATTGATTGTAAAGTGTTCTGGTACAATAGTTGAGTCAAACGCGAACGAAAGCAAGAATGAGGATTTCAACACCGGATGAATTGAGGCAGAAATCCATGGGCGTGTTGGTTGAGATGTAGAAGCAAATAATTTTAGTGATAACTCCAAGGCGTATTTGCTGTGAAATATGATCAGGAGTCTGTGAATATTCTGCTTCACGCTAAGAGAACGTCTGTTGAGACGGATGAAGTCGGCGAGTGTTATTAGCTGAGAGCTCAATGTTGTTGCTCACATGGCTTTGTCTCGGTTCGTCTCCCCCCCCCCCCCCAACTAAACTCTCTTGGCTTGGCGTTTCTTAATGTGCAACATTTTTCATTCAGAGCCCAGCTAAAGATTTTCGGGTTGAGGGCGGGAGGCAGAAAAGGCAGGGGGCTGCAATTAAATACGAGATATTAGGGAGAGAGAGAGAGAAATAATTTGTTGCGGCATCAAATGTAAAATAGTCAGACTCAAAATAACGTTTCGAAATATTAATAATAAGCAGTTGACATGATAACTCTCCAGTTTCTGTAGATCTTTATTGGACGAAGTGTGTTTTCATTTTCTGTGCAAACGCAAGAAACATAAATCGCTAGATGACTGCTGCTCCTCCTTTCCTGTAGCGTGAGGGTTCTTTAGCTTTTTTATTCATGCCTTTATACCAGGTTCACCGATGGTCAGCTCTTGCCTTTGAAAATCTTCTACGTGTCGGATCTAACTTTTTCTGTAGTTATATTTGCAGTCCTCCAGCACCCAGACAGTGCTCCATCCTCGATCACAACTCTCTTAATTCCACCAGACTTTTTTCTTACCGTCGACCAGTAGTTACCCTTTGCACAAATCCCAGTGAACCTTTTAGGCAGCTCTCATTTGTCCCATTTATTAAAGAGCTGAATAATTGATATAATTGGATATTTAATTGCTTTCTTGCAATGGTCTCTGAATTTAGATTGAGTTGCGCCATAAATAAAGGAGTTTGTACAGCAACTTAAGTTCCGCAGCAAATATCCGACTTGTTCAAAGATATAAAATGCATCCTTATTGAAAAGATGTTCGATTTGAAGTCGTTGTAAAACATTCACCAACCAGAGGAGTATGAAGCTGCCAGATATGGAGAAAAGTAGAATCACAGATTTCCTTCTGCTCTCCATCTCCGGGTCGCTGCAACTTCTTCCTTTGTTCTGACCCCGCAGTCTCTTACGGACTGAACTGGCCACTAAAATGTATCTGACTGTCAGAGAGTTAAACAAGAGAATTAATGCAAATGGGAGCAGCGGAGTGAAAATCATGTCAATCAATTTAAATCCGATCCACGCAGGGTCAGAGGAATAGCTTGGCTTATTATTACAGGACCAAGGGACATTGTCAATTATGGTTCGAGGTTCGAATCGGAAGTAGAAGGGCAGATTTTTTATGAAGAGCAGGACACAGCTTGTAGCCAGGACCACCGCCGCCGTATTCTTGGTGCAATATTTAGGTTTCAGCTTCTGGCCACAGATGGAAACAAATCGATCAAAGGAGAAAGTGATGGTGAACCAGACTGAACAATCAATGGCTGTATGGTACAGGATATAGACAACAGAGCACACAGGTGTAATGTCCAAGAAACACAATGGGTAGTAATAATATCGGAACCGCCTGAGTATGACCTCGATGAAAATGAGCAATAGATCCGCCGTTGCCATGGCCACCAGGTAGCGAGTTGTGCAGCTGGAGAGATCGCACTTCCCCCGAGACAGGATCACAATCGTCATTAAATTCACTGTTAGAAACAGACAGGGGTAAAGATTTGAAATTACTGAGGATTGGTTGTCAAATAGGAGGCAGAGAGTGGGGGTCAACGGGTGCTATTCGGATTGGCGGATGGTGACTAGTGGAATGCCCCAGGGGTTGGTGCTGGGGCCTCAGCTATTTACCATTTATATAGATGATCTGGAGGAGGGAACTGAGTGTAGGGTGTCGAAATTTGCTGATGACACCAAAATTGGTGGAAAGGCAAATTGTGTGGAGGGTGGGGAGAGTCTGCAGAAGGATCTAGATAGGCTGGGCGAATGGGCCAGGAAATGGCAAATGGAATTTAATGTTGGCAAATGTGAGGTTGTCCACTTTGGTAGGAATAATGGTAGGAAGGACTATTACTTATGTGGCGAAAAACTGCAGCAGGCGACGGTGCAGAGGGACCTCGGGGTCCTTGTGCATGAGTCGCAAAAACCCAGCTTGCAGGTGCAGCAGGTGGTCAGGAAGGCGAATGGGATGCTGGCCTTCATAGTGAGGGGGATTGAATATAAAAGTAGGGAGGTCTTGCTGCAGCTGTATAGGGCATTGGTGAGGCTGCAGCTGGAGTACTGTGTGCAGTTTTGGGCGCCGCACCTGCGCAAAGATATTTTGGCCTTGGAGGGAGTGCAGAGGAGGTTTACTAGGCTGATACCAGAGTTGAGGGGGTTGAGCTATGAGGAGAGGCTGAATAAACTAGGCTTGTACTCGTTAGAGTTTAGAAGGATGAGGGGAGATCTCATTGAGATGTATAAGATGATGAATGGGATGGATAGGATAGAGGTGGAGAGACTCTTCCCGCTCAAAAAAGACAGTAGGACTAGGGGGCACAGCCTCAAGATAAAGGGGGGGCAGTTTAGAACGGAGTTGAGGAGGAACTTCTTCACTCAAAGGGTGGTGAATCTCTGGAATTCTCTGCCAGTTGAAGTGGTGGAGGCTGCCTCGCTAAATATTTTTAAGACGCGGGTTGATGGGTTTTTGATAAGAGAGGGAATTAAGGGTTATGGGGAGAGGGCGGGAAAGTGGAACTGAGCCACGACAGATCAGCCATGATCTTATTGAATGGCGGGGCAGGCTCGAAGGGCTAAATGGCCTACTCCTGCTCCTATTTCTTATGTTCTTATGTTCTTATAACCGAGCACAAGGAGTAAAGGATTGAGTTCAGCCTTATAAATAGGTTGATGTGTGATCTGGTCACAGTTTGTGTTTATTCAATCTAATGAAAATTTCAAAGCTCCTCCATCCTGCTCACTTCTGTTCTAACAGAGACTGGACTGGGACAGAAAAGATTCTGGTCCTTGGAGACTGTGAATTCTGTTCAGTGCTTAAAAGAGACAGACAGCATCCATTTGGCCAGGATCCCACTATTGATCCAATTTGCCATTGGAAAGAAAGCTGGGATTTACCATTGAACAATATCCAGAATGTGAGACTCTCAGTATGGGAATATGTTTGACAATCACTAGGCTTATGTTATGAGGATACTGGGGATTATACTGCTACTAAAATGTCTGCCATTGGACACCCCTCACAATCTGAACCCCTGTTACTCTTTGCAGTAGGTAAATATTTATGCAGAACCCAGATAAGCACGTGAAGGAGACAGGAATGAAACGGTGGATTTAGGTTAATGGAGGGAGCCCTGTGTTGTGAAACGAAAGGCAAATAATTGATGGAGTGAGTAATAGTTTCTGTTATCTAAAGGCTATATAGTTCAGTATAATTTGAATATGAATTCAGCAAAGGAATTGGCTCCTTTCATTCCCTGGATATAATGCATAAAAATGACCCGCTCAAAAATGCAAAACACCACACAATCACTTGTTATCGATCATCAGCAAAGTGATGGGAGATACCATTCACAGTGTTTCAGGGTGCACTTATTTCCTAGAAAACATTTCTCGAATGGTCCTCCAGGACTGTTAATCCCTTATCCACTGTTCTTGCTACATTTGCCTGACCATACACAAGAGCTGTTTTTAGAACTGGTGTGAGAACGTCATATCAAAACAGCAGGTGAAAGAGTTTGGGCACATAGAGGCACTAGGAAAACTGAACTACATGATAATAGGTTGTCTGGAGACAGCATAAGATTATGCTAAATCACTGCATCTCCGTGGATAACCGTGCAGGAGTGTTGCAGAATTGTATTCTGCAGAGAGTAGTTCTCCTCACTCCACAATTCATCTCATCATATATAAGTTCTCAATGTGATCGATTATATTAAACTAATCTGAAATAACACTGCACGAAAATTAAGAATTTCAACACAATATAAGGCACATTAGCCACATGGTAGGCGCACTATTCTACAACTAAGAATTATTTGCAGCAGCTGGAGAGTATCCAGAAAGAATAAAAACAGATCAAGCAAATAATATCACCCTTGGTACTGGAAATGAGAAAAGCACATCCTGCCAGTCAGGCACTGCAAACAATAGTTTCTTAACATCTTTGGCCTTGTGTTAAAATTAGAAGGACTTTTTCAAAGGTAAATCAAGAGCCAGATTAATTTATCCATAATCTCCAAGTGACCTTACTGCCAAATTTCCCAGTCTCCTGCAGCATCCTTCCTGGACTGTCCTTCCACATCAGCAACAAAACCTCCCATTACAGAATGTGAAGTGATTTGGCCTCTGACTCTTCAACGTTAACTTAAACGACTCTGAGATCTGATAGTAACCACTCAAGCAGTGGTAAGGATATTTCTCATTTATTACTGCTTAGCTGCATTCCCAGCTGGTGAAATGTCATATCCCACACCCTGCTTTCACTATGACAGGTACATACAGGAATTATGTTTCATGAGTAAATAATGTATCCTTGTATCACTCAGAAAAACATGTCTGTAGCAGGGGCACATTATGTAACAAGCTGTGGCAGTTCTTACACAAAAACAAATCGGTGTGTGGGGCTGGCAATACTGTGCAGGATATGTTCAACAAACCTATTGGCTGATTTCATCTTCACTAATCTGATTGTGCTGTGAGAATAACATTTGCGTATGATAATAATGGCAGAAGAGAATACAGCGCAACTCCTTTGGGTGCAAATTCCTCTATTCACAGTGATGACACACTACCACTGCAGTTACAATTTGTTGGCAATTGGCCCTCATTCTAGAATTATCATTAAGCTGATATGTTTTCTCCACCTATCTATGATCTGTGGATGTCATAGGCTGGACCAGCATTTATTCACCACCCTTAATTGCCTTTAACCTGAATGACTTCTTTGTCTATTTCAAAATAACCACGTTGTTCTGAATCTGAATTTACATATTAGCCAGAACAGGAAAGATAGTAAATTTTCAGCTCTAAAATGAAGCTGTGGGCCAAGTGATTTTTAGGACATTCATTTCATGACCTGCATCAGAATTTAAATTCCAAATATTTGTTGAAGACAAATTTTACCTTCGGCTCCAGGGGAATGAACCTGGCTGCCCCCCTTTGTTTCCTGATTCCATTAAGTGTGGCAGAAAACTTACAGGACAAGTAGAATGAATACTTTAACAAAGCACCAACGGGAAACCATCTCAGCCTGACATTTAATCACAATGATATTGTTGACTCTCTCAGCATCCATATTCTGGGTGCTTGCATTGACCAGAAATAAAACTGGACAAGCTGCATGGATACTGTGGTTTGAGAGAATATTGATTGCTTGGATTTGTGCAATCTTAAGTTATTGCTCACTCACGAAAAGTTGCCCTTTATCTACAAAGTGCAACACAAGAGCTAGGTGCCTATCTTCCTTTTGTCTGGTAAAATGCAGCTCTATCAACACAAGCAGCTTGGCACGAACAATGGTAAATCAATCTTCTTGATCTCTATACATTCAGAACATTAAATATTCACTCACTTGACAAATAATTCATGGTCAGGTGAGTGTATTGACTGCAATACACTCGATGTCAACTAATGATGGCATCCGTGTTTTTCAAACAGGTATTTTGTTTTGAGAAAGACATGAATTGAAAAGGTAACACTAAAAAAAAAGAAATTGAGAATGGCAAATTCCAGAAAGACAAAGACTAAAAATGAGACCACTAAAACAGAGATAGATCCTAAAGTTGCGAAGTCACAAAACAAATTGTCTTCCTTGCTGTCAGATCCCATTGCAAGCATAGTTCCAGAGATCACTGTGGCAATTAGGCTGTTGCAAAAATCACCATAATTTACTGGAGAACCACTTGTGAACGGGACTGTTTGACTGGGTGTCTACGACTATGAAAGCTATACAAACTCATTACTCCAGCAGTTCATTTCAAACGATTGTGCAGTTTCAACTGATAATCTTACTTACATTGTTGTCTTTTCCCTTTGTCTGCATGAGTAAAATACTTCTACTCCAGAATCTATCTCGAGGTCACACACATATGTTGACTCACCTACATTTGTCTTCAAATAGAGAATTAGATATTTTTGACAATCCTGCAATATATGCTCAGGTAATTTCAGCAACCCAAGAACAGGTTCCAAATCAGTGAAGTGTATCTTGTACCTGTCGCTGCATCTGATAACTTTACTTCTTGACATCATTGTCCAGTGAGTGGTTCGTCTTCTGCACCTTCACCAGTTTTACATCTTTGATCTTGACTTATGGCTGTTACATCTCACACTGAGCAACCATCAGCTTCACCCTTTGAACCTGTGCCAGCTTGAGAGCATCAAATCCATATGGATTTTGCTCAATTGCAACAGCATTTTTTACAACTATTTCATTCACAATTATTTTAGTACTTCCCAGTTCATTCCCATATCTATCTCCATGTGAATCTAATAACCCTTTCTGATCATTTTGATGTTCCATAGTAAGACAGAATCACAGAATACTAGAGTGCTGAAGAGCCCCTTTGGACCATCAACTCTACACCGATACATGGAATGCCTTGACCTGCCCACCTAATTCCACTTGGCAGAACTTGGCCCTTGGCCTTGAATATTTTGGCATGCCAAGTATGCAACCAGAAGACGTTTTCCACTGGAGGATAAGTCACTATATATTCCAATTTCTGATAACTTGCTCATTATCCAATCAAATTTGATGAATGTCAAATTCAGAATCATTTGGTTTTGGCTCTTCACTCTAAGTTGCATCAACCAGTATATCCTGCTTCTGCTCCTCTTCTACATCAAAATATGGTTTGACCATATTCACATGAAACACTCTGTGTGTTTTCCTTCTATCTATTGTTCTTATCAATTAACTCGCTTCACTCACTTTCCTGTCAATGTGATAAAGCCCGTTAAACATTGATTTTCAAGTTTCAACTACAATTGGTAGTAACATTCATAGTTTACCCCCATTTGCAAAACTTCGAATTCTGATTTCTTATCTGCTTTTGCTTTCAACATATGCTGCACCACCTGTAAGTGTTGTCTAGTTAATTTGCCAGCTCTATTTAATTGCTCCCAAAATTTGACAATGATCCAATAATGTAGTCTCAGAATGCTGACTCACCAATTTTTCCTTGATCAATTTAAGTGCTCCTCTTACCTCATGACCAAACATCAACTCAAATTTAGTTGGTTCATTAGGTGCAGTCCTGATTGCAAGAAGTAGAAATGGAATACCGTGATCCCAATCCTCCAAATAATCTTGACAATAGGTCCTGAACGTAATTTTCACTCCTACCTGAGATTTAGCTATATCGCTAGCCAGGTTAAACTGTATTCTTGGACAAGATAAATTCTCTATTACTCTTACCACTGCTTCAGCACTTTTCATAGAACTCTTCAACTTCACCGTGTATAATGGAACCTTACCTTTTCACCATGAATTCTGCATATTACCACTTTTTCTGATAATACTCCTAAACCACAGAGCTCCTCAACTCTCTCCATCAAAGACTGACTTGCCCCCAAATCTCTTAAAAATTTAATTTCTTTATCTACTCCTCCTGGTGCACATGAGCAAACATTCTCACACAAGTATTTGAAGATATCTGACATTCTCTCATACTCGACCGGTTGGACATTCTTTCTCATCTCCTTAGCTTGAACTGTGGTCTCCTTTCCTGTTTCATAAATCCCACTGATTTACAGTTTCACCACGTTTGTCTTCCCAATACTTTTCTTGAACCACCAAACTCTGACTTTGTGTGTCCTACTTTATTATAATGAAAACATCTGAGTTTTTTTATTTGTCTTCCACCCTCATAGGTTCCTTATAACATGCAGTAAACTATCTTTACTATCTACAACAAATCTGATTTGCCTTTAGCATTGAAAAATTCTTTTTTCCCCAGTTTCTATCTCTCACTGGCTTAAGCTAATGTCGGAAACTCATGATTTATGTACAACTCATAATCATCTGGCATTTCTGCTGCCAATCTCAGAGTTTTAATTCCCTACTCTTCCACATGAGTTCTCACTATTTTGGGGTGTGAATTTTTAAACACCTCAAAATACTTATTCCCCTCTGAGCATCATATGTCTTATCTATTTGTAAGACCCTTACCTACCTGTCAAAGCTACTTTGTTTGATTCTTTTAAATTCGATATACGTTTAACCTGGTTTCTTCCTTAAATTTCTAAACTGTTGTCTGTAGGTTTATTGTGTTAGTTCATCTGTACTTATGATGGCTATTTTTAACCTAATCATAATCCCTTGTTACCACCTCTGATAGTGATGTAACTACCACTACCTCTATCTACCAACTTTGTTTGAATCCAATACCCAATTGTTGTAGTTGAAACTTGAAAATCAATATTTAATGGGCTTTATCAAATTGACAGAAAAGTGAGTGAATTGAGTTAATTGATAAATACAATAGATAGAGGGAAAACATACAGAGCGTTTCATGTGAGTATGGTCAAAATTTTGCACGTTTTTAACTACATTCGGAAATGAAATGTAAAGGTCTTCTACATTCTTCTTGCCAAACCTTGTCAATGCTTGTACGTAATTAAACAGATCCCCACCAGTCCTTCGACTGGGATGTATTTGATCTTCCTAACTGTCCTCATCACTAATCCCAACTTTTACCTTTACCACTGCCATTTTAAAATGATGAAGATTTTCACTCCCGTTTCTGAAGATTTCTGATGAAGGTTTTCACTCCCGTTTTTGAAATTCAGGTGTTTCTTTTTCTTCTGCTTATAACCACAATTCAAACTACTTAATTTCCTCTTCATGCTCAAGCTATTTTGTTTTGTTTCCTGTTGTTCGTCTCTTCCATTTTCTATTGCAATTGCCTATCTTTTGCTTCTGCTACTCTCGCTTCTTTTTCCTTCTAATTCAAGCTGTTTCAATTGTAATTGAATTCTGTCATTTCCCAACAGTTCTGACTGCATTTTTGGCTATATTAAATGCTGGACTATTATTGAAGTTATCTCCACCTTCCTCACCCCTTCAGGTAATGTCAGCTGCACCTTGTTTGCCAATATCAAAATCTTTGTTTTAGCCATCTTTTGTAAACTATCCCCGAGTGACTTATTGCACTCCCAAGAAAACCTTAGCCATTGAAAGAGCCATTCTTTCACAAAACACTCCCTATTTAAACCAACTGAATGCAACACCTGAAAAGAAACCATAAGTATTCACCACTCACTGCCTTTGACTCAAATAACCCTACAGCGGTCAAGGAATTGTAGATTTTAATCCTGCAAGAGCCCCCAGTTTGTTAGGAACCAGATCAGAATGTCTAAGGTATGCTTTGATGTTGGACTAGATCCTAAAGCCTTTTAATTTTGTGGTATTAGTGTGAGCATAACACGTTTTGCTCCAGGTATGATTTAATTAACCTACCGGGAAGCTCTCATTAAAACAAATTTTATTTAAGATCAGTTAGACTTTAAGTGAAAGAATTAGCATAACTTTTATCAATTAAAGTACTTAAACATTACAAAATATAATTCTTAATTGCTATCAATCTCTATAATTCAAATATAAGCAATGTCCTCTTTAGAATCAGCAAAAAACAGATATGCTCACGTGGATGCTATGTTTTCCAAGAGAAAAAGAGACACAAAGAAAGCAACCTCTCTCCAAAGATGCCAAATGGCAAATTGAGCTTGATTTCTCTGTGCAAGCCTATCTCCACCTAGTAACATGATTTTACTGCCAACCTTCCTAATTTAGCCCTACTCTGCAAAATCTCTACGGGAACAGAACAGCATTAGTCCAGATTAGAGAAATACATTTTAGCAATTAGGACCAATTATGTTGCTGCAGTAGCAACAGAGGCTGTTAGTTACAGACCAAGCAGCATCTGTGTTACATCAGATTGTTTAAAAATTCCTGCACAGAAACATGGCTCACACACATTTCTTAAAGCCACAATATCGTCACAGATTAATGCATGCAATAGTTCATGGCCATAGATATCTGGTATTCCTCATTTAGTGGCCCACAACTGGTAAAATGTTACACCAACAAAACCTCCTATAAATACCTTTCATGGGGATATACAGTGGTTTCATTCAACAGTACATGTATTCCACTGGAAGTATAAACATCATACTCCATCCAGTCTATACTTTGACATATAGGCTAATTTAATTGGTCCAAATTTGATAAAGTGACATGGATAATTCTGGAAATTAACTTAAGAAAATTATATTACCTTTCTGTCACTGTATAGTATTAACCAATAAATCAATATGTAACATCTTAAGAGAGAGAGAAAACAAGAGATACTGGCTGGAATTATCCAAAACTGGAAATTCCACCTGAGGTCATTTGGTCTTTGCGTGGTTCACCCTCTGCCTACTACAATTCCTGAGGTGGATGGGATGGGAGAATTCCCCCCACCATATGAGCACAAACTCAATTACGTTTATCACTTACCTGGAAAACCAATAACAAAAAGTGTCACATAATATACTCTCCTTATAAAATCAAGAGCTCCAAGCATTTTATCTGCGAATTGATGTCACTTCGAGCTGCACACAATCACACTCAATCAAATGCTGAGACAGTACATTTTGAGAACTGTTAATTTATCCCTTCATTGATTTCCACAGGGACACTCTGTTCACATCTTTCTTTGTCTTCTTTTGCTTTGAATAAACACATTATGACATGAAATTATACCCATGTTGTTAGGGGATGTATTTACGTTAAAAATTGATTTAGAATGCAGCAAATGATGGAAAATTCTGATCATACAATTAGATTACATTAATATAAATTAGAACTAAATTGTGGCATTAGACTCTACATTCTCGGAGCAATGAGCTTCTTTTGCCCCAATGGTCGTTGAAATAATCTTTAGGTCATGTATTGTCTCACTGATATCCTTCACGCTGAAGCTTATCAGTGAGACAATATGTGACCTATAGATTATTTCCTCAGATCTGTGATAATTCAGAAAATAATTTCCGAATGTCAGTGTCTCTTTCAAATCTGGTCCACACCGGGATATGCCTTTTAAACCTTGACCAAATCTAAATTAATTTGAAATCTTCCTCCCTCTGAGTGCACCATTTGTATCTGTGCCACTGTATCTGTGTGGAGTTTGCACATTCTCCTCGTGTCTGCATGGGTTTCCTCTGGGTACTCCGGTTTCCTCCCACAGTCTAAAGATGTGTGGGTTAGGTTGATTGACTGTGCTAAGAAATTGCCCCTTAGTGTCCAGGGATGCGTAGGTTACACGGATTAGTGGGTATAATATGTATGGATATGGGGGTAGGGCCTGGGTGGGACTGTTTTCGGTGCAGACTTGATGGGCTGAAGAGCCTCTTTCTGCACTGTAGGGTTCTATGACTTCTTCGTCCTAAGATGCCATCTAGCAATCTATCAAGCGCCAACGTTTCCTGTGGGATTAAGGAGAGAATAAAACCTTTACCTAGCTCAGCCTGGTCAATAGACTGGGTAACTCACGGTTGACTGTTGGGTCAGGGTTCAGCATGTGTTCAGTGTTCAATTTTCAGGTCAGTGTTTACACTAATTTCTATTTCAATTAGATTGGCATTTACGTTTGGTTTTGGTGCTAGTTTCTGGTAAACACTAACTTTCAGATTAAAGTTAAGGACCAGGTTCGTTTCATGGTCTACATTAAGTTTTAGAATTAGAGTTAGGTTAGCATTATTATTAGTTAGGGTACAGTATTTGATTGCTGTTACAGAGTTATTTTGAACGTTACAGTTGTGTTAAGAGTAATGTTACAGTTGCAATGTTACTATTCATTTCAGATCTTTTTTTAAAAAGAACATCATTTTCTCTGCTGCTCTAAGCAGCTTTGATTTTTTTGCATTGTTGCAGGGTTGTCTACAAGAAGTCCTTTTATTCCTCCATCAATGGTTTACATGAGAGTTGTTTACTTTTACTCTGGGCCTCAGGTATTTTCTGGGTTTGTTTTATGACCTTGCATTGTGAGGGGAAGATTGAATGACAAGTCAAATTCAGGTTGTCCCTCCCCAGAAGAATTCAAGAATGTACTTTCAGTTTTTGTTTAGAAGGGGGGTGGTCATCAAGCTGAAAAGAAGTTGGTCTCTCTCTCTCATTGTTTCCAGAAATTCTATTGTCAGCTGCAAGCAAGGTTCCTGACCTCCCTGGAGTGGAAAATATGGTTGTTGTCTTGCCGACAGTTTCTCTCTCCCTCTCTCTCACCTTGATGTTTTGGGAAGCTGTTCTGACAGTGTATATCCAGAGGGCCATTAAAAGTTACAAGCTTTGAAGTCAGAGTTTCAATTCTCCACCCAAAGAACTAAGTTTTAGCATCACGTTGATATTTGCATTGCAGTGTTAAACCTGTGGCAAGGGTTTTATTGGTGGAATTTGTTTGCTTGGAAAATTTCCTATATTCATTAAGGGTTGTACAATATCATGATTTTTTTTTCTTGCATGTAATTGGTAAAAGTTATTGCTAATTTTATTTCTGTACATGTTAACTGTATACTTAAATAAACTTTGTTTGATCAAAGCTCCATAGTGGCTCAGTTGAATCATACAAGAAGTGAAATATCTCATGCTCACCCTGGCCAAATTAAAAGTGCAAGAATTATGATGTAGGTGGACTTCATAGAACACGTTGGAGTTTCTGACTTAACTTATAACACAGTTTATGTCAGGTGTATTGTTAATATTCGTGCTACTGTTGTGTTGCCGCTTAGGTTATCATTACTGTTGGAATTAGTCTTATGTTTACAATAAGTCTTATTGTTATGTTTAGGATTAGGATTGCAACTAGTAATTACATTACAGACATGGCTCATTTACAATTATGGTTAAATTTATGTTTCCACACCTGGTGAAGCTGTGGTTAACATTTCGATTAGAATTAGAACTACGCTTTTAATTACTGTTAGGTTTGGTTCGTGCTAGTGTTTGGGATGGATTGGAATTACGATTGGATTACGATTACCGTTCATATCTATATTTTGATTACCGTTATGGCTTTTTTGAGGACTACAGTAAGATTTGCAATTAATGTTTGGGTTAGATATAAATCTAAGAATATAAAACTGAATTCTTGCAGAACATATTTAGTGTTAGTGTTGCACTCTGCAATCTGATGAGTGTTGCAATTAGACTTACGGTTATGGAAAAGCTTGAGGTTACTTCTGGTTTGAGGGCTTAATGCCGATGTTAATATTATTCACTGTTACCAAGAAAGTAGCCCAGTCCATCAGCCTCCCATCCATTGACTCTGTCTACACTTCCTGTTGCCTTGGGAAAACAATTAACAGAATCCTGGACTTATTTTTTTCCACCTTTGTCCACTGGGGAAACAAGTAAAAAATATCTGACATCATATGCCTGCCAACTCAAGAACAAATTCTTCCCTGGTGACATCAGACTTTTTGATTGATCTAGCTGACATTAATTGTTCTTTCTATAACTGTAACACTATACTCTGCACCCCCTTTCCTTCTCCTCTATGTATTCTATGAACGGCATGCTTTGTCTGTGTAGCATGCAAGAAACAATACATCACTCTGGATCCCAATATATAAAAGAACGAAGAACAAAGAAAATTACACACAGGACAGGCCCTTCGGCCCTCCAAGCCTGCTCCGGCCATGCTGCCCGACTGAACTAAAGCCCCCAACCTTCTGGGGACCATATCCCTCAATTCCCATCCTATTCATATATTTGTTAAGAAGTCTCTTCAAATTCACAATCATATCTGCTTCCACTATCTCCCCCAACAGCGAGTTGCAGGCACCCACCACCCTCTGCCTAAAAAAATGTGCCTAGTACATGTGACAATTGTATATCAAATTAAATTTTTGTTTGTGTCTGCATTTCTGTTGGGCTTGTAATTGTTTTTATGTTTGCTCAGGAGTACATTTATATTCACTGGATTGGTTAGAGAATGATGTATGGTCTGAACATTAGTGTTCAGTTTTTAATGTTAGTGTTAGTTTTATGTGCAGATTGATTATGGAATACAGTTAATAATAGGGTTAGAGTTAAATTAGCATTTAGAATGAGGGTCTGGTTAAAATTATCTTTTGGCTTAGGTTCATTATAATTGTGATAACTAGTTTTAGTTTGAGTATCACTTTTCATATTATCCTAGTTTAAATGTTCAGCTAAATTTGCAATTTAGCTTTATGATTACTATGACTGCTAACAGGCCGTCAAGTTGAGGATTACAGGAAACTTTGTGCTTAGAGTAGGACCTATATTCAGTCTTCAAATTAAGGTTACAGATAGGGTTAATCGAACAGTTTAGATTTGGCAAGGATTTTCATTAGTGCTAAAGGTGCAGTTAGATTATGCTGCTGTTTACTGCTCACTTTACTACTACACTCAGAGTTCGGGATTAAGGTATGTCAATGTATACAGTTAGCGTCCTTATGTTATGGTTATATATACATCATATTAAGTGGTAGCATTAGAGCTTTAGGGATGCTGTTGTTTTGATTTAGATTTATGATTGGGATTGATGTTATGGTGACTGTTAACTTTCTGATTACTGCTAGTTAAATATAAATTAGTTGCTGATATTAACTGTTGCATAAGGGTTTGAATTATACTTACACTTAGTTATTGGGATGCAGTTGCCGTCTGTTAGGGTCAGGTATAATACTAGCAGTAATGTAAGCCTGAGTCTTTAAGAAATGTTGGGGCAATGTCTAAGTGTAAGATTGGTTTTGAAGTCTAGTGTGAGATGAGGATTAAGGGCTATGGATTTAAAGCAATGTCTATGGCAAGTCTTCGGTTAATTTCAGTTGCAGATTTAATTTCAGTAATGCAATTAGACCTATTGTTCTTCTTAGTTTCTGTTTTCCTGTTAGGGTTGACTTAGCATGAGGGACAACATTATTTCTGGAGTTACTGTTAATTTTATGGTTAGACTTAGTTTTAGTATTGGAGGTAGAGGTTTTGTTTGGAAGTGGGTCATATTTCTTGTTAGATCTAGTTGATAATTTTTTAGTCCAGTTAGTGTCCGGCTTAGGTTTGCCATTCGAGGTATATTTAGCTTTTGGAATATAATACTTGTCCTGCACCAACCCAAAAGCACCCATTGACCGTGATTCACTTTGGCTACCAATGGAGTGCCCAGCCAGCCTAATATAGCAATTGCTAATTAATCGAGGGCAGGAAGGGAAAGACATCCATTCCCAGTTCCGCCTTCCAAGCGCATAGGTCACACATTAAATTCTACCAAGTGTATTCCTAAACAGTGGGTGGAATTTTACCGAAAGGTCTGCCCAAGGTTCATACGATCCTGCCTGAGGCCAATGGAGAATGTTGTTCCCTGAGCCTCGGCCGCCCCTCTTTGCACTAATTACACCCCTGTCACCTGGTAACAGTGAATGCTACCACAAGATCAAAATGAAATTCCAATTGGGTCATTGCCAAGTTGAATAGACATATGCTCCTACATCCAGGGTAATATCTATCCTTGTGTCTGGGCAATGAGTGCATTGATTCATTAATGTTGCACAATGTAGCCCCACTTAGGAATTCTACCAGATAGGACATGCTGAATAACCTGTTCCCAGACATTTGCCTGTAAGCTGTTGACTTTTGTCACCATACTTGACTGAAGTGTGCAATACACTGAAATACATGCAAAATATCAGCACATATTTTTAAAATCATAATTACTTGTTTTGCTTCCCTTACTGTACGTACATATGTGTAAGCTGTTTGTGTTAGCTTTCTCAATAATCATTTAGCTCTACTAATTTCTTGTCATCTGGAAGACTGCATTCTGCCTATAAATCTTAAAAACTTGTTTGAAATCCCCTTCCACAGGTTCCATACTTTCCATTTGGTTGCACAGGTCATGGGACCTTTCTCTGCTGTGTTGTCTTTTAAAGGGACAATCACTACATTGCTGTCGGATTGCACGTGTGTGTAACACAGTCTTTGTCTCACTCCCTGGGTAATGAAGAAATATTGTAGAAATGTATGTGTGTCTCTGTAGCATTAAGCTCACAATCTGTATCTCACTGTCCAGGTAATAAAAGTGTTGTAGAATTGTGAGCGTCTCTTTCTACCTTTCAACTCACAAGGGGCGATTTTGAGCCTGTGGATGTGAGCATAAATATCTGAGAAGCCAGAAAATGAGATTCTCGTCAATGAGATCTTGATTTCCGATCTCCCATGCCCCTCGCCGGTGATATTACGAGCTTCCCACCCAGGAAGGTAGAAACGCTCATTTTAACATTTTAATGTATCAGTAGAGAGCCACCTCACCGTCAATCCCACCCTCATTTCATAATCCCTCCCCACCAGTGTTAGGCTCCACCAGCGTGCTTTACAACAGCTTTATAACAATGTGAAAATAGACACCACACCTTTGAGGGGGAGTGGGGAGGTGGCGTGCAGCTCACCGCTATCCATCAGTGCGTCCAATTGAGAGAGAGTACTGGGGAGGACTTGGGGAACACAGATAACTCCTTGTAGTGGCTGAGATGTGAGATGTATGGCGGGGGGGTGGTGCGGGGGGAGTGCTGCTGCTACACGCCGTTCTTATGTACATCTCTAGTCCTAGGATGTGGTGAAACCGTTCTAAAAGGGTTGCACATGGTGGGTAAGTGGAGGCGGGGGTGGGGGTGTGAGATGGGGGGTCTTCTTGTGTGGGCTTCCAGTCTTGAGATGGCGGGGGAGGGGGCTGGTAACGTTCTATCAGTGTGTCCCTTTTTGTGTATATTTGTATGCATGCATAGGAGGGTGCATTCATGTGGGGTCCTGCAGTTGGAGCACATTTGCTGTCATATAAACACTCTTCAATATGAAGGAATGACAATCTGGAGTTTTAGTTGGAATTGGGAGAGTGGACAACCACCAAGTCTGCACAGGGGCCAAAAGCTCCCAACCCCTCCTGGGTTGGGAATCCATTCTCAAAGTAAATTGTCTCCTCTGTACCTTTGAGTTATACCCAACTTTTCACTGTTCAATGGTTTCCATCCTATGCCTCATTATTATTTTTGATCACTTATCCTTCTTCCTTGAGCCCAGGAATGTGCCGCGTTGATCCAAATTTCTCAACTTTTGATCACCTCACTTATTCACATTAGCATGATGTCATATGTTGACCTAGAAGATTTCATCCTATTGTCCGAATTCACATTGTGAAAACATTTCAGCAAGTGTGCTCTTACTTCCAAACTCATTGAGGCAATAACTGTCCCCAACCTGCCTTTTTACATGAATCATATTTTCTTTGGCCATTAACGGCCAAATTGCCTTAAGGTCATTTTGGAGGTGCATTGAATGCCACTGCCCTCATCATTCGAAAATAGCCCCTACCCTACAGGTCATGTTAGAACTTTATGTTGGCCTGATTGTCAAGCAGTTGCATGTGAATGGAAGTTCTCCAGTGAATTGTCACAATGATTTGAAACAGCTTATTTGGTCTGTTTTGCAACGCATTCCTGCATACCTGCACAGTTGTGTGTTGTTTTAATATCACGCCAACCAGTTCTGACTCTAGTGCGATCTTATGAAAACGATTTCAAACTGTTTGCTTTTTTTCTAGGTACAGACTCAAAGTCTCAGCCATTATTCGTGAAACTCATTTGTCTCTTTAAAGCAACCATGAACAATGGAGTAAACATTAGAAATACAAAATTATCAAGCCGAGTTATTGGCACTCCAATTGACCAGGCAGGCTCAAAACATTGTTTCTAAATATTAATATTAATCAGTTGACATGATATATTCCCAGCTTGCACAGGTCCTTCTTTTGAATTAAATTGTTTTCATTTCCTGTTCAAACGTTAAGGAGCTGATAATAGAGTTGGTATATACACGGCTGCTGTTGCTCTTTTCCAAATTTTATCTGCTACCCTTATTCACAGTTATGCAGGATGTTCTATCAAGGCAGGGAGAAATTAGGCGAAGAAACATTTTTTTAAGGGCCACCCTGAATTAGAGAGAAATAGATGGACAGGGCTGTTTAATGGAGGAATTCAAGCTTGAGATTCAGACAGCAGACTGCAAAATTGCCGGGAAGGGAACGATTATACCTGCGGAGCAATCAGGAGGTCCGAAGTGGTTGAGTACAGAAACCTGCCAGAGCTGTCTGGTCTGGAGAAGAGTGGAGGGCAATTTGCTGAAGGTTGAGCGTTGTAGGACTTGGTTCCCGTCAGAAATTGGGGGTTAAAGTTGTTGAATATGATTGCAGAGATGGGGAGAGGGTTATGGGGGCTGTAATAGGTTGCACTGATGAGATATGATGGAGAAAGGAATTATTGTAGGGACTGAAGGAAATTACAGCAGGCACGAAGTGAAAACAAGAATGCGAATCTTAAGACACCCCTATGGGAGAGCAAGCTCGTGTACGCCAATAAATATTAGGGTAATATGGAACGGTGATCAATGCAACTCAGGTAAATGCGGGCAGTAAATCTTTTCAGGATATTAATTGTACGGAAGGGAGAGCATAAAAGATTGCCTAGAATTGCTTGAATAGTTGAATCAGAGGTAATGAAAGCAAGAATTAGGATTTCATTACCGGATGAATTGAGGCAGAGATGCATTGGCGTGTACTTATCGATGTAGTAAGAAGTGATTTTGGCGATTATTCGAAGACGTAATTACTGTGAAACACGATCAGGTGGTTGTGAACATTTTGCCGTACGCTAAGAGAATTTCCATTCCAAGTCGGCGAATGGCTGTTAGCCGGGAGCTCTGTATTGTTCCTAACAAGGCCTGCCTCCGTTTCGTCTGTTTCACCCACTAAAATCTCTCTGCTTGGTTTGTCTGAGTGTGAACAAATTCTCAAACAGAACCCAACTAAATATTCGGATCATGGGAGGGACACAGGGAGAACGAGAAAGGCAGGGAGATAGAGATATTAGAGAGAAAGAGACAGTGAAACGGCTTGTAGCAGTATGGAATGTAAAGTAGGCAGGCTCAAAACAATGTTTCTAAATATTAGTATCAATCAGTTGACATAATATATTCCCAGCTTGCACGGGTCGTTCTTTTGAATGAAGTTATTTTCATTTCCTGTTCAAACGTATATTTCTGGTCCTCCAATTCCCTGACAGTGCTCGATCCTTGCTCACAGCTCTTTTAACTCCAGCCGACTTATTTCCTACCGTTGGTCATCAGTTACTCCTTGCCCCAAATCCCAGTGAACCTTTAGACAGCTCTCATTTGTTCTCTTTATTGAAGAACTGAATAACTGATGTAATGGGATATTTAATTGCTTTCTTGCAATGCTCTCTGAACTTAGATTGTGTTGCACCATAAATAAAGGTGTTTGTACAGCAACTTAAATTCCTCAGCAAATACCCGACTTGTTCAAAGATATAAAACGAATCCTTGTTGAAGAGATGTTCGATATGAAGTCGCTGTAAGACATTCACCAACCAGAGAAGTATGAAGCTGCCGGATATGGAGAAAAGTAGAGTCACAGATTTCCTTCTGCTCTCCATTTCCGGGTCACTGCAATTTTTTCCCTTGTTCTGGCCCCTCAGTCTCTTACGGGCTGAACTGGCCACCAAAATGTGTCTGACTGTCAGACCGTTAAGTAAAAGAATTAAAGCGAATGGGAGCAATGGCGTTAAAGTCGTGTCAATCAATTTAAATCCAATCCACAGTGTGTCTGTGAAATAGCTTGGCTTATTAGTGCAGAACCACGGCACCTTATTGATTATCATTTTAGGTACAAATCGGAAGTAGAAGGGTAGATTTTTTATGAAGAGCAGGACGTAGGTTGTTGACAGAACTCCAGCCGCCATTTTCCTGGTGCAATATTTAGTTTTCAGCTTCTGGCAACAGATGGAGACAAATCGATCAAAGGAGAAAGTGATGGTGAACCAGACTGAACAATCAATGGCTGTATGGTACAGGATATAGACAGCAGTGCACACAGGTGTAATGTCCAAGAAACACAGTGGGTAGTAATAATATCGGAACCGCCTGAGAATGACCTCGATGAAAATGAGCAATAGATCCGTTGTGGCCATCGCCACCAGGTAGCGAGTTGTACAGCTGGAGAGATCGCACTTCCCCCGAGACAGGATCATAATCGTCATTAAATTCACTGTTAGAAAGAGAGACAGGAGTAAAGGTTTGAAATTTTTAAATATCGGAGGCCAAGTTTCTAAAGATTCGATTTCAGCACCTCAGAAATCGGTTGATTAGTGATCTAGTCACAGTTTTCATTTAATAAATAGAATCAGAAATTCAATGATCCTCCACCCTGCTCACTTGCAGTTTTAACAGAGACTAGCTGGGGGCAAAATAGAGACTGGCCTTAGGAAACATCAGATTGTTTTAAGTGCATGTATGTGGCAGGATCCCACGAACGCCCCTATCTTTAATGGAAAAAAAACTGAGATTTGTGACTGAACCACATCCAAAATGTGAGATACTCAGTATGGGAATGCATTTGACAATCATTAGGCTTGTGTTATAGGAATCCTGGGGGTTATGCTGCTTCTAACATGTTTGCGATTGGACAGCCCTCACAAGCTGAAGCCCCGTTTCTGTATGAAGTAGCTAAATATTTATCGGGAACACAAATAAATATGTGAAGGAGACGGGAATGAAAGGATGGATTGGTTGTTTTAGGTTAATGGAAGGAGCCCTATGTTATGAAATGAAAGGCAAGCATTAGTTGGAGTGAGTAAATAGATCCTGTGAGCGAAAGACTATATACTTCATTTAACTTGAATGTGAATTAATCAGAGGGATCCGACCTTTTTATGTCCTGCAATATGATGTTTAAAAAAGTACCGTTCACAGTGTTTTCAGGAAGCACTTACTTCCGAGAAAACATTTCTCGAAAGTCCAAACTGGGGTCGTCCATGACTTCTCTTATCCACGGGTATTACTGTGCTTCGCTGACCACGCACAATAGCTGACTTTTTGAAGTGAGGTGAGAACGACTGTCTGTCAGAACTGAAAGAGTCTGGCCTCAAGGAACCGCCAGCAACACTGAGCTAAATGTGAGTAGCTTGTCCGGAGAGGGATTTAGCTTTTAGGCACTAATGGCAGCTGTATCATTGCATCTTTGGGGATATCAGCACAGGAGCATTCCAACATTGTGTTGCCGGCAAAAAAGCATCTTGCGCTGCTTCGTCGATTGCATTCCCTCCATCATTATTTCAGAAATCGGAATGTTCTCTGATGGATGCGGGATTCAATATCATTTGCAACTCTTATGACAATGAATGATGTCGTGTCAGCACTCAGCAAGCCCTTCATAATATCCAGGCTTTGGTTGCAACGTTGGAAACAGCATTTGTAACATGACTGACAGGTAATGACCACCTTCATGAAGAGAGAATCCAAATATTTAAACTTGGCGTTTAACAATATTGCCAATTCTGGATCCCACCCCAGAAACCTACAGGTGGTGACCATTAATCACAAGAACAACTAACTATCAGCAACATTAAGACAAGCATCTATGATGTTGGGGCTTGGGCAAGAGTAGCTCTCCTTCCCACTCCTCAATTCATCTTATCATCTACAAGTCTCAAATGTGATAGATTACTCTGAGTTGAACTTAAACAATACTGTGTCAAAATGATGGAATTTAACACGATCAAATCGGCCGACATGACGGCACCCCATTCCGAAACGAACAATTATTAGGAGCAGCTGCAGAGGTTTGGAAAAATGTAAAAACAGATCAAGCAATTACCATCCACCCAGGTATTGGTAATGACAGGAGCACATCTTGCCGGTTCCACCTTCTAAAAATCACTTTCTTGCCATCTGAGAGCTTGTTTCAAAATCAAAACAGCTTCCCCAAAGGCAAGTCAAGAGCCAAACTGACTTATTCATAATCTCCAAATCAAACCTTGCAGCCAAATTTCCAGTACCCTGCCGCATCCTCCCTGGACTGTTCCTTCCCATCAACAATAAACCCCTATTACACCTTGCTATAAAGAGTTATAGATTGGGGAGGTACTTGGTCTTTAAGTCTTAACTCCTACGACTCTGAAGTCTATTGACAACTACTCAAACATTGGTAAGGATATTTCATGCTTATTACTGCTCAGCCGCAGTCCCAGCTGCTGAAATTTCATGTCCCCACACCCAGCTTTCGCTGTGGCAGGTAGAAATGGATATCCTGTTTCCTGACTACGTAATGTATCCTTTCATCCCTCAGGGAAGTATGAATGTAGCACAGCCACATTATATAATAAGCGGTGACAGTTCGTTCACAATAAATCCTCTCTAGTGTGGCGATGGCCATATTGTGAAGGATATGTTCAGCAATCCTGTCTGCTGTAGACGGTAACTAAACAAGCAGAAAATATCGCATTGATTTCGGCCCTACTAATCTTCCTGGGCTGTGAAAATAACATTTGCACATTACAATATTGGAAGGAATGAGCACCGCACAACTCATGTGGGTACAAAGTCCCCTATGTACGCTGTGTCAGCAATTGGCCTTTTTTTCAAAAATTATCATCAAACCAATATATTTTCCCCTATTCATTCATGGTATGCGAATGTTTCGGACTGGGTTAACATTTACTGACCATTATTGATTGTCTTTGAACTCAATGATATGTTTGGCCATTTTAGAGTGGATCAGACTGTTTTGAATCTGGATTTACATATTAGCCAGAACAGGAAAGGCATTAGACTTTCGGCTCTAAAAAGTTGCAAACCAGATGATTTTTAGGACAATCATTTCAGCATTTAAATTCCAGATTTGAATGGAACATACATTTTAAAATCGGCCCAGTTGTGATACGAAACTGGCCCATTGGATCCTGATTCCAGTATGTATGGCATTAAGTGCATCAATGTTGTTGCACTTTGTAAATGGAGGACAATATTTTGAGAGTGAGAAAATAAATTCAAGGTGACATGAATCCAAGCCTTCAATGTTCTCTAGATCCACAGTATTCACATGGCTGGTCCAGTTTTATTTCTGGTCAAAGCAAGATCCCACAATGTTGATGCTGGGGTATTCAACGGTATCATTAACATTCAAATCAAACTAAAATTGTATTGCTTTGGCGCTTTGTTTGAACTTACCAACTTTACCTCAAACAATGGAACACCACTCATTCACCATGGCTTCCCTGTTTTAGCAACTTTTTCAGGCAATACTTCAGCATTTTACGTTGACAATCACTTTTCAGTTTCGACGTTCAAAAACGTTTCCTTTTTCTTCTGCCTTTAAGCATGACTCAAACTTTTTAATTTGCTTTGCCTGTTCAATTTGTATTTATTCTTTTTTTCATTGCTCCGTTGTTCTATGTCATTTTCTGCTGCAATTGCCTATCTCTCTCTTTTTCTGCTCAATTGTCTTTCTGTCTCTCTTTTGCTTTTTCTACTCTCTCTCCCTTTTGCTTCTAATCCAAGCTGTTACAATTATATTTGAATTCTAGCCCTTTACAACGATTCCAACTATGTTTCTTGCTATTTTAATTGCTGATATACCATTGTAGTTATCTTCACCTATATTGGCAAAAAGGGCGTGAATAAAGATGTTTCGCTCCACATCTGATTCAATTGATTACTTGGAAGCTTTTTACTAAAACAAACTTTATTTAAGAACATTGTTGTATTAAAATGAAGTACTTAACTTTACGAATTTAAAAACATAATCATGATAAAGTATTATTCTTATCAGCCATTCATCTCTATGATTGCAATATAAGCAGTATCCTCAGAGACAGAAGTCCCTCTCAAAATCAACACAAAACTGATATGCTCACGTGGGTGCAACGTTTCAAGATTTTTACCCCTCTGGACAGAAACAGAAATACATTTAACTCCTGACTCTGATGTAGAAACTTCCAGAGAAAGATCAATTCCCAGACAGCAGAATCTCAAACAAAAAGACTCTCAAAATCTCCAAATCCAAAGAACAAAAAAGACACAGAGGAAGTGGCACCTCCCTGAAGGTCCAAAGCAGCAAGCTAAGTTCTCTGTGTAAGTCCATCTTCGCATAATCACATGATGTTACTGACAATCACCCTAATCAAGGTCTGCTCTTCAAAACTACGCTGGAAAACACTAATAGAACAGAGTAGCATTATTCCAGATTTAATAAAAATATTCTAGCTATTAGGACCAATTATGTTGCTGCAATCATAACAGAGGCTGTTGGTTACAGACCAAGCGGCACCTGTGTTACAACAGACTGCTAAAGTAACCCTGTACAGAAACGTGACTTTAACACAATTCTTAAAAGCATAATATCACCACAGATGAATGCACACAATATAGCTTGTGGCTATGAATATTTGGTATTCGTCATCGTTTCGTGAACCACACTCGTAGAAACATAGATACATAGAAGATAGGAGTAGGAGGAGGTCATTTGGCACTTCGAACCTGCTCCGCCATTTATTATGATCATGGCTGATTATCCAACTCAATAGCCTAAAACTGCTTTCTCCCCATACCCTTTGATCCCATTTGCCCAAAGTGCTACATCCAGCCGCCTTTTGAATACATTCAGTGTTTTGCCATGAGCTACTTACTGTGCTAATGAATTTCACAGGCTCACCACTCTTTGGGTGAAGAAATGTCCCCCTTACCTCCATCCTAAACCCTCAATCCTCAGACCTGACCTATAGTTCTGGACTCCCCCAACACCGGGAATATCTTCCCGCATCCACCCTGTCTAGTCTTGTTAGAATTTTGTAAGTCTCTATGAAATCCCCCCCTCATTCGTCTGAACTCCAGTGAAAACAATCCTAAGCTAGTCAACCTCATTTCATACATCAGTCCCGCTGTCCCTGGGATCAGTCTGGTAAACATTCGCTGCACTCACTCCAGAGCAAGAACAACCTTCCTCAGAAACGGAGATCAAAATAGCACACAATAGCTCTGGTCTCACCAAGGCCCTGTATAATCGCTACAACACATCCCTGCTCCTGTACTCGAAACCTCTCGCAATGAACACATTGAACGCAACATGCCATTTGCCTTCTTTACCGCTGCTGCTCCTGCATGCTTACCTTTAGTGACTGGTACAGGAGGACACACAAGTCCCACGACACACTCCCCTCTCCCAATTCACAGCCATTCAGGTAGTAATCTGCCTTTTTGTTTTTGCTCAGTATAATACTGTACCGACTAATCCTCCTATCAATACCTTTCATAGGAATATTGATTGCATTCAACAATATGGTATTCCACTGAAAGTAAAAGCATTATATTACGTCCAGTCTATTGGACCAGACTTGCCAAAGTGGCGCGGTTAATTCTGGAAATTAACTTAAGTGTGTTATATAATCTTTCTGTCATCGTATAATGCTAACCACTAGATTAATAAATAACATCTTAAGAGATCGAACAAGAGACATCCTATTTACACAAAACGTATCGCGTTAATCACTCACCAGGAACACCAATAACAAAAAGGGTCACATAATATACTCTCCTTATCAAATCAAGAGCTCCAAGCATTCTCTATACGAATTGATGTGCCACTTCGTGTTACAGACAAACACTCTCAATCTAACTCTGAGTCAATGCATTCCCAGAGCTGTTAATTTATCCCCTCTTTGATTTCCCCAGGGACATTCACATCTTTCTTTTTCTTCTTTTGAGGTGAACAAACACAATACGGCATCAAATTATACCCATGTTCCCAGGGAATATATTTGCTTTAAAATTGATTTCGAATGCGGAAATTACTGGAAAATCCTGATCACACAATTAGCTAAAACTAAATTACAACTTTAGACGCCATATTCTCTGAGCAATGAGCATTCTTTCCTTCAACGATCATTGAAATAAGTTTCCGGCCACATATTGTCTCATTGATGTCCTTCCCGCTGTTGTGATAATTAAGTAAATGAATTCCGAATGTTAGAGTGTCCCTCTCAACGCTGGTCCACACCGGGATGTGTCTTTCAAAGCATGACTAAAAATAGATTAATTCCAAACGTTTCGTCCTTTGCGTGCACCATTTATATCTGTATTGCTTCTTCGTTCTAAGACGTTATTAAGCAATCTAATAAATGCCATAGTTCCTGGTGAGATTGACAAGAGAATAGAATCTTCACCTAGCTCGGTCTGTCTAGTAATGGGTTATAGCTGACCTGGTATCCCACGGGTGAATGTACGATCAGGTTTCAGCGTATCTTCAGCGTTCAATTCTGGTCAGTGTTCACACGATTTCTAATTCAATTAGATTTACATTTACATTTAGTGTTAATGCTAGGTCCTGGTAAACATTAAATTTCAGAAGAAGTTTAACGACGAGTTTTGTTTCATGGTCAAAGTTAACTTCTAGAATTAGAGTTAGGTTAGCATTACAATTAGTGTTTCTTATTTGGTTATTGTTACAAAGTTAGTTTGAACATTGTAGTTGGGGATACGATTAAGGTTACAGGTTGTGTTTGGTATTGCTAATATTCGTGCTCGTATTCGAGTTGAAGTTGAGGCTTAGATCACTATTAGCATCAGCCTTATGTTTACAGTTCTGGTTAGGATTCGAATTGCAGCTAGTAATTACATTCAGTTTAAGATTAGTTTACAATTATAGTTAATATTTTGTTAACGTGCCTGGTAAAGCTACAGTTAACATTTCAGTTAGGGTTAGAATAGCTTCTTCACTGCTTCCGTCAGACTTTCGGATGGACCTACCTTATATTAAGTAATTCTTTCTATCACTGCAAAACTCTATTCTGCCCTTGCTTTCCATCTCACTTATATGCTGTATGAGCGGTAAGCTTTGTCTGTGTAGCATGCAAGAAAGAACACATTTCTCTGTATTCCAACACATGTGACGAAAATAAGTCAAATCAAATTTTCTTCATTGGCTGCATTACTGTCGGGTCGCAATTGTCTTTACGTTCAGCTTAGGTGTACATTTCTGTTCACTGGCTTGGTTAGAGAATGACGCACGGGGTGAAGTTTTGTGTTAGGATTAGTTTTAATGTTAGTGTTAGTTTTACCGTTCAACTTGATTTCGGTATTAAATTAACAATAGGAATAGTGTTAAATTAGCAGTTAAAATGGCATTTGGGTTACAATTACGTTTAGAATTAGGTTCGTTTTAAGTATGATGATAAGTTTTAGAACGTGTATCACCTTTAATATTGCGCCAGTTTAAAGGTTAACATTGGTGTTCGATTTGTCACTTTTACTTGTCGGGTTAATCCAGTTTATTTGACTGTTCGGGTAAATGTGCTATTTATCTTTACTATTACTATTAATTTGACTACTAACATGCTGTCAAGTTGACGTTACAGGAAATTTTGCGCTTCGACTGGAATTTGTGCTCAGCCTTCAAGTTAACATTTAGAGTTAGCATTGATCAAACAATTTAGATTTAACTAGAATTATCATTAGTGTTAATGGTGCAGTTAGATTGTGCTGAGGTTTAGTGTTCGCCTTAATATTACATTTAAAGTTGGGGTTTAAGTAAGTCATTATATATAGTAAATATTTTTGGGTTATGGCTACATATAAGGCATATTAAGTGCTCTATTAGAACTTTAGGAATAGTGCCAGTATTACATTTAGTGTTATAGTTTGGATTGATATTATGATGACAGGTAACTTTCAGATTACGGCAAAAAAATTGCGGATGTTGGAAAACGAAAGGGAAACAAGAAATGTTGGAGAAAGTCAGCAGATCTGACACCATCTGTGGAGAGAGAATAGTGCCAACATCTCGAGTCTGGAAGGCCCTTCATCAGAGCTGAAGAGAAGTGAAAACGAACAGATTTGCCTGTGAGGCTGGGCGGTGTTTTGTGGGGGGGCGGGGGTGGTGGGAGAGTGGGGGCTGCTGCCATTGGATAAAGTGAACGTAAACGCTGATGATAAAGTCTCCAGGAAGTAATTGGAATGTATGAATGGCAGAACCAAGGTACAGATTGTTTGGGTACTACCTGAGGAATATGTCAGTTGGCCGCTCAGAAATCCTGTTATAAGCACCTGCTGACATTTCTGTGGAGGGTCGGAACCTCAGGTGACTAGCATGCTTTCGAGCAGCATGGGTGTTGTTGTGCCACCCCCGTTAGTGTACAGGTCTGATCGTGTGTCGATCACAGGTAGAGGAGAGATACATGAGCTGGGCATCCTGAGTGTCCCCTGCATTGAAGGCCCTGAGTTGTGCACCTGCCGACCTTCTTTCCTTTGGATGCTCGGGGGCACTGTGGCCCCGCATAGGATAAAGGTGTAGCTGCAGCGATATTCAGACGTCATACGGTCATCTGGCTCTGGCCACAAGTGCCTTCACCATGCGATTGATGCCTTGAACTTTCGAGTGCATATTCCACACCATGAACAACTAAAATGTGGAGCTTGTTCAAGGAGCAGCTACTGCGAGTCTTTGATAAATATGTACCTGTCAGACAGGGAGGAAGTGGTCGAGTGAGGGAACCGTGGTTTACTAAGAAAATTGAGTCTCTGGTGAAGAGGAAGAAGGAGACTTATGTCAAGATGTGACGTGAAGGCTCAGTTAGGGCACTGGAGAGTTACAAATTAGACAGAAAGGACCTAAAGAGAGAGTTAAGAAGAGCCAGAAGAGGACATGAGAAGACTTTGGTAGGTAGGATCAAAGAGAGCCCTAAAGCTTTCCATAGGTATGTCAGGAATAAAAGATTGATTAGGGCAAGATTAGGGCCAGTCAGGGACAGTAGTGGGAAGTTGTGCATGGAGCCTGAAGAGATAGGAGAGACACTAAATGAATAGTTTTTGTCCGTATTCACGCAGGAAAAAGTCAATGTAGTCGAGGAGAATACTGAGATACAGACTTTTAGACAAGACAGGATTGAGGTACATAAGGAGGAGGTGTTAGCAATTCTTGGAAGTATGAAAATAGATAAGTCCCCTGGGCTGGATGGGATTTATCCTACGATTCTCTGGGAGGCTAGGGAGGAGATTGCAGAGCCTTTGGCTTTGATCTTTATGTCAGCATTGGCTACAGGTATAGTGCCGGAAAACTGGAGGATAGCAAATGTTGTCCCTTTGTTCAAGAAGAGGAGTAGAGACCATCCTGGAAATTAGGGACCTACGAACCTTACTTCTGTTGTGGGCAAAGTTTTGGAAAGGATTATAAGAGATAGGATTTATTATCATCTAGAGAGAAATAATTTGATTAGGGATAGTCAACACAGTTTTGTGAAGGTTAGGTCATGCCTCACAAACCTTACTGAATTCTTTGAGAAGGTGACCAAAGAGGTGGATAAGGGTAAAGCAGCTGATGTGGTGTATGTGGATTTCAGCAAAGTGTTTGATAAGGTTCCCCATGATAAGCTGCTGCAGAAAATATGGGTGCATGGGATTGAGGGTGATTTAGCAGTTTGGATCAGGAATTGGCGAGCTGATAGAAGACAGAGGGTGGTGGTTGATGGGAAATATTCAACCTGGAGTTCAGATACTTGTGGTGTACTGCAGGGATCTGTTTTGGGGCCACTGCTGTTTGTCATTTTTATAAATGACCTAGATGAGGGTGTAGAAGGATGGATCAGTAAATTTGCAGATGACACTAAAGTCAGAGGAGTTGTAGACAGTGAGGGTGGATGTTACAGTTTGCAGAGGGACATAGATAAGCTGCAGAGCTGGGCCGAGAGGTGGCAAATGGAGTTTAATGTGGAAAAGTGTGAGGTGATTCACTTTGGAAGGAGTAACAGGATTACAGAGTATTGGGCTAATGGAAGGATTCTTGATCGTGTGGATGAGCAGAGAGATCTCGGTATACATGTACAGAGATCCCTAAAAGCTGGCACCCAGGTTGATAAGGTTGTTAAGAAGGCGTACGGTGTGTTAGTTTTATTGGTAGAGGGATTGAATTTCGGAGCTGTGAGACCATTTTGCAGCTGTACGAAACTCTGGTGCGGCCGCACTGGGAGTATTGTGTACAGTTCTGGTTGCCGCATTATAAGAAAGGTGTGGAAACATTGGAAAGGGTGCAGAGGAGGTTTACCAGGATGTTGCCTGGTATGGTGTGAAGGTCTTATGAGGAAAGGCGGAGGGATTTGAGGTTGTTTTCTTTAGAGAGAAGAAGGTTAAGAGGTGACCTAATTGAGGCATACAAGCTGATGGATGACCAAGGCCAGTGGGATGTATTCTGCCTTGAGCTCAGCTGAGCCCTGGTCTTCAACAGTACTTCGTTTCCCTGGGGCATCCCTGCCTCTCAATGTTGTGTACTTTCAGCAGTGACATGCTCACCAGTGAATGACCCAGGAACCTATCTATCCACAGATGAGTGAGTATCTGTGCTAGTACAGCATGCGGCTGACGAATGTGATGGCTCTTCAGTGCTAATCTCTGAGATCTTGCCCTCAGTGCTGCTTCAGTCCGTTTTCTCCTGAAGCTGAGAGGTTGGATCTGTCTGGTTGACTGATTGACCTGTAAGGAAGAGAGATGGCGTTAGTGCATGGCATCGGCATAAGGATAACACATACTTTATTCCGTTGAAGCTTGTACCATGGCTAGATGAGTTTTTGGTTCACAGTTTAGATTCTTGACCCATCTTGTCCTAAACACTGGTGTGGTCCTGCTACTCCCGGGCTAGACTTGTTTTTTCATGCGAAATACATGGCACAATGAAATTACGGTTCACTGACTGCTGAAGTTTTGTTTAAACGCAAACACTTTTGGTGAAACAGGCCAGTCAGTCATTTCGGACACACGATATTGGCTTGCTGTTGGAGAATTTCCCCTTCAAATACAGGCAATACAAAACACAATAAAATATAATCAATTTTTTTTGTAAAGTTAATTAGTCACAGGCAGGGATACATTAACAATGCAATGGATTTACTGTGAAAATCTCCTAGTCGCCACATTCTGTCGCCAGTTCGGGTACACTGAGGGAGAATTTAACATGGCCAATTCACCTAAATTGTCCATCTTTGGACCGTGGGACGAGACCAGAATACCGGGAAGAAGCTCAGGCAGACACAGGGAGAATGTGGAAACTTCACATAGACAGTGACCCAAGATGGGAATTGAACCCCAGTTCCTGGTGTTGTGAGGCAGCAGTGCTAACCACTGTGTCATCGTACCTCCCCATGTAAGAATAATCTGTTCCAATCAATATTTGCTTGATAATACTGAATGTTCTGGCAACTATGATTTGAACAATTGTACTTGTTTTACCAAATTATTGATATTTTACAATTAGCTTTATTGACTACATAAAACCCATATATAAACTGTAAACTGGAATTGGTTTCGATAAAATAGATGCCTTATTGACGTATACAAGGGGTTGCCGTTTCAAATGTATATGATCTGGATGACTCACATAATCCTACAAATCATTGAGTCTGAAGTAGGTTCTTGAGGAATGTGTAACCATCCAAAGAGGTTTGGTCTGTGGGGACATATCTTGATTATTGCACCAATTAAAAATAAATGTATGATAGGGTATCACTGGGGAGAAGATACTTTATTTGAGGATTCAGTTATGTTATTTTAATAGTCATAATTTTATTTCAGTTGAGATCCTAAGTGTCAATAACTTTGAAGGATCAGCCTTACCTTTCCGGCATTAAACATAGTGGGACAATTCACATTTTCACCACGCACTTTTGTGCTTCTCGCTTATTCTCTTTGCCCAACCTGCGACAATTTTCCTGAAACGTTCCAGCCTTCTACCTTTCTCTCTTTTCTCACATTCTTTTTGAAACTGCTCTATTTCTTCCATTATCTCTCACTCATCTAATTCTGTCTCCTTCCATTCTTTATCATCCCATGCCTTTTGTGCTACTCTTTCCACGGGTATTGACATCTCCTCTGTCTTAATTGCATCAGTTGCCACCCTCTTCCAGTTCCCATTTCTCTCATTATGCCTCAGTCCAAATTCCTTTCCGCTCTCCTTTCTGCTGTGTGGCAGCAATAATCTCTCACTCAATGTCAGCAAAATGAAGGACATTATCATCCACTTCAGGAAGCGTGAAGAAGAACATACCCCTGTCTACATCAATGGGGATCGTGTAGAAAGGGTCGACAGCTTCATGTTTTTAGGTGTCCAGATCAACAACAACCTGTCCTGGTCCCCCTATGCCCATACTGTAGTTAAGAAAGCCCATCAACGCCTCTCCTTTCTCAGAAGACTAAGGAAATTTGGCATGTCAACTACGACTCTCACCAACTTTTACAGATGCACCATAGAAAGTATTCTTTCTGGTTGTATCACAGTTTGGTATGGCTCCTGCTCTGCCCAAGACCGCAAGGAACGGCAAGCGGTTGTGAATATAGCCCAATCCATCACGCAAACCATTCTCCTATCCATTGACTCTGTCTACAATTCCCACTGCCTTGGCAAAACAGCCAGTATAATTAAGGGCCACGCACACACCGGACGTTCTTTCTTCCACCTTCTTCCTTCGGGAAAAAGATATAAAAGTCTGAGGTCAAGTACCAACAGACTCAAGAAGAGCTTCTTCCCTGCTGCTGCCAGCTTTTGAATGGGCTTATCTTGCCTAAAGTTGATCTTTCTCTATACCCTAGCTATGACTGTAACGCTACATTCGGCACTCTTTTGTTTCCTTCTCTATGAAAGGTACATTTCGATTGTATAGTACGCAAGAAACAGTACTGTACACTATATGTTAATACATGTGACAATAATAAATCAAAGAGCACACTAACTGAATCTGCCCTGAGGCAAAGCATTGTTTAGAGTTCAAGTAGACGCCTTGAAAGTGTAGTGAAGCATAATACATCGACAGTAACCTGAATGACAACAGACTCGTTGAAGAAAGAAATACAGGACGATGTGGATGAGATACAGATTGAAAATACTTGAACTGGTCTTGCAAGCATCCTACCAGGATATTCCAATAGATAAGTTACAGCTGCATCGATTTTAGGCTGTTTGTTAAATGATTAACTTAATTATCACATCTGAAATAGAAAAAGAAAATCAGAGATTGCAGTGAATTCTTTCATCGTTGAGAATTTATTTACGACGGGATAAAGAACATCAGTGGAATGACATGAGGTCTATAGATGGGACTGATAGTGTTTGATGAACCTCTCCATTTGTGTTCACAACAATTTTCAGTGATGACGAAGGACTGAATGTTACTCTGTATATCCAGTCTTTCGGGGTGGGTCCAATTCAACCTTAGGGAAAAACCATGCTATCAACAAGTGGTTACATCAGCTGCTGTATTCTCTTTGTTAAAAAAATGCAATCTGAATATCCCTGTGGAGATCCATGAGAGTATAAAAGTAAGATACTGGGAATCTTTCCTCACAGAGTTTCGTTAATATATATTGCCTGCAGCACGAAGAACAAGGCCCAGCATAGAGAAAATGTATTTCCCCGTTCAAATGGCCGGGAGAATATACTATGTGTTCCTTGCCATCATCGGCATCCTTGGTAAGTGTCTATTACCTGTGGTTTCGTACAAATATATGCATGAGCTTGCCTTTGCTTTTGTTCTTGTTAGTTGTTGATATCACATTCTGAACTGGTGCTCACGTCACAAAGTCATGCCCTCGGCAATATTGTAGTCAAATGTTTTAAAACACCCATATATTTAGATCAGTTATAGTAAAGGTTTATATCATGGCCACTGCATTCTTAAATTATTGCATTGATGAAAATAATGATTCTGTTGAGCAGGTATCAACGTAGATTGTTCTTTGATTTCAAGTAGCAGTAAGTGACTGAGAGTATCTGTCTGAAGTGAAACCTCAGAACTCAATTGTTAGAGATTGACAAGTGAAGGTGATAGAGGAGTCGAAATTGGGAAAAAAAAATCCAGGTCCAGATGTACCGATAAATAAGTTGTGGGAGGCAACCGGATTAGGACTGGAACACGGAATGCTCCAAGGAACCCATAAGGAGACAGGCATAACTGAGACCCAAGAGGGTGCTCATAATCACACCTCTTATTTGGAGGAAGGGAGACGAGTTAAAGAAATTGTTGAGTGATAGAACCATTTCTGTTAGATGGAGGAGAGTGGCGCTGGATGGGGGTTGTTCGGAGATGCCTAGGTTTCCTGGGAATGGTACGATATCCACGTTCACTGAGTACAAAAAAAGAATGCTCAATCTTGGAAGTTGTCATCCTCCGGCATTCAATGCTGTTGCCTGTTTTATTGCACGCTCAGTGAATTGTCATCACCATAGGATCAAATCTCACAGGAGTGATATGAACGCTTCAAACCCTCTGACCATGGGAGATGGCTGAATTCGTGATAGTGGAATGTAAAGAATCCAAGTTGTGCAAGATTTCCAGAAGACTGTTCCAAATCTCCAGGAATCCAATCAAGGAGAATGATCGTTTGGTGCATTCAAACTCATTGGTGATGGTGGGAGGAAGGAGGGGGCGGGGGAGAGGAGTGTTGGGGGGCGTTGTTCTTTTAACAGATTGACCTAAGACCAGAATTCCCCAATCTATACGGAGAGTCTGAGTGTCTTGGTTGTGCTTTAATGGGAAATCTTTTACGTTACGGCCGTGCTGACAACCCTTGAGAGATGTTTGCATTCTACATTATGGCTTTATAAAACTGCCGGATTCAGGGACAACGTTCTATGCAGGCAAGTGACCAATTGATTTTCTCCTTTTTGAGGGCTGATGTAAAATTATGGAAGAATGCCTTGGATGTTTAGGAGCTGCTCGAATCAGAGGCAGCTCCTATCCAGAGAAAATTGTACGAGTGATAAGATGAATTCTAATCCCAATTCGGAGGATCACGACGCTATCATTTATCAGTATCTTGCTTTTTTTTCAAAATGATGAATAAACTGCTAGGAATTGTCCGTTCCAGTTGCCAGTCTCTGTGAAGCATGGGAGCATTGGGTTTTTTGTCACAGTCAGAATCCTTCACCTTTTGATCCATTGTCAGTTCAATCACTGTTCATGCTGATATCCAGTCCTTGATTCATGTTCACACACACTGGACCAGGTTCTGGAATTTCAATGCAACACAATTCAAATGTAGAATTTAATTCAACGACTTGTAACACTGTCATCAAATCATGATCTATTACAACAGATTCCATACTTTGCATTTAGGAAATTGAAACTACCACCAATCCTACTTTCTTTGTCTGACAAGTGACCTTAAATCCAGTGCTATGTGGTTCGCACAAAACTGAGTTAAAGGCCAATTGGCACAGACAGCGTATGTTCACCCTGCTATCAAAGTGCACATCTCATGATTGCACGTAATATATTTTTACCAATGTCCAACATATTTCCTTTTTTGATTACAGCTAATTTAATGGCGATGATCATTCTGCCACAGAGAAAATGTGGACACTTCAGTTGCACCACTCACTACCTGGTGGCAATGGCAACGTCCGATTTACTGGTCATTATCACTGGTGTAATATTCAGCCACATCAGATCTTATTATTTTCCAAAATGTCTCTTCGGCATCACACCTGCATGCAGTGTTATATATATCTTGGAGCGTGCAGCTATAGACTGTTTGTGTGGTTCACTATTGCCTTCTCCTTTGATCGATGTGTCGCCATTTGTTGCCAGAAGCTGAAATCTAAGTATTGCACTGAAAAAACTGCGACTGTGGTTCTAGCAACAACTGGCACTCTGTTGTTTGTAAAAAAAAATTCCAACGTACATTAGATATAGACCAAGAAAAATTGTCAACAACGTCCCATGGTACTGTTCTAACAAGCCAAGCTACCTCACTGACCCTGTTTGGATTGGATTTAGGATGTTTGAAAAGGCTCTAGTGCCACCATTACCATTTGTTTTAATTTTGTTGCTCAATGCTCTGACAGTCCAACATATTTTAGTGAGCAGTTGAGTCCGTAAGGCATTGAGGGGTCAGAGGAAAGGAGAGAATCGCAGTGACCCAGAGATGGAGAGCAGAACAAAGTCCATAATTTTACTCTTTGCAGTATTGAGTAGTTTCATACTTCTGTAGTTTGTATATCTTTTGAGTTTTTTTGATGTCCAAGATTACTTAAATGATTATGATGCTTTCACATTTTCTCAAATTGCGTACATGCTGCGCAATTTAAGTTGCACAAACATACTTATTTATGCCGCAACTCAGTCCAAGTTCAGACAGCAGCTAAAGGATGTGGTGAAATATCCGGGTATCTTAATTATGAAACTCATTAATAAACAAAAAAAACTGAGAGGCATTCAGAATTCCAATGTGCAAATGTGAAGTCGTGACTACCAGAAAACTGGAAGGAATAGCACAAACATGGAAGTGATCTGCTGGTAGGGGACAAGAGTTACCCTTCAGATGACAATATTCTTAGTCACTGTTCGCTCCTCCAATCCCAATCACCATCACATTCCCTATTTCCACAGCATTCCCAATTTCAAACGCCCATAAGCCTCCACAATATTTCATCTTTCAGTAAACTCAAACTCATGTGACCCTCACTATATATAGAACATAGAACATTACAGCGCAGAACAGGCCCTTCGGCCCACGATGTTGCGCCGACCAGTTAAAAAGCAATGACTCTCTAACCTAAACCAAACCCTTTCCATCCATAAACCTATCCACGGATCTCTTAAACGCCCCCAAACTAGGCGCATTTACAACTGCAGCAGGCAGGGCATTCCAATCCCTCACCACCCTCTGGGTAAAGAACCTACCCCTATAACTACCCCTATACTATAACTACCACCCCTTAATTTAAAGCTATGCCCCCTCGTGCTAGCTTTGTCCATCCAAGGAAAAAGGCTATTAATGTCCACCCTATCTAAACCTCTAATCATCTTATATGTTTCAATAAGGTCCCCTCTTAGCCGCCTTCTTTCTAACGAAAACAACCTCAAATCCCTCAGTCTCTCCTCATAGGACCTCCCCTCCATACCAGGCAACATCCTGGTAAACCTCCTCTGCACCCTCTCCAAAGCCTCCACATCCTTCCTATAATGTGGGGACCAGAACTGCACACAATACTCCAAGTGCGGCCGCACCAGAGTCTTGTACAGTTGCAACATGACGCTGCAGCTCCTAAATTCAATCCCCCTACCAATAAACGCCAAGACACCGTATGCCTTCCTAACAACCCTATCTACTTGATTCCCAACTTTCAGGGATCTATGTACACATACACCTAGATCCCTCTGTTCATCCACACTATTCAGAGTCCTACCGTTAGCCCTATACTCTACACATCTGTTATTCCTGCCAAAGTGAATTAGCTCACACTTTTCCACATTAAACTCCATCCGCCACCTCTCGGCCCAGCTCTGCAACTTGTCCAAGTACCCCTGTAAACTAAGACACCCTTCCTCACTATCTACCGCACATCCGACTTTGGTGTCATCAGCAAATTTACTAATCCACCCAACTATACCCTCATCCAGATCATTTATAAAAATTACAAACAGCAGTGGCCCCAAAACAGATCCCTGAGGCACACCACTCGTAACTGAGTAGCCAGTCCAGCCACTTCACCCTATCCCATTGTTCTCGCCTCTTCTAACCCATGAGCCAACACCCTCTCTCTGACACCTTTCAGCCCATACAACATCCCAAATTTGTGAAACCCTTCCAACACATAAAATAATGCAGATGTGTGTAAAGTGCTCCAGCTGTGATAACTCTATCATTCTAAATCACCAGACCTATTCGAGGCCTCAAAAAGTCCCAAACTGCCTCCGCCCTCGATGGATTCCTTTATATCACTAATCTCCGACAGCACTTTCATCCAACTATCTTGCTGACGTCCTGTAAGATGAACGACTGTCACAGATCAGAAACAACCTCTGGCCGTTACAACTCCACCTATCAATGTGCATCACTTCACCCACTACAATACGTCTCATATCTATATGCTCCTGCAACACATATGCCAACCTTCTCCAGTTCATTCATAACATCCTATTCCTGTGAATTGTCAAATCAAGTTCAAATATCCTTCCCTCAGAAGCTTTCTCCAGCGTCTAGAAGCCACCAGAACTCTCTGCCTTCCTGTACCACGTTGCTGCCAAATCTTGTTTTACTACAAATTATCTCTAATTCTTATCTATGTTCCATCGTGTAATGATCGACATCAATGTAGCCAAATCCAGGTGATACCACCTTTCTTATCAGTATCATACATCAGGTTTCTGGAACCTATCCTTTTGGCAGATTCATCTCTAAATGCTCAATTTGTGCAACTCAATCTATTCATATTCTTCTTAATGCTGTCAATTTGCAACAGAGTTTCCTCTCTCTATCATCTCCTACATCACATTTTTATATGGAAGAGAAGGAATTGTAATATTTTTCATTTGGTAATTTGACCGTCGGTTTTCTCATCTGCTGGAAAATATGTTGCCGGTTGTTTAATGCTGCTAATTTGATAAGAGATGGCACGACAGAATGATTCCCTGTGAAACAACAACAAAGGCCTGTGGCAGATAATTACAAAGGATCAAATCCCTTTGACTGAACTATCTCTCCTCACCTCAGGCCTAAATTATCTGTTTCTTATGGTGAGACTCTGCCCCCATATATTTGACTCCTAGCAAATGGGATGAAATCTACCCGCACCAAACTTTTGGAACCCCGCCTCAGAATGTTTCCATGAGATCCCCACTCATTTTTTCAACACCAGGAGCATGAGGCCAAATGACATAGCATTTCACCATAGTCAGCCCTCTCCTGCAGAGGTCTATATACTTTTACTGCACTGCCTCCAATTCAGGTCGATACTTATTCAAAAGCCAGAGAGAAACTGAGCACATAATTCCAGCTATTCTCACACCATAACCCTGTATGACTGCAGCAACACTTATTCATTATTCCCCTTCAAATCCCGTCGTATTCAAGGACAGTATGCATTTGTCTTCCTACTTGTTTGCTTCAGCTGCATTCTCAATTTCTGTGTTACTTCTGAAAGCATCTCCAAGCATTATTACCCATGAACGCTTCGAGAATTCTCAGATAAAATCTGCTGTTTCTCTATTCTGGTAATCTGCCAATTAACTTCACATTTCCCTACACTTGCCCCGTATGCGTCCTTGATTCTAATTCATTTAACATGATTGCAATTTTTTGCACCCAATCTGTGTCCTCCCACAGCAGACCTTGCCCACTAACATCCTGCCATTAACAAACTTGGAAACATTTCCATTTATATCTTCATTTAAATAGCCCATAAAGATTCAAAGCAGCTGAGGTCCGAGTTGGGGCCCAAGTGTAGTGTGTCAAGATTTGCAGATGACACTAAAACACTAGGGGTTGGTATGGTGGCATAGTGATTGGCACTGCTGCCTCACTGCACTAGAGACCCGGGTTCGATTCCCAGCTTGGGTCACTGCCTTTGTGGAGTTCGCACATTCTCTCCACATCTGCATGGGTTTCCTCTAGGTGCTCCGGTTTTCTCCCACAGTCCAAAGATGTGTAGGTGAGATGCATTGGCCATTCTAAATTCTCCCTCCGTGTACCTGAACAGGCGCTGGAGTGTAGTGAATTAGGGATTTTCACAGTAATTTCATTGCAGTGTTAATGTAAGCCTACTTGTGATGAATAAATAAAAGAAGATGATTGGCAGAGCAAAGTGTACAGAGAACGGTGAAAATCTGCAAAGGGATATAAATAGTTTAAGTGAGTGGGTGCGATCTTCCATTTGGAGTACAATGTTGTTAAATGTGAGATCATCCGTTTTGGTAGGAATAACAGCAAAACGGATTATCATTTAAATGGTAAAAAAATTGCAGCATGCTGCTGTGGAGAGGGACCTGGGTGTCCTTGTGCAAGAATCACGAGGCGTTGGTTTGCAAGTGCAGCAGGTAATTAAAAAGGCAAATGGAATTTTGTTCTTATTTGCTGGAGGGATGTAATTCAAAAACAGCAAGGTTATGTTGCAGCTGTATAGGATGCTGCTGAGGCCACACCTGGAGTGCTGTGTACAGTCTTGGTCTCCTTACTTGAGAAAGTATATACTAGCACTGGAGGGTATGCAGAGGAGATTCACTAGGTTGATTCTGGAGTTGAGATGGTTGGCTTATGAGGAAAGGCTGAGTAGATTGGGGCTATACTCATTGGAATTCAGAAGAATGAGGGGAAACATTATAGAAACATATAAGATTCTGAAGGGAATAGATAAGATAGAAGCAGGGAAGTTGCTTTCCACTGGCGGGTGAAACTAGAACTTGGGGATATGGTCTCAAATAAGTGGGAGCAGATTTAGGTCCGAGCTGAGGAGGAACTTCTTACGGGGGATATTGAAGACTTGGTTAGGAAGAAGAGGGAGGCGTATGTTAGGTCAAAACAAATGGGTACGGAGTGTGCGCTGGAGGAATATAGAGAGAGTAGGAGGGAGCTAAAAAGGGGAATTAGAAGGGCGAAGAGAGGGCATGAGATGGCTTTGGCCGGTAGGATTAAGGATAATCCTAAGGCATTTTATTCCTATATTAGAGGCAAGAGAGTAGTTAGAGGGAAAATTGGTCCTCTTAGGGACAAGAGTGGAGAGTTGTGTATTGAGTCGGAGGGAATGGGGGAGCTCCTGAATGAATACTTTGCGTCGGTATTCACGAAGGAGAGGGGTTCGGAATCGTGCGGTCTCTTGGAGGGAGCGGAGGTGCAGTTGCAGGATATAGTTATTACGAGAGAGGAAGTGCTAGGGCTTTTAGGTAGCGTAAGGACGGATAAAGCTCCGGGGCCTGATGGTATTTATCCCAGGCTGCTTAGGGAGGTGAAAGATGAAATTGCTGGGCCTCTGGCGCACATCTTTGTCTCTTCTTTGGACACAGGTGAGGTCCCAGAAGACTGGAGGGTAGCAAATGTGGTCCCGTTGTTCAAAAAAGGTAGTAGGGATAACCCTGGGAATTATAGGCCGGTGAGTTTGACGTCGGTGGTAGGGAAGTTAATGGAAAAAATACTTAGGGGTAGGATGTATGAGCATTTGGAGAGTTGCGATCTGATTAGGGATACGCAACATGGCTTTGTTAGAGGGAGGTCTTGCCTTACGAATCTGGTGGAATTCTTTGAGGAGGTGACAAAAACGGTTGACGATGGGAGAGCCGTTGATGTCATCTATATGGATTTCAGTAAGGCATTTGACAAAGTCCCTCACGGTAGGCTGGTAGAAAAGGTTAAGGCACATGGGATACGAGGCCAGGTAGCTAGGTGGATTGAGAACTGGTTGGGAAATAGGAGACAGAGGGTAGTTGTGGAGGGTACCTTGTCGGGCTGGAGGCCAGTGACCAGTGGTGTGCCGCAGGGCTCGGTACTGGGACCTCTCCTCTTTGTAGTCTACATAAATGACTTAGAAGAGGGAGTAGGTGGTGTGATCAGCAAGTTTGCTGATGACACCAAGATGGCAGGGTTGGCGGGTACGGAACTGGATTGTCAGGTGATACAACAGGATATAGATAGGTTGGTGCAGTGGGCAGATAGGTGGCAGATGGCATTTAATCCTGACAAATGCGAGGTGATGCATTTTGGAAGGAATAATGCAGAGAGGAGCTATGTGATAAAAGGTAGGCCGATTAGGAGTATAGACGTACAGAGAGACCTGGGAGTGCAGGTTCACAAATCCATGAAGGTTGCGTCACAAGTGGAGAACGTTGTTAGGAAGGCTTATGGGATGTTAGCCTTTATAGGAAGGGGCTTAGAGTATAAAAGCTGCCGTCTAATGCTTCAGTTATACAGAACGTTGGTTAGACCGCATTTGGAGTACTGCGTCCAGTTCTGGTCACCTTATTACCGGAAGGACGTGGAGTCTCTGGAAAGGGTGCAGAGGAGGTTTACCAGGATGTTGCCTGGCATGGGGGGACTGGGTTACGAGGAGAGACTGAAGAGACTGGGGCTATTCTCCTTGGAAAGAAGGAGAGTGAGAGGGGACATGATAGAGGTATATAAGATACTGAAGGGAATAGATAGAGTTAATAGTGAGAGACTGCTCCCTAGACTGGGTACGAACACAAGAGGTCATCACTTAAGGGTGAGGGGGGGGAGGTATAATTTGGAGGTAAGAGGAAGGTTCTTTACACAGAGAGTTGTGGGGGTCTGGAATGCGCTACCGAGTAGGGTGGTGGAGGCAGGAACGTTGGACTCGTTTAAGATGCAGTTAGATAGGCACATGAGTGAAACGAGAATGGAGGGATATGGTAGGGGCTATTAAATAGGGTTAAACCTCGGGAGACACCGGAAGGGCAGGCTGTATGATTAATATTTTTTGTCTTTATTCCACAGGTGGAGGTCCACCTCGTGTCAAGCGAGGGGCATGCACACGGCGGGTCGTGCGTGGGCTGCTCTTGGAAGTCCAGGAGTGGCCTAGTACTTCATGTCGGTGTGTGTGCTTGATCCTGGACCGATAGACGGGCTCCACAACAGCTCAGTGACTAGCACTGCTAGCTGTGCAGATACATGGATTTGGGCCTGTGTCTGTGGGAGTTTGCGCATTCTCCCTGTGGTTGCGTGGGTTTCCTCCGGGCGCTCCGGTTTCCTCCCACACCCCAAAGATGTGCTCTTAGGCTAATTGGTTTCCACCAAATTGACACTATTTCTTCCCTGAATCTGACTGAGTAGGGTCCCATTCGTAGACATGCAGGGTAGAATAGGTGTAGGGCGATGCGGCGGCGCGGGCTCGTTGGGCCGAAGGGCCTGTTTCCCGTGCTGGGTTGTTCTTTGTTCTTTGTTCTTTGTTCTTCACACAAAGTGTTGTGAATCTGCAGAATTCCCCGTCAGTGAAGCAGTTGAGGCTACTTTATTGAATGTTTTAAAGGCAAGGGTAGATAAATTTTTGAACACTAAAGGAAATGGAGGTTTTGGTGAGTGGGCGGATAAGTGGAGCTGAGTCCATGAAAAGATCAGACATGACCTTATTGAATGGCGGAGCATGTTTGAGGGGCCAGATGGCCTATTCCTGCTCCTAGTTCTTATGTTCTTATGTTTTCGCTCAATTCCAATGCATTTACTGTTGACTCTGATGCCTTAGTAAGATTGCAGAGTCTGAAAACGCCCTGTTCACTCCACGGTAGCCGTGTCATCGATGGATTAACTACTCCTGATTACTGTGGCCTTATTGTATCAGATGCATAATTTATTGTTTTCCAAAGTCATTCCTGATTATCACACCTGTATGATGTAGAATATGTGCCCTGATGTACTCAATGTGTTCTGTCCAGTTCACCATGAATTTCCCCTTTGATTAATTTGTGCCCATTTGTTGTTTGAAACAAAATATTGTATTGAGGGCAAAAGATCTGGCTCTGATTTGTGCAAACCCCTTCACCCTAATTATTTTAGAAATATTCAGCTTTCCTTTACATTTTAAGATAGTTAAATATCAATATACCTAAGTCACGTCATATGCAAAACACCTACTATACTGAATCAGGATGGTTGACACTTAACTGCTTTGATAGGACATGAACACCTTTGCTGACATTCACTTTACTTCTGTTCCTCAATGTTCTAAAACTCAGATATATTTCAATGTCGACTTGAACCCCTACAGAACCGCAAATTTGGAGAAAATGAGCAATCTCAATTTAGCAGGGATTGGGGGCTGAGTGAAGTCAATGCTTTTACTTTTCAGCACATCCAGAAGCATCATGTTTCTTAAGTTGAATCTCATTTTCGTGTTTTAACTTTGCATATATATGAACACAGCATATATTGAAACAAAACATGACTTTCTGGAGAAACCCAGGCCAACTTCGTCCAAATTCAAAAAGCAGGTGCATAATTATACAAAATGCTCTGTTCTCTCTATTATTCAAATGATTAGTAAGGAAGGAGCTGAGAATAGTCAAGATATGTTCACTGCTCACTGTCCATTAATGAAATATTGATCCCCAGACTTCCATTAAGTGATCTATAAGTGGAATCGTTGAGGCCTATCCACGCCAATGATTAGACATAGTGCAGGGGGAATCTGGGGCAACAGAGGGGGCAGTAGGAATGTCCCAGGAAGTAATTGTTATAAGGCTGGAGTCACTGATTTCACCTGCTTACAAATTATTTTGGATGGTCAGAATCCCACATGAGACAATACTTTCGCAAAGGCACTCACCGAATCAGCAATTAGAATCATAGACTCATAGAATCCCTACAATGCAAAATGAGTCTTTCGGTCCATCGAGTCTGCATCAATCTTGGACCAACTATGATACCCAGTCCTCCTTCCCTGCGTATCCCTATAAACCTGGACATTTCCTATGGCTAATCCACCTAACCTACACATCTTGAAACAGTGATCGGAAACAGCACCTGGAGGAAAGACACAGATATGGGGAGAATGTGAAAACTTCACGCAGAGAGTCATTGAAGGCAGACACTGAATTCAGATGCCTGCAGTGCTGAGGCAGCAGTGCTAATTACCTTGTCACTGCACCACCCTCAAATCGATATCCAAAATGAGAAATTTATTGACTTCTAATTGACTCTGCTGCCATTGCCATGACGGAATTTATTTCAGGTCCTGAAACAAGCTTCAGACTAAAATCCAACTCCTGTAGCTGAGAATTCAAGTGCGAGCAGATAATGTCATGTTTAAACTTATATGATTATTAACCCTTCAGTCCGCTCTATGGCCTTTGTTGACCACCGAAACGGGAAATATGATATTCTCAACACCTCAACAAGTCCATTGGATGGTCAATCTCCCAGATATCTCTAAAATACCCTCCTTTAAATTTCAGCTTCTAACTATGGGAGCATTTTGGGCATTCCCAGAGTTGGAAACTTAACAGATTTTCTAGGATAACACCACATCATGGAGGCGCATTGCAACATGACCCCTGTTTATACATTCATCCCCATCTTTGCTGTTTCCCCCCAATCATAAAACAGATTTCTTGCTCTTCCAAGAACTGGTATTTCACTGGGGATCAGTTAACTCAGTTGTGTAGACGGCTGGTTCATGATGGAAACTGACAGCCTGGTTCCAAATTCCATATCAACTGAGGTTATTCACCAAGACCCAATTCTCAATCTTGCCCCTTGCCTGAGGTGTGCTGACCCCTGGCTAAATGAATCTGGGCAGGTTCCCCTGCATTCGTTCTGGATGTAAACAGTCCAATGCTGGCATCTCTACATCATGTAACATAAGAACAGCCCATGAAAGTTTCTATAGATATGTAAACTTGAAAGTAGGTGATATACATGCAGAAATGGGAGAATTTATAACAGGAACCAAAGAACTGACCGAGGAACTAAATTCATACTTTGCTTAGGTCTTCATAAACAAATACTTGAATAATGTACCAGTTGTTTTGAGAAACACAAGTTTTAGCCAAGAACTGAAGGAAGTCAGCATTAAGAGAGAAATGGCTTTGGGGAAACTAATGGACTTGAAGTTGGACAAATCTGAAGGTCTTCAAAATCTTCATTCCAGAGTAAATAAAGAAGTGGCCTTCGAGAAAGCAGATCCATTAATGGTCATTGTCCAAAAATATTTGGGCTCCAAAATGGTTCCTTCATCTTGGACTGTAGCTAATGTAATGCCACTATTCAACAAAAGAAATGGAGAGAAAATGGGCAACTATAAATCAGTGAGCATAATTTCGTTAGTAGAGAATTTGCTAGAGTCTACTTGCAAGGCATTCTATAGCACTGCATTTGGAAAGCCTTGGTATAATCGGACGAATTCTGCTTGCATTTATGAAAGGAAAATCATGCTTGACAAATTGACTGGAATCATTTGAAGTTATAAATAATAGAGTTGACCAGGGAGAACCTATGGATATAGTTCCCTTGTATTTTCAGAAGGCTTTTGGCAAATTCTCGCGCAGCAGATCATTATGTAAAGTTGAACTGCATTGATTGCGGAAAATGTCCTGAGATGGAATGAAAGCTGGTTGACAGACAGAAAGAATAGATTTTCCGATTTGCAGGCAATGATTAGTGGGGTAGCACAGGCTTCAGTGCTAAGACAGCAAGTATTCACATTATGTTCAGATACGAAAATTAAATGTACAGTCTCCAAATTTGTGGATGATACAAAATTGGATGAGGGGTTGAACTGTGAGGAAGAGGCAGAGATGCTTCATTGCATTTTGGACAGACTAAGCACGTGAACATAGGCATGGCAGATGCAGTATAATGTGAATGAGATAATTAATTTCAATAATAAACACAGTAAGCTGGATTATTAATTGAATGGGTGTAAAGTGAAACATTTGTATACTCAGTGAGACATTGATCTCCTCGTGCAACAGTAGCTGAAAGTAAATGCACATGCACCAGGCCATAAAGAAGGCAAATGTTATGCTGGCCTTCATTGCGAGAGAATTTGAGCATAGTAATAGGCATGTTTTACTAGAATTGTATAGTGCGTTGGAGAGGCACACCTGGATTAGCTATGCACTTTGTGTGCAGTCTTTGGTGATCTTCCCTGAGGAATGATGTTTTTGCAATCAGAGAGTGCAGCAAATGTTGACCAGGTTGCTGAGGCCTCTCATGACGGGAGTCTCATATGAGAAAAGCTTAAGTCAGTTAGAAATATATTCTTTGGCGTTTAGAAGAGTGAAATTTGATCTCATAGAAACTTATAAAATTACTCCAGGATTAGACAGTGCAGATTCAGAAGAATGTTTCCGATGGTGGTGGGGCCCAGAACTAGGGCTGATAGTTTGGGGATAAAGAGTAAACATTTTGGACTGAGGTGAGGAGAAATGTATTTAACGAGTAAGCACCAGGTCTATAGATTTCACGACCACAGTAAATAGTCAATGCCAACATGTTGTGCGATTTCAAGAAGGGGCGAAAGGGAACAACGTATATGAATGGACGGCGGAATCAATGTATTGAATTTGATGATCAGCCATGACAATGAACAGTGGATTTTATAAGTTTCTATGGGATCCACTTTCACTCTTCTGAACGTCAATGAATATATTCCTAATCGACTTAAGGTCTTCTCATATGACAGACCCATCATGAGAGGAGCAGGTTTGAAGGATGGAAATCTACTCCTGCTTGTATTTCCTTTTTATGCTTCCATGTATCGTTTCTATGCAACACTGACGACTTTGTGAACAATTTCAGTAGCATTTGTGTGGCCTGTCAGACCAAATTTCATGCTGTCTCCTCAAAGTAGAATGTGTTATACAATCAGGCATAAAAACAGATAAACTGACGTTTTTGCAGGCAGGTGGAACTCTCCCACAGTAAATGAATTTGTTAATTGCATACAGAAATTGTGATTGTAATCCCAAATTTATTCACTAGACATTATCTCTATTTCAGATGTGATTAAACACCACCAGTTGGAGCCCACCAGTACAACTTGATACACTTTTTTCCATGGCAGAAGATCAAATATTACCTTGCCATTATTTCTCAGAAACTCGAGAGTCCGACAAACACAGAATAATGTTCAGCTTCTGAACAGAACTGCACAGTATTCACTTATGCCCGGCCCCCCCATTGTTCATATATCCATTGTACTCTGTTCGCTGAACTAAGCTCCACTCTTGTTTCCGTTTTCAATTTTAGCTGTCCTTAAAGAGCTCTTTGGATTTTCTCTTCTATGGGAGGGCCACAGAAATATGTCCAACGTGCCGACAGCTTTATCTGAATCCGAACCATGCATATGGACTTCTCCATTCAAATATCCAATGCAGGAGGGAAAAGCTTGTTATTGAGTCAGTTGGCACATGATTACTAGTGGTATTATCGTAAGATTATTAATCCAGAAACTCAACTACTGTTCTGGGGACCCGAGTTCGAATGTCGCCACACAGGTGGTGGAATTTGAATTCAATAAAATAACCTGGAATGAAGAATCTATTCATGACTGTGAAAAAAACTGTCAATTGTTGAAAAAGACCCATCTGGTTCACTAGTGTCCTTTAGGGAAGGAAATCTGCCTCCTTACCTGGTCTGGCCTACATATGACTCCAGAGCCCCAGCAATGTGGTTGACTCTCAATTGCCCTCCGGCAAAGTGGGGATGGGCAATAAATACTGGCCAGGCAGCCACCCCCATGTCCCACCAATGAATGAAAAAATCACTTTTCATGCATTTTGTCAATGAATTTGTAACGTGAGGCCGAAACATATAGCTCATGTTCTAACGGACACTGACAAGCCACAGCTTCACTTGAATTATTTTCTGCATGCTGTATCACTGGCGCCTTTCTCATACTTAGAAGTTTAACTCTTCTGGCCTCAGATTCGCCCTATTCCGGGAATATAGCAAGCACTTGCAGCTTATGTAATATTAAAACGTTTATGATTATTAACCCCTTCAGTGGGTATTACATATGTATGGAGGCCAACACTGGACTTGTTAGCATACAGAGATAGCGAAAGTTAGCAGGAATGGAGGATGATATAAATGGGCTCTGGAGGAGTTCACAAATCAAGGACGTGCTGTAGGGGTTGGAGACAGTTACAGATTACAGGGATCAAGGAGGTTCAGAAATAGGGCGTGTTGTATGGGCTTGAGCTGATCATGATATACGTTATTAAGAATTGGCTGGGGGATGCTACTTTGGTGGTTCAGGTTCTAGCCACTAGAGGAGGCTACAAGGTTGATTCAGATGAAGGTCCGGATTTGAATCTAGGTTCAGAGCGAGTTAAGTCAGCCAAAGTGCTATTCGAAATAATATAATGTTTGAAGTATGGAAGAAGATACATATTTGAGAAACGACATCCCTGTTGTAGAATGTTTCATCTTTAATGAAGAGTTGTAAGGACTGAAACAGATTAAAGAAGATTGTTTGGTTCTAGTTTCTGATTTATGTCATAGAGATAAGAAGGGACCTAGAGGCTACAGCACCTTCAAGACATTAGTATGATTTTAGGAGATTTAACAAGTTACAGAGTCATGGCTCTATGTATGAATTCGAGATGGCTATGATACTTGGGCAGTATGGTAGTACAACAGTTAGCATTGCTGTCTCACAGTGCCAAGGACCGGGGTGAATTCTGGCCTTGGGTGACTGCATGTGTAGGGTGTGCACATTCTTCCCGTGTTTGTTTGTGTTTGTTCCGAGTGCTTTGGTTTCTCCACGCAGCCCAAAATCGTGCAGGTTACGTTGATTGGCCAAGCTAAATTGCCCCAGTTTTGTAGATTAGATGGATTAGCAGTGATAACTGTCTGTGGTTATGGGGATAAGATGGGGGAATAGGTTCTGGGTAAGATAGTCAGAGAGTTGGCACAGACATGATGGCGCAAATGGCTTCTTCCAACCTGTAGGCGTTCTATGATATACCTGAGGGGCTCCTGGAAATTACAGAAATAGATGCTATTGTAGTGGTTGGCCTGACTGATTTAAACATTAAAAGTATTGGGGAAACGACGTACATTCAGGGAGAGTTGCTAAGACTGACAGATATTACAGCAAGAGGAAAACTGAAGGTGCCAGAAACTGTTGCAGTGATACTGAGGCTATAATATGCTATTTTTTGTTTTTTTTTCTTTTTCAGGGGTGTGGCAGGAAGGCGTTTAAGCATTTGCAGTAGGCTATGGAGCTATTGTGGGCAGTAGAGGTTGGAGAATGTGAAGTGGTAGTTGCGTTTTCAGATGTTTCACATAAAAACGAAATAGCTTGTATGGTCTAGAAATCTTGTTGTGATTCTGGTTGATCCTACAGTAGGATGGACGTGTTGGAAGGCAACAAAAAGTTTGGGACATTTATAAGGGCTGTTAGAGATTATTGAGATGGAGCTTCTTAGAAAAGTGCAACAGAAAGGACGGTTACAAGTGCAAGGGGATGTTGTTGGTGCTCATTGTCATTGTTAGATGTCATGATGTGGAGATGTTGGCGTTGGACTGGGGTAGGCACAATAAGAAGTCTCACAATGTCAGGTTAAAGTCCAACAGGTTTATTTGGTAGCATGAGCTTTCAAAGTGCTGCCCCTTCATCAGGTCAGTGGAGAATTTGGTTCGCAAACAGGGCATATACAGACACAAACTCAATTGCAAGATAATGGTTAGAATGCGAGTCTAAACAGGCAGACAAATCTTTACAGGCACAGACAATGCGAGCTGACAGAGAGCTAACTGCACTATCAGATTAGATTATTAGATGCATTTACAGAGATGGAACATTTCTAGGGGCAGTGGGGGGTTTCAGAGTTAATGTGCGGTATTAGGGCTAACGTAAAGGACGCAAGCTGGAGTATTTTAGAAGCCAGCATGTCATCTGGCGGGTATCTCTTACCCCATACCTTCTAGATCTTAGTGATTCTTGTCCTCTTCCACCACTTTTACTTTTGCCCTTCTGTATTTCACATCTTACCTTTTGCCCACTAGAGCATTCAACTTTTCTCAGTGTTTTTTCTTTGTTAACAAATTGAGTTAGTGATGAAAATAGATATTGCCGCACAGCCTCAAGCTGCATTCTGAAATTGGATGAGTCACCACATAAAACCATTTGTTTGTTCAACAGCTTAAATTTCACAGACTGTGCGACAGGAACAACGATCTGAGCCACCTGCAACATTGAAATGATATAAAAAGTGATATAAAAATGCACCAACCACAGACATATAAAATTATTCGATTTTGCAAAGAGTAATATTATAGACTTTCTTCTGCGCTCGATCCCCGGATCATTGTAATTAGCTTCCTTCCGCTGACTCATCAGTGTCTTATCGGTTCGAATAGTAACTAAAAATATGCATGAATGTCAGAGCGGCATGGTAGTGCGGCGGTAACACTGTTGTCTCTCCACGTGAGGAACCTGCATTCGATTCCCGGTTTGGGTCACTATCTGTGTGGAATCTGCATGCTGTCCCCTGTTTGCATGTGTTCCCTCCGAGTACTCCGTTTTCCTCCCACAGTACGAAAGACGTGCTGATTAGGTACATTGGCTTTGCTAAATTTTCCCTCAGTGTACCAAAACAGGTGCCAAAATATGGCCGCTAGGGGATTTTCACAGTAACTTAATTGCAGTGTTAATTTAAGCCAACTTGTGACACTAAGAAATGACGTTTAACCGGGTGTTGAGTAACAAAAGTTAAATAAATGGTAAGAATGGGCTTACAGCCTTGTCACCCATCCCAAATCTAATCATAGTGCGTTTGTAAAATATACGATTTCAACAGAACCATGGGATATCATCGATTATTATTGTAGGTCTAAATATAAGGTACATGGGACGTTTCTGAAGCACAGCAGAATGCTTGTTGTTGCTAGATCCACAACCAAATATTTCTTACTCTAATATTGAGTTTTCAGCTTTTACAACAAAGAGCGGGAAAAAAAAAATCAAAGGAGGAGCTGACAGGGAACCAAATAGAACAGTCTATCACTGCATGGCCCAGGACATAATTAACAATGTACACAAGGATGATTGGATTCCCTTCAGTAAAACTTTGGTGATAATGATCTCACAGGCCATAATATCCAATGTCCTCACAGATGTGCAGAGCTTGATATCGAACTTTTCTCATTCACCACCAAGGTTTCCATTCAAATATAAACAGTTTGAGTGACCTCACAATCTCCTGGAGATTTGGGGCCGGTTCTGGGTTAGGTGGGACTTGTTTAAACTTGGCATCTTACACCTGAACAGGACTGGTGTACTTGGGGTGACGGGGTGTACATTCCAGAATGACTGGGGAGGGTTTAAACTAATAGGCAGAGTGATGGGAACGGATGTCAAGGTTCAGAACACGGCAAATCAAGAATAAGAGGAAAAGATAGCAAGGAGAGTAAGAAAGGTGATACACATATAAACCAAGATAAAGACAAAATTAAAGTAATGGAACGGAACAGGAAATATTAAAAGGGAACACGTTAAGGATTTGTATCTGAAGGCTTGGAGCATGGAAAATAAAATGAATTAATATATCTAAATATATCTAAAGGGGTATGATAGAGTTGGCATTTTTGAGACATTGCTCAAGGTTGACCAAGGATGAGAACTAGACATTGAGGACTATTCAATGATAGTCAGAAAAGAAAAGATGTTTGAGCTACAATATTGATTGAAGAAGGTACTGATATTGAGGGAAGATATTAACACATACAATGTGGATCTGTATGAGTCAAATGGCAACACGCGAAATGACAAAATAAAACATTTGTGGGAGTGGTTTACAGACCACCAAACTCCAGTAATAATGTTGGGTATGGCATTAGAAGGAAAACAAAGATGCATGTGTTTAAGGAACATCTGTGAATATGGGTGATGTTAATCTATGCGTAGATTGAGAGAGTCAAGTTAGTCATAGTACAATAGAAGAAGGATTCTGGTGTGTCCACGGGATAAATGCCTGGACTAATAAGGAACCAAGGAGGAAACAGACCATCGTCGACTGGGTATTCTGCAATGAGAAAGAATTAGTTGGTAATCTAGTTGTGACGAGGTCACCATAATTTGTTAGAATTATTTGTCAAGGTAATGATTTCTTGATTCTGCGATCAGGGTCCTGAATCTCAATAAAGTTAAAGATGGTGATATGAGACATGAATTTTCTATGATGGACTGGGAAACGTTACCGAAAGGAAGGGCAGGGGACAACCAACGACACACATTTATGGAACAAATAGTGAACTCCAGAAGTTGCTTATTCTTGTTTGGAGCAAGAGAGTTAAGTGAACTGTGCCCTACCATGGATTAAAGGGGAAATAAGAGAGAGTTTTAGATTCAACGACAAAGCATGTGAATTGGCAACAAAAAGGAATGAGGATTGGGAACAGTGCCAATTTCAGCAAAGAAGGTCCAAGGGAATGATTGAGAAGGGTAAAATAGAGTATGATAGTAATCTAGTGGGGAAAATTGAAACGAATTGTAAATGTTTCTGCAAGGATTTAAAGCAGATCAATGACCGACAGAAACTAATGGAGTCCCTTGACAGTCAGAAACAGGAGAATTCAAATAAATGGCCGAGGAACTAAAGTCATGCGTTGCTTCTATATTCACAAAAGAAGGTATAAATGATGTACCAGAAATTTAGAGAGAAAGATGAGGGGAGATCTAATAGAGGTATATAAGATTATGAAGGGTATAGATAGAGTAAACAGTGTGAAGCTTTTTCCTAGGTTGGAAACGCACATTACGAGGGGCCATGGGCTTAGGGTGAGGGGGGCGAGGTATAATTCGGATGTTAGAGGGAGGTTTTTCACACAGAGGGTAGTGGGGGTATGGAATGCTCTGCCAAGCAAGGTGGTGGAGGCAGGCACGCTGGAATTGTTTAAGGGTTACTTAGACAGACACATAAGTGGGATGGAGATAGAGGGATATTGGAGACTGTTTCAAATAAGGAGCCTTGGGGCGTCCCTGGGAATGTATCAGGATGTGGATGATACTGATGTTTTTCTCTTTTAATCCACAGGTGCTTCGGTCCGCCTTGTTGTCCAATAAGTGGCATACATGCGATGGGTCGTACGAGGGCTGCTCTTCGTTGTTTCGAGAATAGCCTAAGTGCTTCACGTCATTAGTTTACGCTTAAACTGGACCAGATGCTGGGCAACACGACAGCTCAGTGACTATCACTGTTTGCTGTGCAGATACCTGGATTTGGGCCAGTGTTTGTGGGAGTTTGCACATTCTCCCAGTGCTTGCGTGGGTTTTCTCTGGGTGCTCCGGTTTCCTCCCACACCCCAAAGATGCGCTATTAGGCTGATTGGTGTAACAAATTGTCCCTAAATTGGTCTTCCCTCAATGTGGAATGCCATAAGCATAGACAAGGGTCATGGGTGGAGGGGGGACTCATAATATTAAAATGGCGGCGCGGGCTCGTTGGGCCGAAGGGCCTGTTTCCCGGGCTGTTTTGTTCTTTGTTCTTTTTGTTCTTTGATGGAAATCAGTGTTAGTAGATAAATTGTTTTCGGAAAATTGATAGGATTGAAGTCGGGTACATCTCTAGGGCTTGATAATCTTCATCCCAGGGTGCTAAAGGTAGTGGTCCTGGAAATAATAGATGTATTAATGGTTATTTACCAGAATTTCCTGGGTTCTGGACTTGTTCCTATAGATTGGAGGGTAGTTAATGTTAGCCCATTGTTCAAAAAGGGAAATAGATTGAGAACAGGAAAGTACAGACGAGTGAGTTTAATGTCACGACTGGGGAAAATGCTCGATTCCCTTATCAAGGATTTCATGGCAAATCATTTGGAAGACACTGAAATAATTAGACAAGGTCAGCATGGATTTAGAGAGGGGAAATCATGCTTGACGAATCTGTTGGAATTCTAAAAGGATGTAACTAGGTGAGTTGACTCAGTAGAACTGGTGGATGTGGTTTGTTTAGACATTTAGAATGTCTTCGACAAGGTCTCACATACGAGGCTACAGTGTAAAGTTAAAGTGCATGGGATTTTGGGCAGTATTTTGACATGGATCAAAAGCTGACAGGAAGCAAAGAGCGCACATTATTGAGTATTTATCCAATTGGCTGGCAGTGACTAGTGGTCTACAGCAGTGGTCTGTGCTCGGAATCCAACTGTTCACATTATATCCTCATGAATTGGAGGTGGGAAGTAAATATTCAAATGTATTACCTCCAAATTTGCAGATGGTACAAAGTACAGTGGTGGGATGAGTGGGTGGTGGCGGGGAGGGGGGGGGGTGCGGTTTGGCGGTGGGGTGTGGGGGGCGGTGAACTGCGCGGATGATGCAGCAATGTTTCAGTGTGATTTCGACAGGACACGTGGCTGGGCAGATAGTTGGCAGATGAAGCATAATACGGATAAATGTGAGTTATCCTCTTACGTAGTAAAAATAAGAAGGCAGATTAGCATTTAAATGACGGCAGGCGTTGGTGAGGCCAAACCTCAAATAGTTGTGCATTTTTGGTGTACTTAACTGAGGAAAGATCTCCTTGCTTTATTGGGAGTGTGGCAAATATTTATCAGGCTGATTCGTAGGATGACAGATCTGTCATATCAGGAGAGGCTAAGTCTGTCAGGGTTGTATTAATTGGAGTTTAGAAGAGTGAGAGGGGATCTCTTAGAAACTTGTAAAATTTTAGCAAGATTGGGCAGGGTAGTTTCAGAAAGCTTTTTCTTGTTGGGGCGGAGTCCAGAACTAGGGGTTAGAGTTTGATGAAAAGGGCTAAACCATTTAGGACTGTGGTGAGGTCTGTTGTAGGTAAAATGTTAGAATCCATTATCAAGGAGAAAATAGCGAGGCATCTTGAGGAGAATTGTTTGATAGAGCAGACGCAGCACGGTTTCGTTAAGGGGAAGTCGTGCCTGATGAATTTATTGGAGTTCTATGAGGATGTGTCTAGGGCAGTGGATAGAGGAGAGCCGGTGTATGTGGTGTTTCTTGATTTTCAGAAGGCGTTTGATAAGATGCCGCACAAGAGGTTATTACAGAAGGTCAGGGGGCATGGAGTTGGGGGTAGGGTGTTAGCGTGGTTAGGGGATTGGCTGTCAAATAGGAGGCAGAGAGTGGGGGTCAATGGGTGCTATTCGGATTGGCGGTTGGTGACTAGTGGAGTGCCCCAGGGGTCGGTGCTGGGGCCTCAGCTATTTACCATTTATATAGATGATCTGCAGGAGGGAACTGAATGTATGGTGTCGAAATTTGCTGATGACACGAAGATTGGTGGAACGGCAAATTGTGCAGAGGGTGTGGAAAGTCTGCAGAAGGATCTAGATAGGCTGGGCGAATGGGCCAGGAACTGGCAAATGGAATTTAATGTTGGCAAGTGTGAAGTTGTCCACTTTGGTAGGAATAATGGTAGGAAGGACTATTACTTACATGGTGAAAAACTGCAGCAGGCGACGGTGCAGAGGGACCTCGGGGTCCTTGTGCATGAATTGCAAAAACCCAGCCTGCAGGTGCAGCAGGTGGTCAGGAAGGCGAATGGGATGCTGGCCTTCATAGCGAGGGGGATTGAATATAAAAGTAGGGAGGTCTTGCTGCAGCTGTATAGGGCATTGGTGAGGCCGCAGCTGGAGTACTGTGTGCAGTTTTGGGCGCCGCACCTGCGCAAGGATATTTTGGCCCTGGAGGGAGTGCAGAGGAGGTTTACTAGGCTGATACCGGAGTTGAGGGGATTGAGCTATGAGGAGAGGCTGAATAAACTAGGCTTGTACTCGTTAGAGTTTAGAAGAATGAGGGGAGATCTCATTGAGACGTATAAGATGATGAATGGGATGGATAGGATAGAGGTGGAGAGACTCTTCCCGCTCAAAAAAGACAGTAGGACTAGGGGGCACAGCCTCAAGATAAAGGGGAGGCGGTTTAGAATGGAGTTGAGGAGGAACTTCTTCACTCAAAGGGTGGTGAATCTCTGGAATTCTCTGCCCGTTGAAGTGGTGGAGGCTGCCTCGCTAAATATTTTTAAGAAGCGGGTTGATGGGTTCTTGATAAGAGAGGGGATTAAGGGTTATGGGGAGAGGGCGGGAAAGTGGAACTGAGCCACAACAGATCAGCCATGATCTTATTGAATGGCGGGGCAGGCTCGAGGGGCTGGATGGCCTACTCCTGCTCCTATTTCTTATGTTCTTATGTTCTTAACTTCAAATGTAAAGCTTAACTCGTAGGCTAACTTGGACTTTCTAGTCTGCATCTAAACAACTGTGAACTCATTCAGAATTAAAATCTATATTTCCTTGTTTAGTTTGGGAGTATCGGACTTAAGCAGAGTGAGTGATGCATATAACTGTGTTTCCTTTACAGGTATTGCATTCGGTTTCAATAGAGACGCCTTGTAGAATTTTGGCTCTTTCAGTGGCTAAAAGTTTCTGGGCTGCGGAAGAAGTCACTCAGGGTGGTTACAAACAGAGGTAAGGGCAAAGTTTTTGGAATCGGTAAAATCACTGCAACTGACATTAAGGGACAAGGAAGGCAGAGATAATTGTGATGATAGTTCAGCATTTAAAATTGCCAGAAAAAAGTTGGAATAATTGAAAATGGCTAAAATATAAGAACAAATGGAGCAACTCGAATTCGAAGCAAAACTGGGAGAGAAAGAAAGAGAGGGAGATAAGCAAGAGAAAAAGGGCAATTGCAATAGCAAAGACAAAAGAAGAAAGGCAATTTAGAGCAGAAAAGGCAAAACAAAAGCAGGAGGAATAACAGGAAAATGAAATTAAACCGTGTGAAATACAGACAATGGAAAAAAGAAAAACGAAAAAAAATTGAAATGAAACTGAAAGGTGCACGTTAACACAAAATGGTGGAGATAGAGTTAAATGTTGGGAGTCGTGATGGCGGCCTAGTGGACATGTGTTTAAACATGTGCAAGAGTTGGCAATGTTTGATGAGAAGAATGCAGAAGCTTTTGGCATTTAATTTGATATAGTAGCTAAACAAATTAAATGGCCACAGACCATGTGAGCATTATTTAGATGGAAGCAACAGAGAGATAATTGTTCAACATTATGCTGTCTCATGTTAAAGCCTTGTCACTGGTAAAATAACGGTTAATTTCTTGCTATATCCTAACTGTGTTCTTAAATATACTTTGTTTAAAAAAAGCTTCTTAGCGGGTCACCTGAATTGTAACAGGAGTGAAACAACGTATGCTCATCATTGCCAAAATTAAAGCTAATACTCAGGTTCTAGGCTAACTTCAAAACAACTCCTTGGAGTTTCTGGCGTGAGTCAGTTATTTCGTCAATAATTCAATGTATCCCTTGTCAGGCGTTCCTGCATCAAGAAGTGGATTCTTCAATTTCTGTAGGGCTTTGTCCTGCATACCATTGAGTAATTATCAAATTATCTTCCTTTCGTCTACGACCTTCTTGTTCTCTCACTACTCACTAGAAGCCACATATGTACTGATCAACAGATTTACCAGCAATTCCCTTAACAAAGTAATTGTTATACACTGTGATTATACAATATTGGCAACGGTGAATAGAATGGGCTGCAGAATATTACAGATCTGGTAGGTGTTCGTGGGGCTGGAGGAGGATACAGGGATAAGTAGGACAAAGAGGCTGCAGTTGGTTATAGGTCTAATTAATGTTGATTTCCTAGTCACAAGTAGGCTGGCACTACCATGAAAATTCAAGGAGTTTCATGTGCTTACAGAAATATGACGTTTTGGGTTTGGCTGGAAGACGATACAGATTCTAACAGTTTTATTGGTGGTGTAGAAGACAACATCTACAGTAACTGTATGGCCTGGAGTTGGTTGAAGAAATGGGTTGGTTGTGGGTCTTGGATGAGGTCAAGTAGATAAGGAAGCTTCGAGCGGCTGTTAAAAAAGTACGAAGTTAGCTGTCAGGGCATTGCTTGAGTAAGCAACAGAAATAAGGTATAGTGTCAGATAGGTTAATTTACAGTCTCTTTGCTTGCACTGAAGCTGTGAGTAGTTTCCAAACTGAACAAGCAATGGATGTGTTTGGGTGACTTAATATGAATGTCCAGCTGAGAATCTATTTTAATTTGGAGCCTCACAATGCAGACTACTGAATTGTCCATGTACTGGAATTTGGAATTGAAGGCGCAAGCATTTTGTATTGTTCTGGAATTTGTACAAAATATTATAAGTTCGAGTTGAAGACTCGAAGGGAGAGAGAGAGAGAGTGTGTGTGGATCTCTCAGCTGTTATATAATGAAACAATAGTTCAAACTTCCAATTGCAAGTAGTCCATAGAGATATCTAGTACGTAACAAGTGGAAAGTGAAGAAACCCAGAGAGCTGTAACAAGAAGAAATCTGAACATCTGAAAGGCAGTGATCAGGACGGCTGGGGAACCGACATTTGCTTCAGGGAACTAGATGAAATTGGCCATTTGCTGAAAAAAAACGAAAGTTTATTCTACCAAGTAAATCTTAGGTTTGAAATGAATAAATTGTTAAGTAGTGACTGGCATTTCAAAAGTGTTTAACAGTATAATCTCAAAAAGGCACTGGGACCCACATAGAACTGATCCAAGATCCTGGCATGGACTCACTGGAGTGGAAGTTCTGGATAATCAGATAATTTGGAAAATGCGAATCAGAATTAAATGTGGATCATTAAGTGAAAATGTTATGGCAAGATGAAATAAACAATGTGTACTTTAGGCATGGAGATTGAAAGCTCTCATTCATTAATGGTCTGGGGAGGATTCTGAGGACAAATCCACAAACATTGACTTTGTATGCTGATGCAGATTATAGCTGGTGTGATGATACTGTGCCTCTAAAAAAAAAGTGATGTATCTTGTAAAGAGAAAGTTTGGAAACCCACTCTGGTTTACGTTGTCCCTTTGCCTGTTCCAGACAGCCCAACTGCCGAGAATGCAGAGGGATAATTATTCCTCATTATTGTTTTTTAAATCAGAGTTAGTTCAATTTTGGAAATTTTTGGGTTGTCCCGTGTGGTAGCTGTGTAGGGTTTAATTCGTTTAATTGAGAAGTAGCATGCCATGTGCCTTGGGAGGAAGTAGAATTACAGAGGTTAAAAAAAACAGGCAGTTGTTTCTTTGGATTTGCAAGGCGAAGCAACTCTTCTTTCCATCTATCTCTCTAAGTCTGGATCACTATAGAAAATAGTTGTACCTCTCCACGTGTGTTTAGAGTCGTGTGGACTTACGACCTATGGAAACCTGCGTCTTTTTGCGAACTGATTCTGAAGAGGACGTAACATCAATGGGAAATATTATTTGTGTTGGAACTAATAGAGATTGACTGGCTGTAAAGAATTGTATCTTGCCATGTTTAAATATTTCAATTCGTAAACGTCCACTAATGCTTTGGTTCTGCTTTAATGATTGGCTAAATAAAGTTTGTGTTGATGAAAACTCCAAGAATCACACCTGGAGTGAAACACCTTATTCTCACATTAATGCCAAAATGAAAAATAAGACTGGGAATTAGTCTTAAGTTCACATTGTACATTGGAGTTTCTGATCCGGACCCAAACACTGTAAATGTATTTTTCATCTATAGTAACATTATACCTGTTTGAAAATGATAAGCTAAAGGTGGAAGGTTATTAATTATAAACCCAGAAATTCCTTTGTTGATTTGGTGAGATGGCTGGCTTGTGGTGTGGATAAACATCAACAATGGTTCCAATTCCCTTACTTGCTGAGGTTCCTTATTCCTTCACAGTTTTGCCCCTCACCTGAGATATGGTGACCATCAAGTTAAATAACCACAATCAGTTCTCCATCTCGTAGGAGAGATCTAAATACTGACATCTGAGGCTAAGGTATTCCTTTCACTATAATATATATTTTTAATGAATAACTTTTTTTTCTTGTTGTTAAAAACTAATTTGTAGTTCTATATCTCTGTTTCATCCACATCCGATCAAACAAAAAAAAATAAAATAACAGTTATGGCCCTTTGAGCCAGGGCTCCATTCTGGTGTACTCTTGTCCAGGTGCATCACCAAATTGGATCGTAACAGGGCTTGTGTAGCTTCAAATGTTCTGGATGACTTTAGGCATTGCAAAAGTGTTACAGAAATATGGGAAGCTGTATGAAATTGAGCTGACTGTAGTATTTTACGTGCTCGGAGAAGTTACTGAGAGCATTAAGAGTTGGTGGAAGCTAGATAGTTTTTAAAATTATGGGTATTGGAAAATGTTGCAAATTTAGGGTTGGTTGCAAGACTCGGACATTTTACAGAGATAAAGAGGTTACATTTGCCAGAGCGTTTGACAGGAATAAGGACCTTATGAGAAGTTCAATTAGCTATTGGAGACAGGAGAGCTTCTAAGCTTAGGAGGCTAAGGCAACATTGTGGTTTTTGAAAATGGAAAAAAATGGAGCGATAGTTGTGTCTGCATATGAAGCAATAAAAAGAGAAAGAGGCATGTAAAATCGGAGAACTTGTACTGATTGGGCTGGTTGCTACAGGCAAATAGAACAGCAGGAGGATTGAATGGGTTGGAACGGAATAAAGAGCTAGAAACATTTGAAATGCTGATGGAAATGTTTATATTTCATTTAACAGTGACTATGCTTACATTCACACTGCAATGACGTTGTTGCAAACATCATCGAGTCGCTACACACTGGCACTTATTCAAGTAGACTGAGGGAAAATTTAGTTGCCAATGCACGTAACCAGCACGTCTTTCCGACTGTGGGGTAAAACCTGGAGGAAACTCATGTAGACAGGGAGAGAGCTTGCAGAATCTTTTCAGACAGTGACCAAGCTGGAAATCAAACCCACTTTATTGGCACTATGAGGCAGAAGTGCTAACCATTCTGCCACTGTGCCACCCTTAAGAGATTCTCAAGATGGAGAGTTATGTAGGGATTTGGCAGTTCTTACATAGACAGAGTTTTGTAAGTGCAGGAGAGCTATACAACTGTTCATTATCAATGCTGGCAATGTTTTATTGATTTTCTAAGTTTTTTGGATGGTTTCAGAGATATTGTGTTTTATTAGGACTATACAGTCAAATGAGTTTCATAGCATTTTAGAATCCTTCTTGTCATCTTGTGGGTACCGCTTGCCAGGTCTTTCAGATGTTTGTCCTCATCCAAAACATTTTCTTCCATTCCTCTGAAAGTTAGGATATGCCATTTTCCCACGACATCACTGAATTGCTCTCATTGTGTTTTTTTGTTACTGTATTGAATAATTAATGAAACCGGATATTTTGCCGCGATCATGATCTGTTCCCTAAACTTGGATTGAGTAGCCATATAAATAAATGTGTTTGTGCAACAACTTAAATTGCGCAGCATATACGCCACTTTTTCAAAAATATAGAAAGAGTAAGCATCTAAGCTATCTACAGCATCAAAATAACATAGCATATAAAACAACCACAGCAGTAAGAAATTACTTGATATTGCAAAGAGTAAAATTATAGACTTCCTTCTGCTTTGCATCTCCCGATCGCTGCAATTCTCTCTCTTCCGCTGACTCATCAGTGCCTTACGGGTTCGACTGCTCGCTAAAATGTGTTTGATTGTCAGAGCATTTAGTAACACAATTAAAACAAATGGTAAAAATGGTGTTAAAATCTTTTCAAACATTGTAAATCCAATCCACACGGGGTCAGTAAAATAACTTGACTTATTGGAACAGAACCACGAAACATTTCCAATTATTACTTTGGGTTTAAATCTGAAGTATATGGGAATGTTTTTTAAACAGAGCAGAATGCCAGTTGTTGCTAGAATCACAGCTGCAGTTTTCGTGGTGCAATATTTCGTTTTCAGGTTCTGGCAACAAATGGCAACAAAACGATCACAAGAGAAGGCAGCAGTGAACCAGACAGAACAATCTATGGTTGCACGGGCCATTGCATATACAGCACTGCAGACAGGTGTGTGTTCCAAGAAGGACATTGAAAAATAATAAGATTGGACTCGATGCAGTATTATGTCAGAGATAATAAAGAATAAGTCCGCAGTTGTCATTGCCACCAAATACCGAGTAGTGCACTTGGCAAGTCCACAATTCTTCTGTGACAGGATCACAATCGCCACTACATTAACTGCAAGAGAAAGAAACAAATGTTTTCTGTATTTTTTCAAGAAAAATTGCAAGTTTGTTGTCTTCATACATGATATGTTGGCGTTGCTGGCACTTGCAGCAACAATTTCCCATCCCTAATTGCCACTGACCCAGTGAACCGTGAAGTCAAAAACAATGGATCAAGCCAGGTTCGGCCAGAAAACAATTTTCTTCCCTAAAGGACATGAGCATTCCCTTTAAAAAGGGAATGGTGATTCCTGGCACTATTATCTTACTTTTCAGATGTTCACTCTCTCCCTGTTTTTGGAAAATCTGCTGTGCGTTGGAAGCAAAATTTCTGGCCTTCCTGGAGTGGAAGGTCTGCTGTTGATGGTTGGCATGCCCGGAGTCTCTCCCCATTGTGTTTTGGGAAGCTGCTCTGACTGCAAGCTTGTCTATGTGTGAATCAAGAGAGCATGCAGCATTCAACCAAAGAACTAAGTTCCAACATCACACGAGCATTCCTGTTTTTCTGTGTTAAACCTGTGGCAAAGGTTTGTTCAATGGGATTTGTTTGATTGGAAAATTTTGTGTCCTTGTTATGGGTTATACAATTTCATAGTTTTCTTTGTTAGTAATTGGTAAATGTCCTCTCTCATGTTCTTTCCCTACATGTTAATAAACTTTCTTTGGCAAAACCTCCTCAGCGGATCAGTACAATCATATCTGAAGTGAAATATCTCATTGTCACCCTAGCCAAATTCAAAGTGCAAAACTTATGATCCAGTCAAGCTTCATAGAACATTTTCACACGTCTGACCTGAATTATAACACCGTGGTAGGAGCATATATGGACTCTGATCACTCACCGAGGTAATAACTACAATAAAGTCTTGCCATTCTCGTAGATAAGAGATAATAGGACCACTGTCCGAACTGTTACTTTGATACTTTTTGAACACAGGTGAATACCTGATTGAAAGCAATCCTCTGTACAGGAGAACATCTGACCACTGAATTACAAGCCAGTACAAGAGAATGCCTGACTCAGATAAATCTCCAGTACTGGAAAATACGTCACTCAGAGAAATCTCCAACAAGAAAACATGCCTGACTCAATGAAATCTCATGGAATGGAAAATATTTATATCAGCGTGACTACGAGAAGTGAGGAACAATTGACTCCATGGAATCACAAATGCACGAGAATATCAGAATCAGAGAGAACGCCAGGTCAAGAGAATGCCTCACTCAGAGAAATTTCCAGCGCAGGAGCATGCCTGACTCAGATAACATCCAGAAGTATGGTGCCATTTCCTACACCTGATCAACGCTGAGGTAGAAGGCCACTTCCCATAGACACACATATTCCATGATTTACTTCACTTCATGGGATTGTGGAGCGAAGCATAATTGGACCAAAATGTAGAACAGAAGTCCTCTGAAAAGTCAATGAGCTGCTCTGGCTAGTGGGCACAGAGAATTGCCGACCAACATGGACTGACCCATGGGATTATGGGATAGGAAACTTTCCAAAGTCAGATCAGACTGTTGGACAGAAGCAAAATTTGGATTGAGCTTCTCACTAGCATTATTCCTTCAAGCAGAGATCTGACCTGCAGAGTTCTGAATGCCACTGTTCGTACATCAAAAAAGGTGTGGTGTTGCACATATATGAAGAATTAGGAATGTTAATCGAAAGTTATCTTTGATTGTGAGAGGAATTCAATAGTAATGTGTTATGTTTCATTTGAAGAGTATGTCAGTGAGACCACATTGCATGCAGTATTGAGATCCTAATTTAAGGGTGGGTGAAAATTCTTCAGAAGCATTTCAAATAATGTTCATCAGGTGAATACTTGGAAAGGTTTGGATTATGGAGAAAAAACAATCAAAAATAATAGATGGGCTATCTTTGTATTTGCTCGAGTTCAGAAGTTTAAGAGGTAAATTGGTGCAAAAATAATTACAATCAGAATATTACTGAGGTGATGGCAACTTTGCCAACAAAAATTGGGAAAGCCATTGTGATTAGGGCTTGGATAGAGTAGACTTCTTGTACAGTTCATAGGAGAACGCAATAGGAAATAACATACTGTCCAACAAGGGAAGGATCTGTGATGGACATCATTCTGAGGAATGATGCTAGACCACTGGTGGGTGAGCATTTTAGTGACAGAGATCACATCATCGTAAAATTTAAGTTTCCTACGAACAGAGAAATAGGCAAGATGTGCCTATTTTGCACTGAGAGGGTAAATTTTAGTAGTTTAAGGCAGGATATGGCCGAGGTGGATTGGAAAAAGTGATTGGTGAAACAAATGTACTGAACAGCACCAGGGACGAGGTGGGAGAACGCTTTCAAAAAGGAAGTGCAGAAGACACAAGCCCAACATTTTTTCCGAAGGGGTTAAGAGGTTTATGAAGCACAGAGGACTAATAAAGACCCCAGCAATTCAAAATGCGAAAAGATGAAAATAAACATTTTAAACACACATCTGATAGAAGGCGGGGGCGTAACAGCGGAGGCATTAGTGACGTACAAAACAGAGCAGAGTGAAGTTAAAGAATACAATCAAGAAAACAAAAAAAGGAATATGAGAAAACGCGCTGGTAGAAGTAGGGAAAATCCGAAGACATTATAAAAATATATCAATGGGAGGAAGATAACAAGGCAAAGAATATGTCCCATCAAGGATAAATGGGACGTTCTGTGATTGGAATCAGAAGACATTGGTAGGGTGTTGAATGAATACTTTGCATCCGTCTTCATATATTTGAATGATGAAGGGATGCATTTCAAGAGAGAGACTATGAAGATCTCAAGCAAATTTAAATAGTGAGTGAAAAAGTATTGGGTCCAGTGGCAGCTTCAAAAGTGGACAATACTCCCGCATCAAGGCTGCTGTGAGAGACGAGGGAGGAAAGTGTAAGAGCGCTGGCCCATTTAAAAAAAATGTCCTTTCAAGCATAGGGAAGTTCCAAAGGAAAAGAAAACAGCGAATGTGGCTTAGGTATTGAAGAAGATTTGTTGCGATAAGGCAGGTAAGTACGGAACAGTATGTCTCACATCAATGGCAGGAGAAGTATTGGAAAAAAAAATATTGAACATCTTTCTGCATTTGGAGTTGCTAATCTTGACCAGGTTCTGTCGCCATGGTTTTTCAGATGGTGATCCAACCTAACACTTTTTTTGAGGTGACCATATGTATGCTTGAAAGTGAAGCAGTTCATTTAGTTTGTATTGTTTTTAGCAAAGCCTATGACATGTTCCCACGTGGCTGACTTATATAGAAGGTAAATGCAAATACACTTGACTAATTTGAAAAAAGTGGGTTCAAAATTGTCTCAGTTGAAGGAAATAGGGTGGAATGACAGGAGGCAACATTAATGACTTGAAGCCCATGTCCTGTTGCGTGACACATAGAACTGTGCATGGCCTCCTATTATTCAACATTTATATAAATGATAGATATATCTATGTGAGGGGTACGATTAGCAAGTTTGTAATGACATGATTATCGGTCCGGTAGTTAGTAGTGGGGCTGAGGGTCTTGGTATGCAAAAGATATAGACAGGATGGTCAAATGGCAAATAAGTGGCAGACGGAATGTGAATCTGACAAATGTGAGGTCATATACGTTGAAGGAGTAATTTTACAAGGAAGTATTCAATGAACGGCGTGTCACAAGGGACTTCTGCAACAAAGGGACTACGGATTGCAGAATGCAGAAGGGCCTGTTAGTTGGGCAGTGGGAAATAGATATGTGGCACTTGTCAGTATCAATCAATGCATAGATAACAAAAGAACATAAACATAAGAACATAAGAACATAAGAAATAGGAGCAGGAGTAGGCCAACTAGCCCTTCGAGCCTGCCCCGCCATTCAGTAAGATCATGGCTGAACTGTCGTGGCTCAGTTCCACATTCCCGCCCTCTCCCCATAACCCTTAATCCCCTCTCTCATCAAAAACCCATCAACCCGCGTCTTAAAAATATTTAGCGAGGCAGCCTCCACCACTTCAACAGGCAGAGAATTCCAGAGATTCACCACCCTTTGAGTGAAGTAGTGCCTCCTCAACTCTGTTCTAAACTGCCCCCCTTTATCTTGAGGCTATGCCCCCTAGTCCTACTATCCTTTCTGAGCGGGAAGAGTCTCTCCACCTCTATCCTATCCATCCCATTCGTCATCTTATACGTCTCAATGAGATCTCCCCTCATTCTTCTAAACTCTAACGAGTACAATCCCAATCTATTCAGCCTCTCCTCATAGCTCAACCCCCTCAACTCCGGCATCAGCCTAGTAAACCTCCTCTGCACTCCCTCCAAGGCTGAAATATCCTTGCGTAAGTACGGCGCCCAAAACTGCGCACAGTACTCCAGCTGCGGTCTCACCAATGCCCTATACAGCCGCAGCAAGACCTCCCTACTTTTATATTCAATCCCCCTCGCTATGAAGGCCAGCATCCCATTTGCCTTCCTGACCACCTGCTGCACCTGCAAGCTGGGTTTTTGTGACTCATGCACAAGGACCCCGAGGTCCCTCTGCACCGTCGCCTGCTGCAGTTTTTCTCCACGTAAGTAATAATCCTTCCTACCATTATTCCTACCAAAGTGGACCACCACGCACTTGCCAACATTAAATTCCATTTGCCATTTCCTGGCCCATTCGCCCAGCCTATCTAGATCCTTCTGTAGACTCTCCTCACCCTCCGCACAATTTGCCTTTCCTCCAATTTTGATGTCATCAGCAAATTTCGACACCCTACACTCGGTTCCCTCCTCCAGATCATCTATACAAATGGTAAATAGCTGAGGCCCCAGCACCGACCCCTGGGGCACTCCACTAGTCACCATCCGCCAATCCGAATAGCACCCGTTGACCCCCACTCTCTGCCTCCTATTTGACAACCAGTCCTCTATCTACATTAACACCCTACCCCCAACTCCATGCCCCCTGACCTTCTTTAATAACCTCTTGTGAGGTACCTTGTCAAACGCCTTCTGAAAATCCAGAAAGACCACATCCACCGGCTCTCCTCTATCCACCGCCCTAGACATATCCTCATAGAACTCCAGTAAATTTGTCAGACATGACTTCCCTTTAAGGAAACCGTGCTGCGTCTGCTCTATCAAGCAGTTCCCCTCAAGATGCCTCGCTATTTCCTCCTTGATGACGGAGTCTAACATTTTACCTACAACAGACGTTAAACAAACAGGCCTATAATTCCCCGCCTTTTGCCTGGCACCCTTCTTAAACAACGGCGTAACATTAGCCGTTTTCCAATCATCCGGCACTTCCCCGGAATCCAGCGACGTCTGGAGAATAACCACCAAGGCATCCACTATCACCTCCGCCATTTCTTTCAGGACCCTCGGATGCATTCCATCCGGTCCTGGGGACTTGTCCACAATCAGTCTCTCCAGTCTGTATGCAGTTGTGGTTGCCAAATTATAGCAAAGATGTGATCGTGTTGGCGGGCCTGTAGAGAAGATACATCGCAATGTTGCGTTGTGTGAAACATTTATGTTATGAAGAGAATTTGGAGAGATTTGTATTGTTTTCATTGGAACAGAGAAGACCAGGGAGAGACCTAATCAAGGTGTCAAAGAATATGACAGTCATGGGCAATGTGGATCAGGAACAAAATTCCTCTTAGTTGAAAGATCAGTCACGTGGTTGTATAAGTTCAAGGTAAGAATAGGAGGAATAGGCGGGATGTGAGGAAAACTTTTCTTCACCAGAGCATGTGGTGATAGTGTGGAAGCATGGTACATGTGAATTGCCTCACATTCTTTAAAACGTACCTGGATCAACACTTGGCATGTCATTACATTCAAGGCTGCAGGTCGAGTGTTGATAAATGGGATTAGGTGGGGAAATCAGGTGTTTCTCACATGTCAATGGGTCTAAGGGCCTATTTTTAAATGATTCTATGATTGGAATTGGTAAGATCTTGAATGGGTACATGTTGAGAGAAATTTTCCATGTATGGGAGAAACTAGAGTGAAGTAGCACTGTTGAAAATTAAGGGGTCACCCAATTAAAATTCATCATGATTAGGAGTTTTTTTCTGAATAATATGCCAAAGCAGAAACTTCAAAAATTTTCTGAGGCTGCGAGGGTTAAATTTTTGATAAGCAATTGAGTGATGGATGATATCATATGTTGACACAATTAGATACTTTCATATCAATTGTGAGCTAATTAAATGGCGGGGCAATCGAGAGGTGCTAGTGGCTTATTACTGCTCCTGCTTCATATGTATGCAACTGGGAATGAAATTCATTATGGTACATGCGGATTTCCAACCATAACTTTGCCAGTACTAAATTTAGTTTACAAATTTCCAACTTATGATGCAACAATTTATGCTGACCTTTGGAAGTAGCACCTATAATTTGCCTTTCCTTAGACACTCTTCGCACATCATTAGCCCACACCTCCAGTCTGCCAGTATCATTTTGGAAGGTGAGCAAATGCAGGCCACTCACATGAAATTTCTGAATGTTCAGAAATGCCAAATTATACAATGTCATTGGTAACATAGAAATAAGTGTGTGGAAGCAACTTGAGCCATTCCCTTTCCCTTACTGGTGACAGAGGCCTGAACTGGAAACAGAGGCAGGACTGCTGTATGCATGCCTCAGCCATCACTTCCATTTCTGAACCTGCCTTTCTTTGGTCACACAATCCTAACCAGGACTGTACATATATGTCTGTGAATTATCATCCTCTTTGGTTGCCATGCTTCTAATGTGTAACCAATATGTAAATTATAACCAAATTTGAATTCATTCTCTGAATTCCTACATCCAAATGATATTCGGAATCACCCCTGCTATCAGCCTTCAATTTCATAATAACAATATAATTATGACAAATGAAGTTATTTTTAACCATTTCATTAAATTAATTCTGTGACCAGAATGTTCTGTTAAAATCCACCGAGTGTAAATTCATTGCATTTCTTCATCACTCTGTTACTGCACCAATGAAAATTTATTTTCTGCAAGGTGTGGGATAATCTAGAAATAAGAATCAATGTTTGGAATTAAGTTCTCAATTGGGGCAAGGCTGACTTTGATAGTTTAGACAGGAAGTTCCAAAAGTTGATTGGAGAGACTATTCGCAGGTAACAGAACGTATGGCAAGTGGGAGTCTTTCAAAAGAGGGACAATGAGAGTTCAGAGCCAGCATGATCCTGTTTGTGTGAAGTGGTTGGCTGGCAGGAGTAGGGAACAGTAGAAGAATGGAGGTATTGTGGTTCTGATCAATACAGAGAAGGAACCATATATCAGGTACGCATAGCTGAGGTCAAGTGAATCCCTTAAGGATTATCGGTGGTGTAGAGTTAAACTTAAGCAGGAAATCAGGGGGTAAAAAGGAAATATTAGATGCCACTGGCAGATAAGGTAAAGGAGAATCCAAGATATTGTACGAACATAGTAAGGGCAAAAAAGTAACTAGAGAGAGAATCAACGAGATCAACGAGGCCATCTGTGTGTGGAACGACTGAAATTGGGGGAGATCCTGAAGAATATTTCTCATCAGTATTTGCCATAGAGAATGGTGTCGAACTATGGAATGTGGAGATGCAGGCATTGGACTGGGATTAACACAGTAAGAAGTCTCACAGCACCAAGTTAATGAGCAACAGGTTTATTTGGCAGCACTAGCATTCGGAGTCCGAAAGCTGGTGCTGCCAAATAAATCTGTTGGACTTTAACCTGGTGCCGTGAGACTTCGTACGAAGCTAAGGAACTCAGGGAAGTAAATAGTGATGTCTTCAAAAACGTTCACAACACACAAGAAGATTTGCTGATGTTCTTAAATGCACAAAGATAGATAAAACCCGCTGACTGGATCAAATACATCCCGGGGCATTGTGGGAATGTAAGGACAAATTTGCGGTACTTCAAGCGGAAATAGTTGTATCACTGATAGTCACGGGTGAGGTGCTAGAAGATTGGTGGGAGGCAAATGTCATGCCATTATATAAGAAAGGTGGGAGGGAAAAGCCAGGGAATTCCAGATCAGTGAGCCTAACATCCATGGTAGGTAAGTTGTTAGAAGGTACTCTGAGAGATAGCATCTTCATGCATTTGGAAAGGGAAGAAGTGACAAAGGATAATCAACATGACTTTGTGCGTGGAAAATCCTATATATACAATTTGATAGATTGTTTTGAAGGGAGACTGAAATATAGAAAAGGGTAGTGCAGTTGACTTTGTCTAAATTCACCTTAGCAAGGTCTTTGACAAGGTAACACGTGATAGACTGGTCACAAAGCTTAGGTCACATATGATCCGGGGAACTAGCCAATTGGATGGACATTAGCTTGTGGGTAGGAGATAGAGGTTAGTGGTAGAGGATTGTTTTTCAGTATGAATGCCAGTGAGCAGCAGTTTGCGGCAAGGACTGGTGCTGGGTCCTCTGTTATTTATTATTTCTATGTACGACTTGGATGAGAATAAAGGAGGCATGGTTAGTAAGTTTCCGTATGACACTGAAATTGGTGGTGTACTGGACAGTGAAGGCCGTTATCTAGGGCTATACAGTGATCTTGATCAACTATAACAATGGACAGAGGAATGGAAGGTGGAGTTTATTTCAGGTGATGTGTTGCATTTTGGTAAGTCAAATCAGGGCAGGAATTAGACAGTTAATGATAAGGCCTTAAGGAGTTTTGTCAAACAGTGAGACCGAGTGGTGCTGGTACATGGTTCCTTGAAACTTGAATCACAGTTAGACCAGGTGTGGAAGAAGGCATTTGTCGTGCTTAACTTCATTGGAGAGAACATTGAGCACAGTAGTTGGGACGTCGTATTTCAACTGTAAAAAACATTGGAAGGCCACATTAGAAATGCTGCGTACATGTATAGTTCACCCGATTATAGAAAGCATGTTCCTAAACTGGAGAAACTGTATTAAAATGATTTTTACGCATGTTACAAGGACTGAAAGATTTGAATTAGAATGAGAGGCTGGGTCTATTCTCCCTGGAGCGAAGTGCGATGGGGACCGACCTTATAGAGTATTACAAAATAATGAAAGACAGGGATAAGGTGATTAGGCAAGGTCAGTCCCCAGGGTAAGATTTCCAAAACTAGTGGGCATAGGTTGAAGGTGTGAGGGAAAGATTTAAAAGATCCCAGCGGGGCAATATTTTCCCACATAGAGCAGTACACATATTAAATGAGTTTCCAGAGGAGATGGTAGAGTAGATTGCAACTACAATGTTTAGAATACAATTGGATAGGTAATTGACAGGGAAAGTGTAGAATGATATGGGCCAAATGCAGGCAAATGGGATTGGTTTCGCTTAGGAAACCTACTCCGCGTGGACGAGTTGGGCCAAAAGGCCTTTTGTGGTGCTATATTTCTCTACGACTCCTAGTTGCACTTTTTTTTCTACGTTAAACTAATGGCTAACTGTTTACCAGGCATTTCCTGAAATGCATTTTTGAACCAGGTAGGAACATTTTTCGCGCTCCAATCCTGATTTTTTTTGTTTGATTTGATTTATTATTGTCACATATATTAACTTGCGGAGTCTTGTTTCTTGCGCGCTATACAGACAAAACATACCCTTCACAAAGAAGGAAACGAGAGAGTGCAGAATGTAGTGTTACGGGCATAGCTAGGGTATAGAGAAAGATGAACTTAATGCAAGGTATGTCCATTCAAAAGTCTGACAGCAGCAAAGAAGTAGCTGTTCTTGAGTTGGTTGGTACGTGATCTCAGTCCGGGTGCATGGGGTCCTTAATTATACTGGCTGCTTTGCTGAGGCAGCGTGAAGTGTAGACAGAGTAACTGGATGGAGGGCTGATTTGCGTGATGGATTGGGCTACATTCACGACCTTTTGTAGTTCCTTGGAGTGTTGGGCAGAACAGAAGCCATACCAAACTGTGATACATCCAGAAAGAAAGGTTTTTATGAGGCATCTGTAAAAGTTGTTGACAGTCTAGCTGACACGCCCAATTTCTTTAGCCTTCTGAGAAAGTAGAGGCATGGTGGGCTTCCTTCACTGTCAGCCTGGGGGAATCAGGACAGGTTGTTGGTGATCTGGACACCTAAAAACATGAAGCTGTGACTCCTTTCCACCTCGTCCCCATTGATGTAGACAGGGGTACGTTCACTTTTACACTTCCTGAACTCCATAACTATCTCTTTTATTTGTTGACATTGAGGGAGAGATTATTGTTGCCACACCAATTCACCAGATTCTCTATCCTTTTCCTGTACTCTGGCTCGTCAATGTTTGGGATCCGACCCACAATGGTGATGTCGCCATAAAACTTGAAAATCAAATTGGAGTCATACATGTCTCAGGAGTATAGTTGGGGTCTCAGATCACAGCCTTGTCTGGCACCGCTACTGAGGATTATCGTGGAGAGGTGTTGTTGCCTATCCTTACTGATTGTGGGCTGTGAGTTCGGAAGTTCAGGATACAGTTGTAGAGGGAGATGGCGAGGCCCAGGCCACAGAGTTTGGAGATGGGTTTCTTGGGAATAACAGTGTTGAGGGCTGAGCTGTATTCAATAAGTAGAGGTCAGACATAGGCGTTCTTGTTATCTAGGTGCTCCAGGGTTGAGTGCAGTGCAAAGGAACTGGCGTCTGCTTTGGACCTGTTGGTGTGGTAGACAAAATTAATGGATCCAGCAAGCCCGGGAAACTGGAATTGATTTGTGCCACGACAAACCTTTCGAAGCACTTCATAATGATGGATATCAGAGCCACTGGTTGAAGTCATTAAAGCACGTTGCTTGGTTTTTCTTAGGTACTGGGATGATGGTCATCTTCTTGAAATAGATAGGGCTCTCCGATTTGGTATAAAGAGAGGTTGAAGATGACTGTGAATACCTCTGCCAGCTGATTTGCAAGATCTGAATGCACGTCCCCGTACCCCATCTGGGCGAGTTGCTTTCCATGTGTTGATCTTTTTGAAAGCTACTCTGACTTCTACAAAGGTGACCCCAGATATAGGTTCCTCAAAGGCTTCCAGGATGGAGGGCATGCTTTCGCTGACCTGTTGCTCATAACGGGCGGAGAATGCATTCAGCTTATCAGAGAGGGGTGTGTTGGAGCCGATGATTTTACATACCTTCATCTTGTAGCCAGCTATGTCTTGCCTTGCCATAGTCAGCAGTTATTGGTGTGGCTAGCCTGGGACTCTAGCTTGGTCTGGTATTGTCTTTTGGCATTTTTGATGGATCTCCTTAGATCGCACATGCCTTTCTTGAATGACTTGTTGCCTGACTTCAAGTTGCCTGACTTGAACACCTCAGACCTGGCCTTCCCTGTATGTTATAGTTGTATGGGGAATACATGGACTTGTTTCTATGGCACACAATATTCTACACACTTACTAATGAAGTTAGTTACTGTAGTGTAATCCTCTGTAGTGTACCAATGAAGTCAGTTACTGAAGTGCAATCCTCTATCACCTGCTACATATTGTGAAAATTGGGAGTGTTTGAACAATCTGTCCATAATCTGCGATGTAATTGATTTTAGATGTTTGAAATTCAATCCTTTTGAAACAGGTGCGTTAGCACGCTAATTATTTGCAGGCGTCCTTGCACAGTGTTCCTTTCTATTTCAGTCCACTGCTGATACTTTTCAGTCAACCCTCATCAGCATTTCGTTTTAAATCTATTCTTTAGTGAATGCTCAAGTGCGCTATTCATTTCTAATGCTAGCCATGCTTTGAGCACGCATCTACACATCATATTTTTCAGTGGTTCAAGGGGGCTGCTCACCGTCACCATCTCAGAGGAAATTAAGAATGGGCAATGAATTCAGCCCTAGCCAGTGAAGCTACCATCTATTGAGTGAATAAATAAATAAGCATAAACCATCCTCTATAAAATAAATGCTAGTCTTCCTTTTTACAACTGACTTATTATTAATGCATCACAAGGTGCATTTTTTGACCAATCTTTCTGTAGAAAATGACCTAAATATCTCACACAAAATTAAATCTTCACATTTTCTTCCATTGCATTGAATTTGGTTCGCATATTATTGACACATTCTCCTGAGTTTGCTTCAAATGTTCTCTTTGATAGCTGATCCACCTTCCTCTTCGTTATATCTGGTTTTGTTTACACGATTGCCTACATATTATCACTAGACTATTAATCTAGAAACACAACTAATGTCCTGCGGACCCAGGTTCGGAACTGTCATGGCAGATGGTGGAATTTGAATTCAATAAAAAAACGTATCTGGAATTAAGAGTCTACTGATTGCCATGAAACCACTGCTGATTAGCAGGGGAAAAAATCATCTGGTTCAGTCATGTCTTTTCAAAAAATGCAGATTAGAACCCAAGCAGAGATGGAAGGAAATACTCATGTGGGTAGAGAAGCGGTAATAATTTCAGTAATTCGGTAACGGTGATATTGGAATTCAAAACAGAGATCAGGGGGCGGCACTGTGGCACAGTGGTTAGCATTGCTGTCTCACAGTGCCAGGGACAGGGGTTCGCTTCCCGCCTTGGGTTACTGTCTGTTTGGAGCTTGCACGTTCTCCAGTGCCTGCGTGGATTTCCTCTCGGTACTCCGGTTTCCTTCCACAGTCTGAAGGACGTGCTTGTTAGGTGCTTTGACCAAAAGAGGCGTCGGAGTGTGGCGACGAGGGGAATTTGACAGTAACGCCATTGCAGTTTTAATGTATGTCTACTTGTGACACTAATACATGAACGTAAAAACAAACTTTATACAACAGCTAATTGAGTGACCATTAGGCAGACAACCAATAGCCTGTCAAATGAGTACAAAAATGATCGGAGGTGGGATGTATCTACAATGGGATCGGGGCATCTGAGTTTACACAAAGTCTCCAGATGTAAGCTCTGTCAAGATAACGTTGCAACTTCCAAATGCCTACTAGAGGCGGGATTCTATCCAGATGAACAGAGGGCATGCGTAATACAAAAACAATGTTGATAGACAGGGTAGCAAAAGGAGTAATTGATGTCTTGTTAAACGGTGTTCATCGTCAACAGAAACATACTGTTTCAAAACGTTTCTGTCAGCATCAGATACTGGGCAATGACCCCTAATGCAGGAAATGGATATGGAGACCATTGAATTCTTTGATCTCAATGATTAAATGATAAAAATAATAATGCAGTGAATTGATTTGACGAGTTAGTGATGTATAGTCCTCGCAGGTTATAACTCTAACATCGCAAATGAAAACGGTATTTAATGCAAAATTATAATGGGCAACATTTTTTAAGGTCACGCGTGGATCGACAAATTACAAGGGGAAACATCAATCCAAGGAGGGAGGAACAAATGACAGAACAGTAAAACAGTAAAGTATGATCAGGAGAATTCATATCTAGAAAAATCGACTTACCAAGGACACCAATCGCTCCGAGGATGGCATAATAAATGTACCTGATAATGTCAAAAGTCAATAGAATTCTTAATGTCAGCCAATCGTAAGTTGCCAACATGTAATGTAATGCTGTGTAAAGATTCATAGATGTTGCTGTCCAATTCCAGGCTACTGTAATCAGATTCTCTCTTCCAATTTCTCTCTCTCCCTTCTCTCACTCTCCAAATGTTGGTGTCGATTTGCGCTGGCACAATTTGTAATTGACTGAAGAGAGTCGCTTATAAATAAAGAGGGAAAGTCCCGAGTGACAATATCAGAATCCATGGTAACGGGGCTTAATTCCAGTAACTGAACAGACAAACTCAGTTAACCTTTTACAATCCATCCCTATGGATTGAGATGGGCATAACTGTTCTTCACCTACCATAATAATCAGGCTGCCTTTCGGCCGAAGAACCAGGACTCACGTTGGCACAGTGTTTGGCATTACTCTCTCAAAGCGCAAAGGACCCCATTTCAAGTTTGGTCTCTGTGTGAAGTTTCCACGTTCTCCATTATGGGTGGGTTCTGCCACAGTCAGGAATGTGTAGGTTTGATGTATTGGCTGTGCTTAATCGCCCTTTAGTGTAATGGAGATTAGCAGGGATTAGGAGGATAATGGCTTGTGGTTGTATTGCTGTCAGTGCAGGCACGATGGGAAAAATAGCTTATTTCTGTACTGCACGGTTTCTTTGATTCTATAAAACTGTCGATTCTAAGGTACAGATAATTGGGGGTGGGGGGGAGGGGTGTGGTGTTCCCCCACCTTTTGGGAACAAAGACTTTCGTATCTGCTGCCCACAGTTCGTGTTCTGCCGGAACCCTAACTTATCAATATCCTGATCTAAGCATTGGAGGACACACTACATAATTTTGTTGCAGGAAAGCTGATTGAAACAAAGTTAAAGAAAATGGGTACTAATGTACATGCGAAGAAAGGAGCAAATGGCAGTTTAGTAATTGGGCTGACGTAATGTTAATGATTCGATAAAGAACGAGATAATGGAGAAATGTGAATCCCACAAATGATTAAGTCAAGAGGAGTTTTCGATATTTGCTATATAATGTTCACCACATTGATTCCTGGGACGAAAGGTTTGACGTATGACTAGAAATTAAAACAGTTTCGTCTTATTCTTGCTGGAGTTTGGAAGAATGAGAGGGGATCGAACAGAGGTATCTAGAATTTTTAAAGGGATTGACGAAGTAAATGTAGGCCAATTGTTTATTCTTATGGAGAAGAGGAAAGAAGCGATCACAGGTACAATTTGAGAGGTGGTAGATTTAAAACTGAGATCAGGGGGAAATCTTTCACACAGAGGGCGGTAAATTTGTGGAACTCGCTACCCCACAGCGCGCTGGAGTCTGAATCATTGAGTGAATTCAATGAGATAATATTTTTCTTATCAAAAAAGGAAACGAGATTTTTGGGACCAGGTGGGAAGGTGGATTTGAGACCAGGGACAGTTCAACAGTGAGCTGATTGAACGGTGGAGGAGGTCCGAAGGGCTGAAGTTGCCTACTTCTAAGTCTAATTCCTGTGTTCCTAACTAACATGAAAGACGTATGGCAACAATGTTCAGGATGAGAAGGATCCGGTGTTGATCTGTTGATCTAGACAGAAAAGTAGTTTCTAGGTTTTGGCAGTTGCTCATTCTTAATTGGGTAAGAGCTGCTCACCCCAAGATCCACCTGGTACTTCCAAATCCTCCCACCCCCAGAGAATTCGGAGCCAAATCTCTACTCAGAGCACACACCACAACAGAAAATTGGAGCAACGGTAATAAGACCAGACGACATTGGAGCAGAATTAGGCCACTCGGCCCATCGAGCCTGCTCCACCATTCAATGAAAGCTGACATTCTTCCCATCCCCATTCTCCTGCCGTTTCCCCATAACATCTGATCCCCATATTCATCAGTAACCTATCTATCTCTTTCTAAGACACTCAATGACCGGGTCTCCAAAGCCTTCTGTGGCAAAGATTTCCACAGATTCACCAAACCCTGGCTGGAGATATTCCTCCTCTTCTCTGTTTTAAAGGATCATCTATTCAGCCTGAGATTGCACCCTATGTTTCTGTTTTTTCCTACTAGTGAAAGCACCCTCTCCATGTCTACTCTATCCAGGCATCCCAGTATCCTGCAAGTTTCCATAAGATGCCTCCTCATCCTTTGAAACTCCAACAAGTACTGAAGATGAGTCCTGACTGTTTCTCATGCGACAAGCTCTTCATTCTCAGGGTCATTCTTGTGAACCTCATCTGGACCCCTTCCAAGGCCAGAACAGCCTTCCTTAGATATGGGCCCAAGACTACTCACAATATTCCAAATCGGGTCTGACTAGACCCTTATACAGCCTCATAAGTACATGTCTGCTCTTGTATTCTAGATTTCTTGCCATGAATGCTCACACTGCATTTGCCTTCCTAACTACAGACTGATCCTACGCATTAACCTTGAGAGAATCTAGAACAATGACTCCAACATCCCTTTTCGCTTCTGAGTTCCTAAACATTTTCCCAGTTAGAAAATAGTCTATGGCTCCATTTTTCCTTTCAAAGTGCATAACCTCACACTTTTCCACACTGTATACCATCTGCCGCTTCTTTGCCCACTCTTCTAACCTGTCCAAGTCCTTCTGCAGTGCCCCTGCTTCTTCAATGCTACCTGCCGCTCGACATGTTTTTGTATCATCTGCAAACCTAGCTACAGTGGCTCCAGTTCCTGCCTCCAAATCATTAATGTATATTGAGAAACGTTGCAGTCCCAGCACTGACTCCTGAAGCACAGTACTAATCACTGGCTGCCATCCTGAAAAAGACACCTTCATCCCCACTCTCTGCCTTCTGCCAGTCAGCCACTCCTTTATCCATGCATGATTTTACCCTTAACACTGTGGGCATTTGTTTAACAGTCTCATGTGCGGCACCTTGTCAAAGGCCTTCTGGAAATCTAAAAATATTACACCCACTAGTTCTCCTTTATGTAACTTCCTTGTTACCTTCTCATAGAACTCTAACAAATCTGTCAGATGTGACCTGCCCTTGACAAAGCCATGCTGACTCAGCCCTACTTAATCATGCACTTCCAAGGACTCTGCGGCCTCATCTTTAATAATGGACTCTAAAATCTTGCCAATGACCAAAGTCAGGCTAACTGGCCTATAATTTCCCTTCTGCTGCCAGCCTTCCTTTTTAAATAGCCTTGCTACATGAGCTACTTTCCAGTCCTCTGGTATCCTCCCTGCCTCTAGTGATTTCTGAAAGATCACCACCAATGCCTCCACAATGTCTTCAGCTACCTCTTTTAGAACCCTTGGGTGTAGTCGATCTGGTCAAGGCATTTTTTAATCCACCTTCAGGCCTTTCAGTTCCCCCAGAACCTTCTTCTTAGTGATGGCTACTATACTGACTTTTGCCCCTGATTCTGCTGAAGCTTCCACATCCCACTGGTGTCTTCCACCATGAAGAAGGATGCAAAGTAACTATTCAGTTTCTCTGCCATTACTTTGTTTCCTATTACTTCTCCAGCCTCATTTTCCATTTGTCCAATGGCTATTTTTGTCTCTCCCGTACCTTTTATGTATTGAAAAACTCTTCCTATCTTCTTTCATATTACTAGCTGGCTTACATTCATATTTCATCTTCTCCCACCTCTCCCCACCCATCTTTATCGTTTTTGTAGTTGTCCTCAGCTCGCTTTTAAAAGTGTTCCAGTCTTCTGGCTTCCCACTAATCCTTGCTTTTTCTTTTGTTTTTATGCTCTCCTTCACTTCCCTCGTCAGCCATGGATGCCTCTTCCTCCCCTTAGAATATTTCGTCCTTGGGATGAATTTCTTTTGTGCCTCCTCAACAACTCTCGAAAAGCTCAAAAGCACCTGCCATTGTTGTTCCACTGTCTTCCCTGTTAGGCTCCCTTTCCAATCGCCTCTGGCTAGCTCCTCCCGCATGTCTTTGTAGTTACCTTTATTTACTTGTAACACCGTTACACCTGATTCCAGCTTCAGCCTCTCAAATTGCAAGATAAACGTTATCATATTGTGATCACTGCTCCCTATGGGTTCCTTCACCTTAATTTCCCTAGCCAAGTCTGCATCATTACACACCACCAAATCCAGAATTGCCTGTTCCCTAGCAGGCTCTGTCACAAGCTGCTCCAAAAACACATCTCTTGAGACATCCCACAAATTCCATTTCTTGGGATCCACTGTCTTCCTGATTTTCCCAGTGGACCTGCAGATTGAAGTCCTCCATGAGTATTGTAATATTGCCTATTTCATATGTTTTTTCTATCTCCTGATTTATTTTCTGCCCCACATCCTGACTACTGCTAGGGGACCTCTACATAACTCCCAACAGGTCTTTTTAGCTTTGCAATTCCCCAACTGTACCCATAGAGATACTAAGCTCTCCTTTGCCCTCAACTCCATTAACCTGCATTTCTACTCTCTCCTTTAACTTTGATTTTCTAATTTGACATACAAATAACCCCCCTATTTAGTTTAAAGCACGACCCATAGCCCAATTTATACGATTCACCAGGACCCTGGCGCCAGCACAATTCAGATGAAGACCGTCCCTTCGGAACATGTTATGATCCAAGACTTTCGTCTCAGTATTGATTTCTGCTTTCGAAAACGTGCCCAAATGAACAAAACATTTATTTCTTTAATTAACTGAAACATGCAACATTGTATGAGGGGTGAGGCGCGGGTGGAGGGGTTGGGGGTGGGTCGCTGGGAATGGATGTATAGGGCTGAATTAAAAGACAGACGATTTGAGGCTGGGGTATTCTTGCGGACTGAAAGGAAATGTTCAAATAAACGATCTCCAATCTGTCGGATGCGGCATTTTCAATAGTTAATACAGTAAATAAATTTTAAGGTGCAGAGAAGACGTTGTTAATGGGAGGTTTGCTTTGAGCGTTGGATGTTTGAGGTGGGGGCTGTTGACGATGAGCTGACACAGTAGGTGTTGCATCTACTACGATGGCATTGAAAGAAACCAGGGGAAGTGGCCTCGATACTTGGGTGATGGAAAAGCGAACAAGTGTGTCCAAAAGTCGTGTACTTGCTCTGCCCTTTGGTCGAAGTACATCGTCCTCCGAACGACCTCTTCTGATTAAAAATAAATTTAAGGCGACCTTTTCTTTCCACTTATCAACTGGGTATTCATCGTGTTTTGAATTCTTGCTCAATTATACTTTCATCATCGTGAAAAAAGAAATAGATGTTCAAAATTGCCACATCATTCGATCTCTCTGGTGATTTCAGATACACGGCAAACCATGGAATCATACTTTAGATGAATGTCTAAGGGTATTATTCAAATTGATCGTCTGGAAACATCGAGAAAAGCTATCAGCTGCTTTCAATTATTTTGTTCATTAAATAAAAGAATAATGCGCATAATCGATATTCTTGAACCATTTCCTCTACTTGGACTGAGAAATCTCATAGACAGATAATTCCGCTTGTCCATCTGAAACTATAAAGCTGGTTGATATGGGGCAATGCGAATTGATATGCTGTCATCTCTTCGCCGTGTCCGAATGTATGCACTTTTTCACAACAGAATGTGAAGTGCTAGTTGCGTTTTCAGATGTTTCACTGAAAAACGAAGGAGCTTGTATGGTCCAGATATCCTGTCGTGATTCTGGTTGATGCTAAAGTTGGATGGACGTGTTGGAAGGCAACGAAACGGTTGGGACATTTATAGGGGCTGTTGGAGATTATCGAGATGGAGCATCTTAGAAAACTGCACAGAAAGGACGGTTACAAGTGCAAGGGGATGTTGTTGGTGCTCGTTGTCATTGTTAGATGTCATGATGTGGAGATGCCGGCGTTGGACTGGGGTAGGCAGAGTAAGAAGTCTCACAATATCAGGTTAAAGTCCAACAAGTTTATTTGGTAGCATGAGCTTTCAAAGTTCTGCCCCTTCATCAGATCAGTGGAGAATTTGGTTCGCAAACAGGTCATTTTTAGACACAAACTCAATTGCAAGATAGTGGTTAGTATGCGAGTCTAAACAGGCAGACAAATCTTTATAGGCACAGACAATGCGAGCTGACAGAGAGCTAACTGCGCTATCAGATTAGATTATTAGATGCATTTACAGAGATGGAACATTTCTAGGGGCTGTGGGAGGTTTCAGAGTTAATGTGCGGTATTAGGACAAACGTAAAGGACTCAAGCTCGTGTATTTTAGAAGCCAGCATGTCATCTGGTGGGTATCGCTTACCCCATATCTTCTAGATCTTTGTGATGCTTGTCCTCTTCCACCACTTTTACTTTTGGCCTTCTGTATTTCACGTCTTACCTTTTGCCCACTCGAGCATTCAACTTTTCTCAGTGTTTTTCCTTTGTTAACGAATTGAGTAAGTAATTCGTGATGAAAATAGATATTGCCGCACAGCCTCTAGCTGCATTCTGAAATCGGATGAGTCACAACATAAAAACATTTGTTTGTGCTTAAATCAGCTTAAATTTCACAAACTGTGCGACGTGAATAACTATCTGAGCCACCTGCAGCACTAAAATGATACAAACAGTGACATACAGATGCACCAACCAGAGACATATATAATAATTCGGTTTTGCAAAGCGCAAGATTATAGACTTTCTTCTGCGCTCGATCTCCGGATCATTGTAATTAGCTTCCTTCCGCTGACTCATCAGTGTCTTATCGGTTCGAATGGTAAATGAAGATATGCTTGAATGTCAGAGCGGCATGGTAGCGCGGCGGTAACACTGTTGCTTCTCCGTGTGAGGCACCTGCATTCGATTCCCGGCTTGGCTCACTATCTGTGTGGAATCTACATGCTGTCCCCTGTTTGCAGGTGTTCCCTCCGAGTACTCCGTTTTCCTCCCACAGTACGAAAGACGTGCTGATTAGGTACATTGGCTTTGCTAAATTCTCCCTTTGTGTACCAAAACCGGCGCCGAAATATGGCAGCTAGGGGATTTCACAGTAACTTAATTGCAGTGTTAATGTCAGCCTACTTGTGACACTAAGAAATGAAGCTTAACAGAGTGTTGAGCAACAAGAATTAAATAAATGGTAAGAATGGGCTTACAGCCTTGTCACCCATCCCAAATCCAATCATAGTGCGTTTGTAAAATGTACGATTTCAACAGAACCATGGGATATCATCGATTATTATTGTAGGCCTAAATCTCAGGTACGTGGGACGTTTCTGAAGCACAGCAGAATGCTTGTTGTTGCTAGATCCACAACCGAATATTTCGTACTCTAATATTGAGTTTTCAGCTTTGACAACAAAGAGCGGAAAAAAAATCAAAGGAGAATTAGACAGTGAACCAGACAGAACAGTCTATCACTGCACGGCCCAGGACATAATTAACACGGTACACAAGGATGATTGGATTCCCTTCAGTAAAACTTTGGTGATAATGATTTCACAGGCCATAATATCCAATGTCCTCCCAGATGTGCAGAGCTTGATATCGAACTTTTCTCATTCACCACCAAAGTTTCCATTCAAAAATAAACAGTCTGAGTGACCTTACAATCTCCTGGTGATTTGGGGCCGGTTCTGGGGTAGGTGGGACTTGTTCAAACTCGGCAGCTGACACCTGAACAGGACTGAGGCAGGGTGATGGGAACGGGTGTAAGGGTGCAGAGCATGGCGAATCAAGAATAAGAGGAAAAGATAGCAAGGAGAGTAAGAAAGGTGATACACATATAAACCAAGATAACGACAAAATTAAAGTAATAGATTGGAACAAGAAATATGAAAAGGGAGCACGTTAAGGATTTGTATCTGAAGGCTTGGAGCATGCAAAATAAAATGAATTAATATATCTAAATATATCTAAAGGGGTATGATAGAGTTGGCATTTTTGAGACATTGCCCAAGGTTGACCAAGGATGAGAACGAAACATTGAGGACTGTTCAATGATAGTCAGAAAAGAAAAGATGTTTGAGCTACAATATTGATTGAAGAAAATACTGATATTGAGGGAAGATATCAACACATACAGTGTGGATCTGTATGAGTCAAATGGCAACACACGAAATGGCAAAATAAAACATTTGTGGGAGTGGTTTACAGACGACCAAACTCCAGTGATAATGTTGGGAATGGCATTAGAAGGAAAAGAAAGATGCATGTATTTAAGGAACATCTGTGAATATGGGTGATGTTAATCTATGCAGAGATTGAGAGAGTCAAGTTAGTCATAGTACAATAGAAGAAGGATTCTGGTGTGTCCACAGGATAAATGCCTGGACTAATAAGGAACCAAGGAGGAAACAGACCATCGTCGACTGGATATTCTGCAATGAGAAAGAATTAGTTGGTAATCTAGTTGTGACGAGCTCACCATAATTTGTTAGAATTATTTGTCAAGGTAATGATGTCTTGATTCTGCGATCAGGGTCCTGAATCTCAATAAAGTTAAAGGTGGTGACATGAGACATGAATCTTCTATGATGGATTGGGAAACGTTACCGAAAGGAAGGGCAGGTGACAACCAATGACAAACATTTGTGGAACAAATAGCGATCTTCAGAAGTTGCTTATTCTTGTTTGGAGCAAGAGAGTTAAGTGAACTGTGCCCTACCATGGATTAAAGGGGAAATAAGAGAGAGTTTTAGAGTCAAAGACGAAGCATGTGAATTGGCAACAAAAAGGAATGAGGATTGGGAGCAGTGCCAATTTCAGCATAGAAGGTCCAAGGGAATGATTGAGAAGGGTAAAATAGAGTATGATAGTAAGCTAGCAGGAAAAATTGAAACTAATTGTAAACGTTTCTGCAAGGATTTAAAGGGGATCAAAGATTGACAAAAACTAATGTAGGCCCTTCACAGTCAGAAACGGGCGAATTCAAATAAATGGCTGAGGTACTAAATTCATACGTTGCTTCTTTATTCAGAAAAGACGGTATGAATGATGTAGCAGGAATTTAGAGAGAAAGTTGTTTTAGTAAGGAGCTGATGGAAATCAGTATTAGTAGATAAATTGTTTTAGGGAAATTGACAGGATTGAAGCTGGGTACATCTCGAGGGCTTGATAATCTTCATCCCAGGGTACTAAAGATAGTGGCCCTGGAAATAATAGATCTATTAACGGGTATTTACCAAAATTCCCTGGGGTCTGGACTTGTTCCTATAGATTGGAGCGTAGTTAATGTAAGCCCATTTTCAAAAAGGGAAATAGATTGAGAACAGGGGAGTACAGACGAGTGAGGTTAACGTCACTACTGGGGAAAATGCTCGATTCCCTTATCAAGGATTTCATGGCGATTCATTTGGAAGACACTGAAATAATTGGACAAGGTCAGCATGGATTTAGAGAGGGGGAATCATGCTTGACGAATCTGTTGGAATTCTAAAAGGATGTAACTAGGTGAGTTGACTGAGTAGAACTGGAGGATGTGGTTTGCTTAGACATTCAGAATGTCTTCGACAAGGTCTGACATACCAGGCTACTATGTAAAGTTAAAGTGCATGGGATTTTGGGCAGTATTTTGACATGGATCAAAAGCTGACAAGAAGCAAAGAGTGTACATTATTGATTATTTATCCAATTGGCTGGCAGTGACTAGTGGTCAGATACAGCAGTGGTCTGTGCTCAGAATCCAACTGTTCAGTTTATATCCTCATGAATTGGAGGTGGGAAGTAAATATTCAAATGTATTACCTCCAAATTTGCAGATGGTACAAAGTACAGTGGTGGGATGAGTGGGTGGCGGGGTTGCGGGGTGGGGGCGTTGCTGCGGTGAATAGCGATGATGATGCAGGAATGTTTCAGTGTGATTTCGACACAGCACGTGACTGGGCTGATAGATGGCAGATGAAGCATAATGTGGATAAATGTGAGTTATCCTCTTACGTAGTCAAAATAACAAGGCAGATTAGCATTTGAATGAGTGCAGGCGTTGGTGAGAGCAAACCTCAAATAGTTGTGCATTTTTGGTGTACTTAACTGAGGAAAGATCTCCTTGTTTTATTGGGAATGTGGCAAATATTTATCAGGCTGATTCCTGGGATGACAGATTTGTCATATCAGGAGCAGCGAAGCCTGTCAGGATTGTATTAATTGGAGTTTAGAAGGGTGAGAGGGGATCTCTTAGAAACTTGTAAAATTTTAACAAGATTGGGCAGGATAGATTCAGAAAGCTTTTTCTCGTTGGGCAGAGTCCAGAACTAGGGGTTAGAGTTTGGTGAAAAGGGCTATTATTAATTATAAACTCAGAAGTTTGTTTGTTGGTTTGGCTAGATGGTGGCTTGTGGTGTGGATAAACACCAACAATGTGGTTCCAATTCCTTTACTTGCTGAGGTTCATTATTCCTTCACAGTTTTGCCCCTCACCTGAGATATGGTGACCATCAAGTTAAATAACCATGATCAGTTCTCCACCTCGTAGGGGTGAGCTAAATATGGACATCTGAGGCTATGGTGAATTGGTCTTCCTTTCATTATACTATATATTTTTTCATGAATAAGTTTCTTTTGTTGTTGTTAAAAACTAATTTGTGGTTCTTTAACTCTGTTTCATCCATATCAGATCAAACAGAAAAAGAAAATAAAATAACAGTTATGGCCCTTTGATCCAGGGCTCCATTCTGGTGTACTCCTGTCCAGGTGCATCACCAAATTGGATTGTAACAGGGCTTGTGTAGCTTCAAATGTTCCGGGTGATTTTAGACATTGCAAAAACGTGACAAAAATATGGGCAGCTGTATGAAATCGAACTGACTGTAGTATCTTACATGCTCGAAGAAGTTACGTAGAGCATTAAGGCTGGAAGAGTTGGTGGAAGCTAGATAGTTCTTAAAATTATGGGTATTGGAAAACGTTGCAAATTTAGGGATGGTTGCAAGACTTGGATATTTTACAGAGATAAAGAGGTTACATTTGCCAGAGGTTTTGACAAGAATAAGGACCTTATGAGAAGTTCAATTAACTTTTGGAGACAGGAGAGCTTCTGAGCTTAGGAGGCTAAGGTAACATTGTGGTTTTTGAAAATGGAAAAAAAATGGAGTGATAGTTGTGTCTGCATATGAAGCAATAGAAAGAGAAAGAGGCATGTAAAGTCAGAGACCTTGTACTGATTGGGCTGGTTGCTACAGGTGGAGAGAACAACAGGAAGACTGAATGGGTTGGAACGGAATAAAGAGCTAGAAACATTTGAAATGGCTGATGGGAATGTTGATATTTTATTTAACAGTGACTATGCTTACTTTAACACCGCAATGAAGTTGTTGCAAAAATCCGAGAGCCACTACACACTGGCACTTGTTCAGGTAGACTGAGGGAAAATTTAGTGGCCAATGCACGTAACCAGCACATCTTTCCGACTGTGGGGTAAAACCTGGAGGAAACTCATGTCGACAGGGAGAGAGCTTGCAGACTCTTTTCAGACAGTGACCAAGCTGGAAATCAAACCCACTTTCCTTGCAGAAGTGTTAACCATTCTGCCACTGTGCCACCCTTGAGAGATTCTCGAGATGGAGAGTTATGTAGGGATTTGGCAGTTCTTACATAGACAGAGTTTTGTAAGTGCAGGAGAGCTATACAAATGTTCATTATCAATGTTGGCAATGTTTTATTTATTTTCTAAGTTTTTTGGATGGTTTCAGAGATATTGTGGTTTATTAGGACTATACAGTCAAATGTGTTTCGTAGCATTTTAGAATCCTTCTTGTCATCTTGTGGGTACTGCTTGCCAGGTCTTTCAGATGTTTGTCCTCATCCAAAACATTTTCTTCCATTCCTCTGAAAGTTAGGATATGCCATTTTCCCATGACATCATTGAATTGCTCTCATTGTGTTTTTTTGTTACTGTATTGAATAATTAATGAAACCAGATATTTTGCCATGATCATGATCTGTTCCCTAAACTTGGATTGAGTAGCCATATAAATAAATGTGTTTGTGCAACAACTTAAATTGCGCAGCATATATGCCACTTTTTCAAAAATGTAAAAAGAATAAGCACCTAAGCTGTCTACAGCATCATAATAATATAACACATAAAACAACCACAGAAGTAAAAAATTACTTGATACTGCAAAGAGTAAAATTATAGACTTCCTTCTGCTTTGCATCTCCCGATCATTGCAATTCTCTTTCTTCCACTGACTCATCAGTGCCTTACGGGTTCGACTGCTCGCTAAAATGTGTTTGATTGTCAGAGCATTTAGTAACACAATTAAAACAAATGGTAAAAATGGTGTTAAAATCTTTTCAAACATTCTAAATCCAATCCACACGGGGTCAGTAAAATAACTTGACTTATTGGAACAGAACCACGTAACATTTCCAATTATTGCTCTGGGTTTAAATCTGAAGTATATGGGAATGTTTTTTAAACAGAGCAGAATGCCAGTTGTGGCTAGAATCACAGCTGCAGTTTTCGTGGTGCAATATTTCGTTTTCAGGTTCTGGCAACAAATGGCAACAAAACGATCACAAGAGAAAGCAGCAGTGAACCAGACAGAACAATCTATGGTTGCACGGGCCATTACAGAAAGAACACTGCAGACAGGTGTGAGTTTCAAGAAGGACATTGAAAAATAATAAGATTGGACTCGATGCAGTATTATGTCGGTGATGATAAAGAATAAGTCCGCAGTTGTCATTGCCACCAAGTATCGAGTGGTGCACTTGGCAAGTCCACATTTCTCCTGTGACAAGATCACAATCGCCACTACATTAACTGCAAGAGAAAGAAAAGAAAGTTTTGTGTATTTTTTCAGGAAAAATTTCATGTTTGTTGTCTTCATACATGATATGTTGGCGTTGCTGGCACTTGCAACAAGAAAACTTGCCTGACTCAACAAAATCTCATGGAATGGAGAATATTTCTATCAGTCTGATCACTAGAAGTGAAGCACATTTGACTCTATGGAAACAGAAAAGCACGAGAATATCAGAATCAGGGAGAACGCCAGTACAAGAGAATGCCTCACTCAGAAATTTACAGTACAGGAGCATGCCTGACTCAGAAATATGGTGCCATTTCCCACATCTGGTCAATGCTGAGATAGAAGACCACTTCTCACAGACACACCTATTCCATGATTTACTTCATTTCATGGGATTCTGGAATGAAGCATAATTGGATCAAAATGTGGAACAGAAGTCCTCTGAAAAGTCGATCAGCTGCTCTGGCTACTGGGCACAGAGAATTGCCAACCAACATGGGCTGACCCATGGGATTATGGGATAGGAAACTTCCCAAAGTCAGATGAGAGCATTGGACAGAAGCAAAATTTGGATTGAGCTTCTCACTAGCATTATTCCTTCAAGCAGAGATCTGACCTGCAGAGTTCTGAATGCCACTGTTTGTACATCAAAAAAGGTGTGGTGTTGCACATACAGCAAGAATTAGGAATGATAATCGAATGTTAGCTTTGATTGTGAGAGGAATTCAATTGTAATGCGTTACGTTTCATTTGAAGAGTATGTCAGTAAGACCACATTGTATACAGTATTGATATCCTAATTTAAGTGCGGATGAAAATTCTTTGGAAGCATTTCAAAGTATGTTCATCAGGCGAACACTTGGAAAGGTTTGGATTATGGAGAAAAAACAATCAAAAATAATAGACGGGCTGTTTTTGCATTTGCTCAAGTTCAGAAGTTTAAGAGGTAAATTGGTGTAAAAATAATAACAATAGGAATATCACTGAGGTGATGGCAACTTTGCCAACAAAAATTGGGAAAGCCATTGTGGTTAGGGCTTGGATAGAGTAGATTTCTTGTACTGTTCATAGGAGAACATAATAGGAAATAATATACTGTCCAACAAGGGAAGGATCTGTGTTGGACATCGTTCTGAGGAATGATGCTAGACCACTGGTGGGTGAGCATTTTAGCAATAGAGATCACATCATCGTACAGTTTAAGTTTCCTATGAACAGAGAAATAGGCAAGATGTGTGAAAAAGAAAGGCTTTGCATCGGGAGGGTCGATTTTAGTAGTTTAAGGCAGGGTATGGCCGAGGTGGATTGGAAACAGTGATTGGTGAAACAAATGTACTGAACAGCAGTTGGGACGTGGTGGGACAAGGCATTCAAAAAGGAAAGGCAGAAGACATAAGCCCATCATTTTTTCCGAAGGGGATAAGAGGTTTATGAAGCACAGAGGACTAAGAAAGACCCCAGCAATTCAAAATGCGAAAAGATGAAAATAAGAACATAAGAACATAAGAAATAGGAGCAGGAGTAGGCCATCTAGCCCTTCGAGCCTGCCCCGCCATTCAATAAGATCATGGCTGATCTGTTGTGGCTCAGTTCCACTTTCCCGCCCTCTCCCCATAACCCTTAATCCCCTCTCTTATCAAGAACCCATCAACCCGCTTCTTAAAAATATTTAGCGAGGCAGCCTCCACCACTTCAACGGGCAGAGAATTCCAGAGATTCACCACCCTTTGAGTGAAGAAGTTCCTCCTCAACTCCGTTCTAAACCGCCTCCCCTTTATCTTGAGGCTGTGCCCCCTAGTCCTACTGTCTTTTTTGAGCGGGAAGAGTCTCTCCACCTCTATCCTATCCATCCCATTCATCATCTTATACGTCTCAATGAGATCTCCCCTCATTCTTCTAAACTCTAACGAGTACAAGCCTAGTTTATTCAGCCTCTCCTCATAGCTCAACCCCCTCAACTCCGGTATCAGCCTAGTAAACCTCCTCTGCACTCCCTCCAGGGCCAAAATATCCTTGCGCAGGTGCGGCGCCCAAAACTGCACACAGTACTCCAGCTGTGGCCTCACCAATGCCCTATACAGCTGCAGCAAGACCTCCCTACTTTTATATTCAATCCCCCTCGCTATGAAGGCCAGCATCCCATTCGCCTTCCTGACCACCTGCTGCACCTGCAAGCTGGGTTTTTGCGACTCATGCACAAGGACCCCGAGGTCCCTCTGCACCGTCACCTGCTGCAGTTTTTCGCCACGTAAGTAATAATCCTTCCTACCATTATTCCTACCAAAGTGGACCACCTCACACTTGCCAACATTAAATTCCATTTGCCATTTCCTGGCCCATTCGCCCAGCCTATCTAGATCCTTCTGCAGACTCTCCACACCCTCCGCACAATTTGCCTTTCCCCCAATCTTGGTGTCATCAGCAAATTTCGACACCCTGCACTCGGTTCCCTCCTCCAGATCATCTATGTAAATGGTAAATAGCTGAGGCCCCAGCACCGACCCCTGGGGCACCCCACTAGTCACCAACCGCCAATCCGAATAGCACCCATTGACCCCCACTCTCTGCCTCCTATTTGACAACCAATCCTCTATCCACGCTAACACCCTACCCCCAACTCCATGTCCCCTGACCTTCTGCAATAACCTCTTGTGAGGTACCTTGTCAAACGCCTTCTGAAAATCCAGAAAGACCACATCCACCGGCTCTCCTCTATCCACTGCCCTAGACACATCCTCATAGAACTCCAGTAAATTTGTCAGACACGACTTCCCTTAAATAAACATTTTAAACACGCATCTGATAGAAGGGGGGCGTAACAGCGGAGACATTAGTGATGTACAAAACAGAGCAGAGTGGAGTTAAAGAATACAATTAAGAAAACAAAAAAGGAATATGAGAAAACGCACTGGTAAAAGTTGGGAAATTCCAAAGACATTATATAAATATATCAATAGGAGGAAGATAACAAAGAAAAGAATATGTCCCATCAAGGACAAATGGGACGTTCTGTGATTGGAATCAGAAGACATTGGGAGGGTGTTGAATGAATACTTTACATCCATCTTCATATATTTGAATGATGAAGGGATGCATTTCACGAGAGAGACTATGAAGATCTCAAGCAAATTTAAATAGTGAGCGAAAAAGCACTGGGTCTAGTGGCAGCTTCAAAAGTGGAGAATACTCCAGGACTGAGGCTGCTATGAGAGACTAGGGAGGAAAGTGCAAGACCGCTGGCCCATTAACAAAAAATCCTTTCCAGCATAGAGAAGCCCCAAAGGACAAGAAAACAGCTAATGTGATTTTGGCATTGAAGAAGATTTGTTGCGATAAGGCAGGTAAGTACAGACTAGTATGTCTCACGTAAATGGTAGGGGAAGTATCAGAAAAAAAAAGTACTGAAGAACATCTTTCTCCATTTGGAGTCGCTAACCTTGACCAGGTTCTGTCGCCATGGTTTTTCAGATGGTGATCCAACCTAACACTTTTTTTTGAGGTGACCATGTGTGTGCTTGAAGGTGAAGCAGTTCATTTAGTTTGTATGGTTTTCAGCAAAGCCTCTGACACGTTCCCGCATGGGTCACTCATCAAGAAGGTAAATGCAAATACACTTGACTAATTTGAAAAAAAGTGGGTTCAAAGTTGTCTCAGTTGAAGGAAATAGGGTGGAATGACAGGAGGCAACATGAATGATTTGAAGCCCATGTCCTGTCGCGTGACACATAGATCTGCATATGGCCTCCTATTATTCAACATTTACATAAGTGATAGATATATCTATGTGAGAGGTACGATTAGCAAGTTTGTAATGACACAATTACTGGTCCGGTAGTTAACAGTGGGGCTGAGTGTCTTGGGCTGCAAAAGGTAGAGACAGGGTGGTCAAATGGGCAAATAAGTGGCAGATGGAATGTGAATCTGACAAATGTGAGGTGATATACGTTGAAGGAATAATTTCACAAGGAAGTATTCAGTGAATGGCGTTTCACAAGGGACTTCTGCAACAAAGGGACGACAGATTGCAGAATGCAGAAGGGCCTGTTAGTTGGGCGGTGAGAAATAAATATGTGGCACTTGTCAGTATCAATCAATGCATAGATAGCAAAAGCAAAGATTTTATGTTGACATTGTATAGAACTTTTGTTAAGCCACAACTCGAGTACTATATGCAGCTCTGGTTGCCAAATTATAGGAAAGATGTGATCGCCTTGGCGGGCCTGTAGAGGAGATTCATCGAAATGTTGCCTTGTGTGGAACATTTATGTTATGAAGAGAATTTGGATAGATTTGTATTGTTTTCGTTGGAGCAGAGAAGACCAGGGAGAGACCTAATCAAGGTGTCGAAGAATATTACAGTCATGGGCAATGTGGATCAGGAACAAAGTTCGCCTTAATTGAAAGATCAGTCACGCTGTTGTATAAATTCATTGTAAGGGTAGGAGGAATAGGCGGAATGTGAGGAAAACTTTTCTTCACCAGAGCATGTGGTGATAGTCTGGAAGCATGGTACATATGAATTGCCTCACATTCTTTAAAACGTATCTGGATCAACACTTGGCACGTCATAACATTCAAGGCTGCCGGTCAAATGTTGATAAATGGGATTAGGTGGGGAAATCAGATGTTTCTCACATGTCAATGGTCCTAAGGGCCTATTTTTAAATGATTCTATGATTGGAATTGGTAAGATCTTGAATGGGTACATGTTGAGAGAAAGTTTCCATGTATGAGAGAAACTAGAGTAGCAATGTTGAAAATTAAGGGGTCACCCAATTAAAATTCAACATGATTCGGAGTTTTTTTCTGAGTAATATGCCAGAAGCAGAAGCTTCGAAAATTTTCTGAGGCTGCTTGGGTTACATTTTTGATAAGCCATTGAGTGATGGATTATATCTTATGTTGACACAATTAGATACTTTCATATCAATTGTGAGCTAATTAAATGGCGGGGCTATCTAGAGTTGCTAGTGGCTTATCACTGCTCCTGCTTCATATGTATGCAACTGGGAATGAAATTCATTATGGTACATGCGGATTTCCAACCATAACTTTGCCAGTACTAAATTTAGTTTACAAATTTCCAACTTATGACGCAACAATTCATGCTGACCTTTGGAAGTAGCACCTATAATTTCCCTTTCCTTAGACACTCTTCGCACATCATTAGCCCACACCTCCAGTCTGTCAGTATCATTTTGGAAGGCGAGCAAATGCAGGCCACTCACATGAAATTTCTGAATGTTCAGAAATGCCATATTATACAATGTCATTGGTAACATAGGAATAACTGTGTGAGCAACTTGAGCCATTCCCTTTCCCTTACTGGTGACAGAAGCCTGATCTGGAAACAGAGGCAGGACTGCTGCATGCATGCCTCAGCCATCACTTCCATTTCTGAACCTGCCTTTCTTTGGTCACACAATCCTAACCAGGACTATATATACATATCTGTGAATTATCATCCTCTTTGGTTGCCATGCTTCTAATATGTAAATATAATCAAATTTGAATCAATTCTCAGAATTCTGACATCCAAATGATATTCGAAACACCCCTGATATCAGGCTTCAATTTCATAATAACAATGTAATTATGACAAATGAAGTTATTTTTAACCATTTCATTAAATTAATTCTGTGAACAGAATGCTCTGTTAAAATTCACAGAGTGCAAATTCATTGCATTTCTTCATCACTCTGTTACTGCACCAATGAAAGTGAATTTTCTGCAAGGTGTAGGATAATATAAAAATAAGAATCAATGTTTGGAATTAAGTTCTCAATTGGGGCAAGGCTGACTTTGATGGCTTAGGCAGGAAGTTCCAAAAGTTGATTGGAGGGACTACTCGCAGGTAAAAGAACGTATGGCAAGTGGGAGCCTTTCAAAAGAATGACAATGAGAGTTCAGGGCCAGCCTGATCCTGTTTATGTGAGGTGCTCGGCTGGCAGGAGTAGGGAACAGTAGGAGACTGGAGATATTGTGGTTCTGATCAATAAAGAGAATGAAGCATATATCAGGTACGGATAGCTGAAGTCAAGTGAATCCCTTAAGGATTATAGGTGGTGTAGAATTAAACTTAAGCAGGAAATCAGGGGGTGAAAAGGAGGTATTAGATATCATTGGCATATATGGTAAAGAAATATCCAAGATATTGTACGAACATAATAAGGGCAAAAAAGTAACTAGAGAGAGAATCAACGAAATCAACCAAGCCGCCTGGATGTGGAACCACTGAAATTGGGGGAGATCCTGAAGGATATTTCTCATCAGTATTTACCATGGAGAATGGTGTCAAACTGTGGAATGATTGAATATAAAAGTAGGGAGGTCTTGCTGCAGCTGTATAGGGCACTGGTGAGGCCGCATCTGGAGTACTGTGTGCAGTTTTGGTCGCCGCACTTACGCAAGGATATTTTGGCCTTGGAGGGAGTGCAGAGGAAGTTTACTAGGCTGATGCCAGAGTTGAGGGGGTTGAGCTATGAGGAGAGACTGAATAAACTAGGCTTGTACTTGTTAGAGTTCAGAAGAATGAGGGGAGATCTCATTGAGACATATAAGGTGGTGAATGGGATGGATAGGATAGAGGTGGAGAGACTCTTCCCGCTCAGAAAGGACAGTAGGACTAGGGGGCACAGCCTCAGGATAAAGGGGGGGTGCGGTTTAGAACGGAGTTGAGGAGGAACTTCTTCACTCAAAGGGTGGTGAATCTCTGGAATTCTCTGCCCGTTGAAGTGGTGGAGGCTGCCTCGCTAAATATTTTTAAGACGCGGGTTGATGGGTTTTTGATAAGCGAGGGGATTAAGGGTTATGGAGAGAGGGCGAGAAAGTGGAACTGAGCCATGACAGATCAGCCATGATCTTATTGAATGGCGGGGCAGGCTCGAAGGGCTAGATGGCCTACTCCTGCTCCTATTTCTTATGTTCTTATGTTCTTATGTGGAGATGCTGGCATTGGAGTGGGGTAAGCACAGTATGAAGTCTCACAGCACCAGGTTAATGACCAACAGATTTATTTGGCAGCACCAGCTTTCGGACTCCAACCTGGTGCTGTAAGACTTCAAACGAATGTAAGGAACTCAGGGAAGTAAATAGTGATGTCTTGAAAAACATTCACAGCACACAAGAAGATTTGCTGACGTTCTTAAAGGCATGAAGATAGATAAAACCCTATGACTGGATCAAATGCCCAGGGCATTGTGGGAATGTAGGGAAAAAATTGCGGGGCTTCAAGCGGAGATAGTTGTATCACTGATAGTCATGGGTGAGGTGCTAAAAGATTGGAGGGAGGCAAATGTCATGCCATTATTTAAGAAAGGCGGGAGGGAAATGCCAGAGAATTCCAGATCAGCGAGCCTAACATCCATGGTAGGTAAGTTGTTAGAGGGTACTCTGAGAGACAGGGTCTTCATGCATTTGGAAAGGCAAAGAGTGACAAAGGATAATCAACACGGCTTTGTGCGTAGAAAATTGTATATATACAATTTGATAGAATGTTTTGAAGGGAGACTAAAATATAGAAAAGAGTAGTGCAGTTGACTTTGTCTAAATTCACCTTAGCAAGGTCTTCGACAGGGTAACACGTGATGGACTGGTCACAAAGCTTAGATCACATATGGTCCGGAGGAACTAGCCAATGGGATGGATATTAGCTTGTGGGTAGGAGATAGAGGTTAGTGGTAGAGGATTGTTTTTCAGTCTGAATGCCAGTGAGCAGCAGTTTGCTGCTCGGACTGGTGCTGGGTCCACTGTTATTTATCATTTCTATATACAACTTGGATGAAAATAAAGGAGGCATGGTTAGTAAGTTTCCGTATGACACTGAAATTGGTGGTGTACTGGACAGTGAAGGCCGTTATCTAGGGCTATACAGTGATCTTGATCAACTGTAACAATGGACAGAGGAATGGAAGATGGAGTTTATTTCAGGTGAGGTGTTGCATTTGGTTAAGTCAAATCAGGGCAGGAATTAGACAGTTAATGATAAGGCCTTAAGGAGTTTTGTCAAACAGTGAGACCGAGTGGTTCAGGTGCATGGTTCCTTGAAACTTGGATCACAGTTAGACCAGGTGTGGAAGAAGGCGTTTGTCATGCTTAAGTTCATTGGTGAGAACATTGAGCACAGTAGTTGGTACGTCGTATTTCAACTGTAAAAAACATTGTAAGGCTACATTAGGAAGACTGTGTACATGTATAGTTCACCCTATTATAGAAAGCATGTTACTAAACTGGAGAAACTGTATTAAAATGATTTTTACGGATGTTACAAGGACTGAAAGATTTGAATTAGAATGAGAGGCTGGGTCTATTCTCCCTGGAGCAAAGTGCGATGGGGGCCGACCTTATAGAGATTTACAAAATAATGAAAGACAGGGATAAGGTGATTAGGCAAGGTCAGTCCCCCGGGTAAGATTTCCAAAACTAGTGGGCATAGGTTTAAGGTGTGAGGGAAAGATTTAAAAGAGCCCAGCGGGGCAATATTTTCCCACATAGAGTAGTACACATATTAAATGAGCTTCCAGAGGAGATGGTAGAGTAGATTGCAACTACAATGTTTAGAGTACAATTGGATAGGTAATTGATAGGGAAAATGTAGAAGGAAATGGGCCAAATGCAGGCAAGTGGGATTGGTTTAGCTTAGGAAACCTACTCCGTGTGGACGAGTTGGGCCAAAAGGCCTGTTGTGGTGCTATATTTCTCTACAACTCCGAGTTGCACTTTTTTTTCTACGTTAAGCTAATGGCTAACTGTTTACCAGGCATTTCCTGAAATGCATTTTTGAACCAGGTAGGAACATTTTTCACGCTCCAATCCTGATTTTTTTTATTTGATTTGGTTTATTATTGTCACATCTATTAACATACAGAGTAAAGTATTGTTTCTCGCGTGGTGTGCAGATAAAACATACCCTTCATAGAGAAGGAAACAAGAGAGTGCAGAATGTAGTGTTACGGGCATAGCTAGGGTGTAGAGAAAGATGAACTTAATGCAAGGTATGTGCATTCAAAAGTATGACAGCAGCAGTTCTTGTTCTTGAAGCTGTTCTTGAGTTGTTCTTGAAACAGAAGCTGTTGGTTGGTACGTGACATCAGTCTGGGTGTGTGGAGTCCTTAATTATACTGGCTGCTTTGCTGAGGCAGTGTGAAGTGTAGACAGAGTAACTGGATGGAAAGCAGATTTGCGTGATGGAATAGGCTACATTCATGACCTTTTATAGTTCCTTGGAGTGTTGGGCAGAACAGAAGCCATACCAAACTGTGATACATCCAGAAAGAAAGTTTATTATGAGGCATCTGTAGAAGTTGTTGAGAGTCAAGCTGACATGCCCAATTTCTTTCGCCTTCTGAGAACGTAGAGGCATGGTGGGCTTTCTTCACTATATTGTCAGCCTGGGGGCTCAGGACAGGTTGTTGGTGATCTGGATACCTAAAAACTTGAAGCTTTCGATCCTTTCCACTTCATCCCCATTGATGTAGACGGGGTATATTTGCCTTTACGCTTCCTGAACTCGATGATTATCTCTTTCGCTACATTGAGGGAGAGATTATTGTTGCCACACCAATTCACCAGATTCTCTATCCCTTTCCTGTACTCTGGCTCGTCATTGTTTGGGATCTGACCCACTATGATGATGTCATCAGAAAACTTGAAAATCGAATTGGAGTCATACATGTATAAGGAGTATAGCTGGGGTCTGAGAACACAGCCTTGTCTGGCACCGCTACTGAGGATTATCGTGGAGAGGCGTTGTTGCCTAACCTTACAGATTGTGGCCCGTGAGTTAGGAAGTTCAGAATACAGTTGTAGAGGGAGATGGCGAGGCCCAGGCCACAGAGTCTGGAGATGGGTTTCTTGGGAATAATAGTGTTGAGGGCTGAGCTGTATTCAATAAGTAGGGGTCTGACATAGGCGTTCTTGTTATCTAGGTGCTCCAGGGTTGAGTGCAGTGTGAAAGAACTGGCATCTGCTTTGGACCTGTTGCTGCGGTAGACAAAATGAGTGGATCCAGCAAGCCCGGGAGACTGGAATTGATTCGTGCCATGACTAACCTTTCGAAGCACTTCATAATGATGGATATCAGAGCTACTGGCTGAAATCATTAAAGCACGTTGCTTGGTTTTTCTTAGACACTGGGATGATGGTGATCTTCTTCAAGTAGATAGGGCCCTCTGATTGTTATAAAGAGAGGTTGAAGATAACTGAATACCTCTGCCAGCTGATTTGCAAGATCTGAATGCATGTCCCCGTACCCCAACCGGGCGATTTGCTTTCCATGTGTTGATCTTTAAGAAAGCTGCTCTGACATCTACAAAGGTGACCCCAGATACAGGTTCATCAAAGGCTTCCAGGATGGAGGGCATGCTGTCGCTGACCTGTTGCTCGAAACGGACGTAGAATGCATTCAGCTCATCAGAGAGGGGTGCATTGGAGACGGTGATTTTACATACCTTCATCTTGTAGCCTGCTATGTCTTGCCTTGCCATAGTCAGCAGTGGTTGGTGTGGCTGGCCTGGGACTCTAGCTTGGTCTGGTATTGTCTTTTGGCATTTTTGATGGATCTCCTTAGATCACATGTGGCTTTCTTGAATCGGTCACTGTTGCCTGACTTGAACACTTGAGACCTGGCCTTCCCTGTATGTCTATAGTTGCATGGGGAATACATGGACTTATTTCTATGGCACATGGTCTTCTACACACTTACTAATGAAGTTAGTTACTGTAGTGTAATCCTCTGTAGTGTACTAATGAAGTCAGTTATTGAGTGCAATCCTCTATCACCTGCTATATATTGTGAAAATTGGGAGTGTTTGAACAATCTGTCCACAATCTGCGATGTAATTTATTTTAGATGTTTGAAATTCAATCCTTTTGAAGCAGGTGCATTACCACGCTAAGTATTTTCAAGCGTCCTTGCACATTGTTCCTTTCTATTTCAGTCCACTGGTGATACTTTTCAGCCCAACCCTTATCAGCATTTCGTTTTAAATCTATTCTTTAGTGAATGTCAAGCGAGTTGTTCATTTCTAATGCTAGCTATGCTTTGAGCTCGTATCTACACATATTTTTCAGTGGTTCAAGGGGGCTGCTCACCATCACCATCTCAGAGGAAATTAAAAATGGGCAATGAATTCTGCCCTAGCCAGGGAAGCTACCATCTATTGAGTGAATAAATAAATAAGCATAAACCATCCTCTATAAAATAAATGCCAGTCTTCCTTTTTACAACTGACTTATTATTAACGCATCACAAGGTGCATTTCTTGACCAACCTTCTGTGGAAAATGACCTAATTGTCTCATGATCACCCTTCTCACACAAAATTAAATCTTCACATTTTCTTCCATTGTATTGAATTTGGTTCGCATATTATTGACACATTCTCCTGAGTTTGCATCAAATGTTCCCTTTGATAGCTGATCCACCTTCCTCTTCGTTCATGAATATCTGGTTTTGTTTACACTATTGTCTATATATTATCACAAGACTATTAATCCAGCAACACAACTAATGTTCTGGGGACCCAGGTTCGGAACTGTCATGGCAGATGGTGGAATTTGAATTCAATAAAAAAACGTATCTGGAATTAAGAGTCTACTGATTGCCATGGAACCATTGCTGATTAGCGGGGGAAAAAGATCATCTGGTTCACTCATGTCTTTTAGAGAAGGAAATCTGCTGTCCCTTACCTGGCCTAGCCTACATGCGTACACTTGAGCCACAGCAACATGAACCATAGCAACAATGAATGGGAAATAAATGCGAGCCAAGTCTCATGAATGAAAAAAAAACACAGATTGTCTCGGCAGGCCATTTCAGAAAGTGCATCGTGGTAACAAGTGTCAGCAATGTCACGTTCTGCTCCCTCTTCTTACTCCACTCTTTCTGTTCATTTCATTCGCTGGACACGGGTGTGGCTGGAAAAACCATCATTTATTGCCGGACTGTTATTGCCCCGAAACTGAATAGCTTGCAGATCAATTTCACAAGACTGCTAAGAGTCAACAACATTGCTTTGAGTCTGAATTCATTTGTAGCCCAGCCCAATTTAGGATGAAAAGTTTGCATGGTGAAGATTTGACGCTCTTGGGTACTCTCCCCCAAAAAATGGTCATTGCCTCATGGTAACGATTATTGGGGCAAACTTTATATTGCAGTATCTTTACTGAGACACAAAATCCGCAGATAGTTTTCAGTGAATTTGAACCCACGTCCTCAATTTTCTGGATCTTGAAAGTTTGAGGTAGTGACATAACTGCTGCAGGAACCAACTCCCCTCCCACTGCCTGCTAACAATGACATTGAAACGAAGGGCACAGCAGAACGTTGCAAACACCTTTCAATGTGCAGTTGCCAAAAATTCTCCCCTTGTTATGACATGAAAAGCGCTGTTTCATCATTCTGATTGTCCATCCCAGAATGGTCGTGTCAAAATCACCAGCACTTGTGTTACTTTCCAGCAGTGCGGTGGATTGTGTGTTTTTGTGAGTTTGTCTGGAGTGGGCGCGGGAGGGTGTAGGGGGCGGTGCAGTCATTAGGAACCTGAAACGTTATTGGTAACGTATGCCGATTGTATATATTTCGTCTCCAGCTAGGTGCGCCCATGTTCACTTTACGGTCCCGAACAGAGTAATAAGGATTCCTTACCCCGTGGCTGCCGCTAAAGGATCAGAAATTTACCAAATCGATGGGCCGTGAATAATTGGAAACGCATTGCGCTTTAATCGAGTACAAATTGTTTCATTTTTTCTATCTGTTGATGAGAACGAACGACAAAACCAAGGAAAACCCTCCCATTAGTCAAATCTAATTGATTCCGCGACTCTTCCACAAAATGGTTAATATAAATAATCTGCTATGGATTGCATACTATCTGACGTATTGATAAAGTGAATTCTTCGAGGTGGGCAAAATATTGACTCTCAGCCTTGGAACTTCCTGATGCAGATATGTGGAATAAAATTCAACTTCAGTCGATAGTTGCGTCTGAGCTCAATTGCAAACGCCCCAATTGTAATGATGTCATACACAGTCCACTTCACAACTTGATTCCTGTATTCGAGTTGCCTCATTCACTGCTCATGCTTGACCCGTAAATTAGAAAATGTTACTTCCTGTAGCACAGTCTTAGGTGAAGAGTAAACTACTCATCCTTCTAATTTGCAGAGATTAATCTCTCTTCCTTTTCTGTTCCATATGATGGTCATGTGGCTGACCGTTATGTACTGTATCACTGTCCACATACTCAGTCGAAATTTAAGTCAGCAATCTGTGTCCCAGTTAAGTGCATTGAACTGTTGCACAACCCAACCTGAACAAATCTTCCCAAAATACCTTTATTGACTTTCCAAATGCAGTGTATGTCAAAAACATCTTAACTGTTGTTTGGATGTTTAGTTCATTGTCGGCAGGCTAGATGTGTTCTCTCGTGCTCCTGAACGAGACTCCGCCTGCCAATGGTGAGATACATATCAAGTCATTGTGCATGAATCAAGTTGCGAAGATGTTGGGCTGTGTGGCCTGTCAGCGGGTGCGGTCACAGAACCTCAGCAAAGTAGAGCACACTGTGCGATATATAGTAAAGAAAGCACATCAAAATGAGTTCAACTGTGTTGCGTGTCAAGAGAGTAAGGCAAGGCTGGATGGTTTTTACTTTAATGCTGAGAATGGAATAGATAAGACTGATCAGAGTTAAGGGTGAGGAGCGGTACCTGGAAATGCGATACTGTTGCTACCACAGGAACATGGTTGACGGAAGGTCAAGGCTGGCAACTCAACATTCCAGGGAAGAAGATCTCGAGCTGAGACAAAGGACGTTGTGAAAGTGGAGGTTGTATCGCACGTTAATTAAGGAATCAATTATTTGAGTATGGGGTGATGATATCTTGGATTGGTCTTCAAATGAGTCTTTGTGGTTGTTTTTGTCGCTGCAGACTCAATGGGCTGAAGGGCCTTTTCACCACCTCATATTTCTTTGACTCTATGGCATATAAAATCTCTTTGGAAAGCCAATCAGTGTCACATTGAGAATCTTCCCCACGCCAATGGATGAGGCACATTAGGGCCAGGCTGATGATCCGCTAATATAATGTAAGCAAGAATGAAAATAATTGACAATACGACCAGCACTAGTTCACGCATCAGGGGATTCTTTGAAACCAACTAATGGTGCTGAAAATTCAAAAAATGCGGATTGAAAACAGAACAGAGATGGAAGGAAATACTCAAGTGGGTAGAGAAGCGGCAATAATTTCAGTAAGTAGGTAACGGCGATATTGGAATTCAAAACCGAGATCAGGGGGCGGCACTGTGGCACAGTGGTTAGCATTGCTGTCGCACAGTGCCAGGGACCGGGGTTCGCTTCCTGGCTTGGGTTACTGTCTGTCTGGAGCTTGCATATTCTCCAGTGCCTGTGTGGGTTTCCTCTCGGTACTCCGGTTTCCTTCCACAGTCTGAAGGACGTGCTTGTTAGGTGCATTGACCAAAAGAGGCGTCGGAGTGTGGCGACGAGGAGAATTTGACAGTAACGCCATTGCAGTTTTAATGTATGTCTACTTGTGACACTAATACATGAAATTAAAAACAAACTTTATACAACAGCTAATTGAGTGACCATTAGGCAGACAACCAATAGTCTGTCAAATGAGTACAAAAATGATCGGAGATGGGATGTATCTACAATGGGATCGGGGCATCTGAGTTTACACAAAGTCTCCAAATGTAAGCTCTGTCAAGATAACGTTGCAACTTCCAAATGCCTATTTGAGGAGGGATTCTATCCAGATGAACAGAGGGCATGCGTAATACAAAAACAATGTTGATAGACAGGGTAGCAAAAGGAGTAATTGATGTCTTGTTAAACGGTGTTCATCGTCAACAGAAGAATACTGTTTCAAAACGTTTCTGTCAGCATCAGATACTGGGCAATGACCACTAATGCAGGAAATGGACATGGAGACCATTGAATTCTTTGACCTCAATGATTAAATGATAAAAATAATAATGCAGTGAATTGATTTGACGAGTTAGTGATGTATAGTCCTCACTAGTTATAGCTCTAACATCGCAAATGAAAACGGTATTTAATGCAAAATAATAATGGGCAACATTTTTTAAGGTCACGCGTGGATCGACAAATTACAAGGGGAAACATCAATCCAAGGAGGGAGGAACAAATGACAGAACAGTGAAACAGTAAAATATGATCAGGAGAATTCATATCTGGAAAAATCGACTTACCAAGGACACCAATCGCTCCGAGGATGGCATAATAAATGTACCTGATAATGTCAAAAGTCAATAGAATCCTGTCCCTTAATGTCAGCCAATCGTAAGTTGCCAACATGTAATGTAATGCTGTGTAAGGATTCATAGATGTTGCTGTCCAATTCCAGGCTACTGTAATCAGATTCTCTCTTCCAATTTCTCTCTCTCCCTTCTCTCACTCTCCAAATGTTGGTGTCGATCTGCGCTGGCACAATTTGTAATTGACTGAAGAGAGTCGCTCATTAATAAAGAGGGAAAGTCCCGAGTGACAATATCAGAATCCATGGTAACGGGGCTTAATTCCAGTAACTGAACAGACAAACTCAGTTAACCTTTTACAATCCGTCCCTATGGATTGAGATGGGCATAACTGTTCTTCACCTACCATAATAATCAGGCTGCCTTTCGGCCGAAGAACCAGGACTCACGTTGGCACAGTGTTTAGCATTACTCTCTCAAAGCGCAAAGGACCCCAGTTCAATTCTGGTCTCTGTGTGAAGTTTGCACGTTCTCCATTATGGGTGGGTTCTGCCACAGTCAGGAGATGTGTAGGTTTGATGAATTGGCTGTGCTTAATCGCCCTTTAATGTAATGGAGATTAGCGGGGATTAGGGGGATAATGGTTTGTGGTTGTATTGCTGTCAGTGCAGGCACGATGGGAAAAATAGCTTATTTCTGTACTGCACGGTTTCTTTGATTCCATAAAACTGTCGATTCTAAGGTACAGATAATTGGGGGTGGGTGGGTGGAGGGGTGTGGTGTTCCCCCACCTTTTGGGAACAAAGACTTTCGTATCTGCTGCCCACAGTTCGTGTTCTGACCAAACCCTAATTTATCAGTATCCTGATCGAAGTATTGGAGGACACACTACATAATTTTGTTGCAGGAAAGCTGATTGAAACAAAGTTAAAGAAAATGGATACTAATGTGCATGCGAAGAAAGGAGCAAATGGCAGTTTAGTAATTGGGCTGAAGTAATGTTAATGATTCGATAAAGAACGAGATAATGGAGAAATGTGAATCCCACAAATGATTAAGTCAAGAGGAGTTTTCGATATTTGCAATATAATGTTCACCACATTGATTCCTGGGACGAAAGGTTTGACGTATGATGAGAAATTAAAACAGTTTCGTTTTATTCTTGCTGGAGTTTGGAAGAATGAGAGGGGATCGAACAGAGGTATGTAGAATTTTTAAAGGGATTGACGAAGTAAATGTAGGCCAATTGTTTATTCTTATGGAGAAGAGGAAAGAAGCGATCACAGGTACAATTTGAGAGGTGGTAGATTTAAAACTGAGATCGGGGGACATCTTTCACAGAGAGGGCGGTAAATTTGTGGAACTCGCTACCCCACAGCGCGATGGAGTCTGAATCATTGAGTGAATTAAGTGAGATAATATTTTTCTTATCAAAAAAGGAAACGAGATTTTTGAGAACGGGTGGGAAGGTGGATTTGAGACCAGGGACAGTTCAACAGTGAGCTGATTGAATGGTGGAGGAGGTCCGAATGGCTGAAGTTGCCTACTTCTAAGTCTAATTCCTGTGTTCCTAACTAACATGAAAGACGTATGGCAACAATGTTCAGGATGAGAAGGATCCGGTGTTGATCTGTTGATCTAGACAGAAAACTAGTTTCTAGGTTTTGGCAGTTGCTCATTCTTAATTGGGTAAGAGTTGCTCACCCCAAGATCCACCTGGTACTTCCAAATCCTCCCACCCCCAGAGAATTTGGAGCCAAATCTCCACTCAGAGCACACACCACAACAGAAAATTGGAGCAACGGTAATAAGACTAGATGACATTGGAGCAGAATTAGGCCACTCGGCCCATCGCGTCTGCTCCACCATTCAATGAAAGCTGACATTCTTCCCATCCCCATTCTCCTGCCGTTTCCCCATAACATCTGATCCCCATACTCATCAGTAACCTATCTATCTCTTTCTAAGGCACTCAATGACCGGGTCTCCAAAGCCTTTTGTGGCAAAGATTTCCACAGATTCACCAAACCCTGGCTGGAGATATTCCTCCTCATCTCTGTTTTAAAAGATCATCTATTCAGCCTGAGATTGCACCCTATGTTTCTGGTTTTTCCTACTAGTGAAAGCACCCTCTCCATGTCTACTCTATCCAGGCCTCCCAGTATCCTGCAAGTTTCCATAAGATGCCTCCTCTTCCTTTGAAACTCCAACAAGTACTGAAGATGAGTCCTGACTGTTTCTCATGTGACAAGCTCTTCATTCTCAGGATCATTCTTGTGAACCTCATCTGGACCCCTTCCAAGGCCAGAACAGCCTTCCTTAGATATGGGCCCAAGACTACTGACAATATTCCAAATTGGGTCTGACTAGACCCTTCTACAGTCTCATAAGTACATGTCTGCTCTTGTATTCTAGATTTCTTGCCATGAATGCTCACATTGCATTTGCCTTCCTAAGTACAGACTGAACCTACACATTAACCTTAAGAGAATCTAGAACAATGACTCCAACATCCCTTTGCGCTTCTGAGTTCCTAAACATTTTCCCAGTTAGAAAATAGTCTATGGCTCCATTTTTCCTTTCAAAGTGCATAACCTCACACTTTTCCACACTGTATATCATCTGCCACTTCTTTATCACACCGACTACCCTACACAGGTCACTTGGAGGACAGACGCTCTGCCAATCAGAGGGCTGTCACCTATGGTGGGCGGGGCGCCATCGCCGGCATGAGGTGAGCTGGTCCCTCACCTGCCAAGGGAGGCTAAACTCGAGGACTTTGAAATAAAATGCGCCAAAAGCCACATCTGTCGCTCAAGGGAGGAGGGAAGTGGTGGGGGCGGGGGTTGTGTGGCTGGGAGGAGGCGTGGTTGACCATGAAAAGTTCAGTTTAACAAGGAAAGAACAATGGAATAAAAAAGAGACACCAAGTAGATGAAGAAACGAAACTTCAGTTATTCGGGATTACAGATATTTTGAAAATCAAAAACACAGAAGGAACACAAGACTGGACGATAAATAAAATGGGAAATATTTTGAGTTTAAATTCTTCCTCATAGCTGTGCTGTTAGTGTCGATTTTGAAGTAACTAGGCCGCACTTCTGTAAGGAAGTTAGCATGCAGACGCAGTATAAAGTTTAGAATACGAATGGCGTCGAAATTTCAATACAGTAACAAATAGGTCTTGCTAAAGTTGTACAGGGTTTTGGTGGGAATATATCTATAATGCTTTGTGCAGAATTGGTCTCCACATTTCGCAAAAGGTATTTGCGTTGGAAAGTATGTCCGGTGAATATTCATTGAATTGATCACTTGGATGTGGGGGTTGTCCCAGTATGAAAGGCAGAATTTCTTCATTTAGAAGAATGAAGATGCTATGAATCTGATAACGATGCTTTCTCCGTGTTATTATTATTCTTTCAGGTTGGCTCCACTCAAATTATCTTTCAGAGCACGTTGCATTTTATTGTCATTGGCATTCATTCCAAATTTGCGAAAGCCTGTGGAGTTTTTTTGAGGACAGGTCCCAAGGGCTGTAGAGCAGGAAGGGTGGACGACTGTTACGAGGAGAAAGAGGAAGAAGGAAAGTAGTCAGGGTCCCCCGGCCTCCCCAGAGGCCCCCCCAAGGTTCGTCGACAGGGGCACAGAAAGATAGGCAGGAGGGGGAGACTGACTTAGAGGGACAGAAGGGGGCTGGCAAGATGATAGTGGTCGGGGATGGGAGGGTCCGAGGTATTGATAGGAGGTTCTGTGGGCAGAGGCGTGACTCCAGGATGGTGGTCTGCCTCCCTGGAGCAGGGGTAAAGGATGTAACAGAAAGGATAGAGGGAATTTTGAAAGGGGAGGGGGCACAGGCTGAGGTCATAGTACACGTAGGGGAGGGGGACATAGGAAGGAGGAGTAGAGTAGAGGTCCGTAGGCAATTTAGGGAGTTGGGGTCGAAACTAAAGAGCAGGACCTCCAGGGTGGCACTCTCTGGGTTGCTGCCCAGTACCAGCAGGGCAAAGAATGACGAGATCATGCAGCTGAATGCATGGTTGAGGGATTGGTGTAGGGTAGAGGGCTTTACTTTTCTGGATCACTGGGAGGTGTTTAGGAGAGAAGGGCAACTGTACAGGAGGAGTGGGGAGAATTTGAATGGGAGGGGAACTAGTGTCTTAGCGGGGAGGTTAGCTGGGGTGTTTAGAAATGGTTTAAACTAATAGGGAGGGGGGGTGGGGATGTGTGTGGGAGAGAGTCGGGTGAAAGGAAAATTATCAGGGAGAAGGAGGTTCCGAGGGACACTCGTGGGTTGAACTGTGTCTGTTTCAATGCTAGGAGTGTGACAGGGAAAACAGATGAGCTTAGGGCCTTGATGTTTGTGAGGAAGTTAAATGTGGTGGCTATAACAGAGATGTGGTTACGGGAAGGGCAGGACTGGCAGCTGAATGTTCCTGGGTACAAGTGTTTTAGGAGTGACAGAGGAGGGTTGAAGAGAGGTGGAGGGGTGGCACTGTTAGTAAAGGAGAACATCACAGTAGTGCAGAGGGAGGACAAGATGGAAGAGATAGGGATTGAGTCACTGTGGGTAGAGTTGAGAAATAAAAAGGGAGAGATTACGTTGCTAGGGGTGTACTATAGGCCACCCAACAGCCCGAGGTCAGTGGAGGAAGGCATTTGCAGGGGCATTTTGGATAGATGAGGGAAGAATAGGGTGGTTGCAGTGGGTGACTTTAATCTACCTGGAGTGAATTGGAGGGGGCCTAGAGCTGGGGGTACGGAGGGAGAGGATTTTGTGAAATGTGTTTTGGAAGGGTCTCTAGAGCAGTATGTAACTAGCCCGACTAGGGGAGGGGCTATACTGGATTTAGTGTTGGGTAATGAGCCAGGGCAGGTGGTCGAGGTAGAGGTAGGCGAACATGTGGCTAACAGTGACCACAAGTCCGTCTACTTTAGGATAAAAATGGAAAGGGATGAGTGCCGACCGAACGGGAGTGTGCTGAACGGGGGGAAGGCGAGCTATAGCAGGATTAGGAGGGAGCTGCAGGACACTGATTGGGAGGGACTGTTAGCTGGAAAGTCCACGGTTGGCAAGTGGGAGGCTTTTAAGGGCAAAATGAAATGGTTGCAGGGGAGGTATGTTCCAGGTAAGCGGAAGGATGGGAAAGGTAGGATTAGAGAGCCATGGATTACAGGGGGTATTGAAGACTTGGTCAGGAAGAAGAGGGAGGCGTATGTTAGGTCGAAACAACTGGGTACGGAGAGTGCGCTGGAGGAATATAGAGAGAGTAGGAGGGAGCTAAAAAGGGGAATTAGAAGGGCGAAGAGAGGGCATGAAATGGCTTTGGCTGGTAGGATTAAGGAAAATCCAAAGGCATTTTATTCCTATATTAGGAGCAAGAGAGTAGTTAGAGGGAAAATTGGTCCTCAGGGACAAAAGTGGGGAGTTATGTATTGAGTCGGAGGGAATGGGGGAGCTCCTGAATGAATACTTTGCGTTGGTATTCACAAAGGAGAGGGGTTCGGAGTCGTGCGGTCTCTTGGAGGGAGCTGAGGATCAGTTGCAGGAGATATCTATTTCGAGGGAGGAAGTGCTAGGGCTTTTAGGTAGCGTAAGGACGGATAAAGCTCCGGGGCCCGATGGTATTTATCCCAGGCTGCTTAGGGAGGTGAAAGATGAAATTGCTGGGCCTCTGGCGCAAATCTTTGTCTCTTCTTTGGACACAGGTGAGGTCCCAGAAGACTGGAGGGTAGCAAATGTGGTACCACTGTTTAAAAAGGGTAGTAGGGATAACCCTGGAAATTATAGACTGGTGAGTTTGACATCGGTGGTAGGGAAATTAATGGAAAAAATACTTAGGGGTAGGATGTATGAGCATTTGGAGTGTTGCGATCTGATTAGGGATACGCAACATGGCTTTGTTAGAGGGAGGTCTTGCCTTACGAATCTGGTGGAATTCTTTGAGGAGGTGACAAAAGTGGTTGACGATGGGAGAGCCGTTGATGTCATCTATATGGATTTCAGTAAGGCGTTTGACAAAGTCCCTCATGGTAGGCTGGTAGAAAAGGTTAAGGCGCATGGGATACGAGGTCAGGTAGCTAGGTGGATTGAGAACTGGCTGGGCAATAGGAGACAGAGGGTAATGGTGGAGGGGACCTTTTCAGGCTGGAGGCCAGTGACCAGTGGTGTGCCGCAGGGCTCAGTACTGGGACCTCTCCTCTTTGTAGTATACATAAATGACTTGGAAGAGAGCGTAGGTGGTGTGATCAGCAAGTTTGCAGATGACACCAAGATGGCAGGGTTGGCGGGCACTGAAGTGGAATGTCAGGTGATACAACAGGATATAGATAGGTTGGTGCATTGGGCAGATAGGTGGCAGATGGAATTTAATCCTGACAAATGCGAGGTGATGCATTTTGGAAGGAATAATGCAGAGAGGATCTATGTGATAAAAGGTAGACCGATTAGGAGTATAGACATACAGAGGGACCTGGGAGTGCAGGTTCACAAATCCATGAAGGTTGCGACACAAGTGGAGAAGGTTGTTAGGAAGGCTTATGGAATGCTAGCCTTTATAGGTAGGGGTATAGAGTATAAAAGCTGCCGTCTAATGCTTCAGTTGTATAGAACGTTGGTTAGACCGCATTTGGAGTACTGCGTCCAGTTCTGGTCACCTTACTACCGGAAGGACGTGGAGGCTCTGGAGAGGGTTCAGAGGAGGTTTACCAGGATGTTACCTGGCATGGAGGGGCTGGGGTACGAGGAAAGGTTGGAGAATCTGGGACTTTTCTCCTTGGAAAGACGGAGGTTGAGGGGGGACATGATAGAGGTTTATAAGATACTGAAGGGAATAGATAGAGTCAATAGTGAGAGACTGCTCCCTAGACTGGGTACAAATACGAGAGGTCATGATTTAAGGGTGAGGGGGGAGAGGTATAATTTGGATGTGAGAGGAAGGTTCTTTACGCAGACAGTTGTGGGGGTATGGAACGTGCTACCGAGGAGGGTGGTGGAGGCAGGAACGTTGGACTCGTTTAAGGTTCAGTTAGATAGACACATGAGTGAAACGAGGATGGAGGGTTATAGTAGGGGCTATTAAATAAGGTCAGAACCTCGGGAGGCACCGGAAATGCAGACTAGTAAGTTAACGTTTTTGTCTTTTTATTCCGCAGGTGGAGGTCCACCTTGTTGTCAAACGAGGGGCATGCACTCGGTGGGTCATGCGTGGGCTGCTCTTGGAGGTTCCGGGAGTGGCCTAGTACTTCGTGTCGGTGTGTGTGCTTGATCGTGGACCGGTAGATGGGCGCTGCAACAGCTCGGTGACTAGCACTGCTGGCTGTGTAGATACATGGATTTGGGCCTGTGTCTGTGGGAGTTTGTGCATTCTCCCTGTGGTTGCGTGGGTTTCCTCCGGGCGCTCCGGTTTCCTCCTACACCCCAAAGATGTGCTCTTAGGCTGATTGGTTTACTAAATTGACACTATTCTCCCCTGAATCTGGCTAAGTTAGGGGTTCCATTCGTAGACACGCAGGGTAGAATAGGTGTAGGGTGGTGCGGCGGCGCGGGCTCGTTGGGCCGAAGGGCCTGTTTCCCGTGCTGGGTTGTTCTTTGTTCTTTGTTCTTTGTCGGCACTGACAAATCATTTCTGCCGGCTGGAGACTCTAAATACAGGGGCACTGACTGAACGTACGAGGGGAATCACTTCGAGCAAAACTGAGGAGCAATTGCTTCACACAAAGTGTTATGAATCTTGAAACCCTCTACTTCAGATGTTTATACATTCTGCTTCGCTGAATGCATTTCAGTTTGGGATAGAGAAATGTTTGGTCTCACAGAGAAATGATGGGAGCGAGTCTGACTTCTCTCCAAATCCTCAGTTTGAATCCAAACTTCTCTACCCGCAGACAAGGAATTCAGATAAGCAGAAAAAAAACCACATTCTAGTCCCATCTACAGCAGGGGGAGCATATGATGGCATGGAAGGATACTTTGGATTTTTTCCATCAGCCAAAAGGGATAGACTGTGCCTACCAACCATCTGCAAGGAAATATTTGCGTGCACTATCCAGATCATTGCCGTTTGAAATTCATAATATGATTGATTAGCTATTTTTTTTTTGTCACATATTGCCTACTATGGCATGGTTTCTTTCATAAAGATCTTTGCTGAACGGACTATCAGCTACAGTGTGAATAATTACAATGATTATATCTTCACACAAATCTTGGAATTGCTCATTGGCAAGTAACCCACCTTTATCAGCCAGGAAATTTGTTGATGCTTCGTGCATTTCTGCGTGACATTACCAACAATCCTTTTGTCTTTACTATTTATCACATTTGATGGACCACATTTTGTCATATGGAAGGAGATCTAAGGAAGGATGTGCTGACCTTGGAAAGGGTTCAAAGAAGGTTCACAAGAATGACCCCTGAAATGAAGAGATTGTCGAATGAGAAACGGTTGAGGACTCTGTGTTTCTACTCGTTGGAGTTGAGAACTTTGAGGGGGGAATCTTACTGAAACTTATAGGATACAGCGAGGTAGAGTGGACGTGGAGAGGCTATTTCCACTAGTAGGAAAAACACGAATCAGAAGGCACAAACTCAGGCTAATGGGACGACCCTCTAAAACAGAGATGAAGAGGAATTTCTCCAACCATGGAGTGGTGAATCTGAGGAACTCTTTGCCACAGAAGGCTGTGGAGGGTAGGTCATTGAGTGTCTTTAACACAGAGGTCGATAGGTTCTTGATTAAGAAGGGGATCAGGGGTTAGGTGGAAAAGGCAGGAGAATGGGGATGAGAAACATATCAGCCATGATTGAATGTAAGGGCAGACTCGATAGACCAAATAGCCTAATCCTGCTCCTATGTTGTATGGTCCTATGGTCTTATTAGCTTATGAATTTCTGTACCCTTGTCCCAAACTTTAAATTCCATTGCCACTACATTGTTGAACTCCCTGAAGAATGGCAAGTTCATAGTAAGACTTTGTTGTGCCTTCTGATCTTTAATGCAGGTTTTGCAATGAACCATGTGAAGATACTGAGCCTTTGAGAAATAAACTTCATCATTTTTCTTTGCAGGATGTTTCTGAAATTTTGTTAGTGCCATTTTGTCTGTAGTCGGTATAATCTTTTGTTACTGAACCAGTATAATTTACACCATGTTTGTATTAATCTGTACAAATGAAGTATTCTGTTGCTGTAATGCTTCCCTGGGATTACAGGGTAGAGCTTGATTGGGATAATCGTCAGGTTTGGCCATATGAGTGAGGACAGCTTTGTTTTCTCAGCAAATTCTGGTTTTGTCCTTCAGATGCTATTTAGGAAGCTACAGAGAGTGAGTTATCATTTCCTGTCTCTGAAGAATGAAGACAGGAAGCTATACAGATTATGCTTACTTCTCTATTTTTTATCTTGAGGATATATCATTCTCTAAGAATAGCTGTTTGGATCACTTTCCATAGGTGTTGAAAGCTGGAAATTGAGGATCATGTGAGCATTCTTGTTTTAATGCTAACCAATACTGAAGAACTGCGTGTATGGTATTGCTCTTAAATTGGTACAACAGATATCGCTACCTATGAAGAGTTGTACCGTGTCATGTTTAAGTCTTGTAATTGGTAAAAGTTCTGCTAATTCGTTTTGTTGTATTCAAACTGCATTCTTAAATAAACGTTGTTTGATGAAAGCTTCCTAGTGGATCACTTGAATCAGATCGGACATGAAACAAGTTATCCTCACCAATGCCAAAATCAAATGTAAAACTTACCTCCTAGGCTAACTTCAAATGTAAAGCTTAACTCGTAGGCTAACTTGGACTTTCTAGTCTGGATCTAAATAACTGTGAACTCATTCAAAATTAAAATTTTTGGGTTGTCCCGTGTGGTAGCAGTGTAGGGTTTAATTCGTTTAATTGAGAAGAAGCATGTCATGTGCCTTGGGAGGAGCTAGAATTACAGAGGTTAAGAAAAACAGGCAGTTGTTTCTTTGGATTTGCAAGGTGAAGCAACTCTTCTTTCCATCTATCTCTCTAAGTCTGGATCACTATAGAAAATAGTTGTACCTCTCCACATGTGTTTAGAGTTGTGTGGACTTACGACCTATGGAAACCTGCATCTTTTTGCTAACTGATTCTGAAGAGGACGTAACGGCAATGGGAAATATTATTTGTGTTGGAACTAATAGAGATTGACTGGCCGTAAAGAATTGTATCTTGCCATGTTTAAATATTTCAATTCGTAAACGTCCACTAATGCTTTGGTTCTGCTTTAATGATTGGCTAAATAAAGTTTGTGTTGATGAAAACTCCAAGAATCACACCTGGAGTGAAATACCTTATTCTCACATTAATGCCAAAATAAAAAATAAGACTGGGAATTAGTCTTAAGTTCACATTGTACATTGGAGTGCCTGATCCGGACCCAAACTCTGTAAATGTATTTTTCATCTATAGTAACATTATACCTGTTTGAAAATGATAAGCTAAAGGTAGAAGGTTATTAATTATAAACCCAGAAATTCCTTTGTTGATTTGGTGAGATGGCTGGCTTGTGGTGTGGATAAACATCAACAATGTGGTTCCAATTCCCTTACTTGCTGAGGTTCCTTATTCCTTCACAGTTTTGCCCCTCACCTGAGATATGGTGACCATCAAGTTAAATAACCATAATCAGTTCTCCATTTCGTAGGAGAGATCTAAATATGGACATCTGAGGCTAAGGTATTCCTTTCACTATAATATGCATTTTTAATGAATAACTTTTTTTTCTTGTTGTTAAAAACTAATTTGTGGTTCTTTATCTCTGTTTCATGAACATCTGATCAAACAAAAAAAAATAACAGTTATGGCTCTTTGAGCCAGGGCTCCATTCTGGTGTACTCTTGTCCAGGTGCATCACCAAATTGGTTCGTAACAGGGCTTGTGTAGCTTCAAATGTTCTGGATGATTTTAGGCAATGCAAAAATGTTACAGAAATATGGGAAGCTGTATGAAATCGAGCTGACTGTAGTATTTTACGTGCTCGGAGAAGTAAATTATGGGTATTGGAAAACGCTGCAAATTTAGGGATGGTTGCAAGACTCAGATATTTTACAGAGATAAAGAGGTTACATTTGCCAGAGCGTTTGACAGGAATAAGGACCTTATGAGAAGTTCAATTAGCTTTTGGAGACAGGAGAGCTTCTAAGCTTCTAAGGCAACATTGTGGTTTTTGAAAATGGAAAAAAAATGGAGTGATAGTTGTGTCTGCATATGAAGCAATAAAAAGAGAAAGAGGCATGTAAAATCGGAGAACTTGTACTGATTGGGCTGGTTGCTACAGGCGAATAGAACAACAGGAGGATTGAATGGGTTGGAACGGAATAAAGAGCTAGAAACATTTGAAATGCTGGTGGAAATGTTTATATTTTATTTAACCGTGACTATGCTCACATTAATACTGCAATGACGTTGTTGCAAAAATCCTCGAGTCGCTACTCACTGGCACTTATTCAAGTAGACTGAGGGAAAACTTAGTGGCCAATGCACGTAACCAGCATGTCTTTCCGACTGTGGGGTAAAACCTGGAGGAAACTCATGTAGACAGGGAGAGAGCTTGCAGAATCTTTTCAGACAGTGACCAAGCTGGAAATCAAACCTACTTTGTTGACACTATGAGGCAGAAGTGCTAACCATTCTGCCACTGTGCCACCCTTAAGAGATCCTCGAGATGGAGAGTTACGTAGGGATTTGGCAGTTCTTACATAGACAGAGTTTGTAAGTCCAGGAGAGCTATAGAAATGTTCATTATCAATGTTGGCAATGTTTTATTTATTTTCTAAGTTTTTTGGATGGTTTCAGAGATATTGTGGTTTATTAGGACTATACAGGTAAATGAGTTTCATAGCATTTTAGAATCCTTCTTGTCATCTTGTGGGTACCACTTGCCAGGTCTTCCAGATGTTTGTCCTCATCCAAAACATTTTCTTCCATTCCTCTGAAAGTTAGGATATGCCATTTTCCCACGACATCATTGAATTGCTCTCATTGTGTTTTTTTGTTACTGTATTGAATAATTAATGAAACCGGATATTTTGCCGCGATCATGATCTGTTCCCTAAACTTGGACTGAGTAGCCATATAAATAAATGTGTTTGTGCAACAACTTAAATTGCGCAGCATATATGCCACTTTTCCAAAAATATAAAAAGAGTAAGCATCTAAGCTATCTACAGCATCAAAATAATATAACATATAAAACAACCACAGAAGTAAGAAATTACTTGATATTGCAAAGAGTAAAATTATAGACTTCCTTCTGCTTTGCATCTCCCGATCGCTGCAATTCTCTCTCTTCCGCTGACTCATCAGTGCCTTACGGGTTCGACTGCTCGCTAAAATGTGTTTGATTGTCAGAGCATTTAGTAACACAATTAAAACAAATGGTAAAAATGGTGTTAAAATCTTTTCAAACATTCTAAATCCAATCCACACGGGGTCAGTAAAATAACTTGACTTATTGGAACAGAACCACGAAACATTTCCAATTATTGCTCTGGGTTTAAATCTGAAGTATATGGGAATGTTTTTTAAACAGAGCAGAATGCCAGTTGTGGCTAGAATCACAGCTGCAGTTTTCGTAGTGCAATATTTCGTTTTCAGGTTCTGGCAACAAATGGCAACAAAACGATCACAAGAGAAGGCAGCAGTGAACCAGACAGAACAATCTATGGTTGCACGGGCCATTGCATATACAGCACTGCAGACAGGTGTGAGTTCCAAGAAGGACATTGAAAAATAATAAGATTGGACTCGATGCAGTATTATGTCGGTGATAATAAAGAATAAGTCCGCAGTTGTCATTGCCACCAAATACCGAGTAGTGCACTTGGCAAGTCCACACTTCTTCTGTGACAGGATCACAATCGCCACTACATTAACTGCAAGAGAAAGAAACAAAAGTTTTGTGTATTTTTTCAAGAAAAATTGCAAGTTTGTTGTCTTCATACATGATATGTTGGCGTTGCTGGCACTTGCAGCAACAATTTCCCATCCCTAATTGCCACTGACCCAGTGAACTGTGAAGTCAAAAACAATGGATCAAGCCAGGTTTGACCAGAAAACAATTTTCTTCCCTAAAGGACATGAGCATTCCCTTTAAAAAGGGAATGGTGATTCCTGGCACTATTATCTTACTTGTTCAGATGTTCACTCTCTCCCTATTTTTGGAAAATCTGCTGTGCGTTGGAAGCAAAATTTCTGGCCTTCCTGGAGTGGAAGATCTGCTGTTGATGGTTGGCATGCCCGGAGTCTCTCCCCATTGTGTTTTGGGAAGCTGCTCTGACTGCAAGCTTGTCTATGTGTGAATCAAGAGAGCATGCAGCATTCAACCAAAGAACTAAGTTCCAACATCACACGAGCATTCCTGTTTTTCTGTGTTAAACCTATGGCAACGGTTTGGTCAATGGGATTTGTTTGATTGGAAAATTTTGTGTCCTTGTTATGGGTTATACAATTTCGTAGTTTTCTTTGTTAGTAATTGGTAAATGTCCTCTCTCATGTTCTTTCCCTACATGATCTGGAGGAGGGAACCGAGTGTAGGGTGTCGAAATTTGCTGATGACACCAAGATTGGAGGAAAGGCAAATTGTGCGGAGGGTGTGGAGAGTCTACAGAAGGATCTAGAAAGGCTGGGCGAATGGGCCAGGAAATGGCAAATGGAATTTAATGTTGGCAAGTGCGAGGTGGTCCACTTTGGTAGGAATAATGGTAGGAAGGATTATCACTTACGTGGCAAAAAACTGCAGCAGGCGACGGTGCAGAGGGACCTTGGGGTCCTTGTGCATGAGTCGCAAAAACCCAGCTTGCAGGTGCAGCAGGTGATCAGGAAGGCGAATGGGATGCTGGCCTTCATAGCGAGGGGGATTGAATATAAAAGTAGGGAGGTCTTGCTGCGGCTGTATAGGGCATTGGTGAGGCCACAGCTGGAGTACTGTGTGCAGTTTTGGGCGCCGTACTTACGCAAGGATATTTTGGCCTTGGAGGGAGTGCAGAGGAGGTTTACTAGGCTGATGCCGGAGTTGAGGGGGTTGAGCTATGAGGAGAGGCTGAATAAACTAGGCTTGTACTCGTTAGAGTTTAGAAGAATGAGGGGAGATCTCATTGAGACGTATAAGATGATGAATGGGATGGATAGGATAGAGGTGGAGAGACTCTTCCCGCTCAGAAAGGATAATAGGACTAGGGGGCACAGCCTCAAGATAAAGGGGGGGCGGTTTAGAACGGAGTTGAGGAGGAACTTCTTCACTCAAAGGGTGGTGAATCTCTGGAATTCTCTGCCCATTGAAGTGGTGGAGGCTACCTCACTAAATATTTTTAAGACGCGGGTTGATGGGTACTTGATAAGAGAGGGGATTAAGGGTTATGGGGAGAGGGCGGGAATGTGGAACTGAGCCACGACAGATCAGCCATGATCTTATTGAATGGCGGGGCAGGCTCGAAGGGCTAGATGGCCTACTCCTGCTCCTATTTCTTATGTTCTTATGTTAATAAACTTTTCTTGGCAAAACCTCCTCAGTGGATCAGTCCAATCATATCTGAAGTGAAATATCTCATTGTCACCCTAGCCAAATTCAAAGTGCAAAACTTATGATCCAGTCAAGCTTCATAGAACAATTTCACACGTCTGACCTGAATTATAACACCGTGGTAGGAGCATATATGGACTCTGATCACTCACCGAGGTAATAATTACAATAAAGTTTTGCCATTCTCTTAGATAAGAGATAATAGGACCACTGTCCGAACTGTTACTTTGATACTTTTTGAACACAGGTGAATACCTGATTGAAAGCAATCCTCTGTACAGGAGAACATCTGACCACTGAATTACAAGCCAGTACAAGAGAATGCCTGACTCAGATAAATCTCCAGTACTGGAAAATACGTCACTCAGAGAAATCTCCAACAAGAAAACATGCCTGACTCAATGAAATTTCATGGAATGGGAAATATTTATATCAGCGTGACCGCGAGAAGTGAGGATCACAAATGCACGAGCATATCAGAATCAGAGAGAATGCCAGGTCAAGAGAATGCCTCACTCAAAGAAATTTCCAGCGCAGGAGCATGCCTGACTCAGATAACGTCCGGAAGTATGGTGCCATTTCCTACACCTGATCAACGCTGAGGTAGAAGGCCACTTCCCATAGACACACATATTCCATGATTTACTTCACTTCATGGGATTGTGGAGCGAAGCATAATTGGACCAAAATGTAGAACAGAAGTCCCCTGAAAAGTTGATCAGCTGCTCTGGCTAGTGGGCACAGAGAACTACCGACCAACATGGACTGACCCATGGGATTATGGGATAGGAAACTTTCCAAAGTCAGATCAGACCGTTGGACAGAAGCAAAATTTGGATTGAGCTTCTCACTAGCATTATTCCTTCAAGCAGAGATCTGACCTGCAGAGTTCTGAATGCCACTGCTCGTACATCAAAAAAGGTGTGGTGTTGCACATACATGAAGAATTAGGAATGTGAATCGAAAGTTATCTTTGATTGTGAGAGGAATTCAATAGTAATGTGTTACGTTTCATTTGAAGAGTATGTCAGTGAGACCACATTGCATGCAGTATTGAGATACTAATTGAAGGGTGGGTGAAAATTCTTCAGAAGCATTTCAAAGAATGTTCATCAGGCGAATACTTGGAAAGGTTTGGATTATGGAGAAAAAACAATCAAAAATAATGGATGGGCTATCTTTGTATTTGCTCGAGTTCAGAAGTTTAAGAGGTAAATTGGTGCAAAAATAATTACAATCAGAATATTACTGAGGTGATGGCAACTTTGCCAACAAAAATTGGGAAAGCCATTGTGGTTAGGGCTTGGATAGAGTAGATTTCTTGTACAGTTCATAGGAGAACGTAACAGGAAATAACATACTGTCCAAAAAGGGAAGGATCTGTGATGGACATCATTCTGATGAATGATGCTAGACCACTGGTGGGTGAGCATTTTAGTGACAGAGATCATATCATCGTACAGTTTAAGTTTCCTATGAACAGAGAAATAGGCAAGATGTGTGAAAAAGAAAGATTTTGCACTGGGAGGGTAAATTTTAGTAGTTTAAGGCAGGATATGGCCGAGGTGGATTGGAAAAAGTGATTGGTGAAACAAATGTACTGAACAGCAATAGGGACGTGGTGGGAGAACGCTTTCAAAAAGGAAGTGCAGAAGACACAAGCCCATCATTTTTTCCGAAGGGCTTAAGAGGTCTATGAAGCACAGAGGACTAATAAAGTCCCCAGCAATTCAAAATGCGAATAGATGAAAATAAACATTTTAAACGCACATCTGATAGAAGGGCCGGGGGGGTGGGCGTAACAGTGGAGGCATTAGTGACATACAAAACAGAGCAGAGTGAAGTTAAAGAATACAATTAAGAAAACAAAAAAAGGAATATGAGAAAACGCGCTGGTAAAAGTAGGGAAAATCCGAAGACATTATAAAAATATGTCAATGGGAGGAAGATAACAAGGAAAAGAATATGTCCCATCAAGGACAAATGGGACGTTCTGTGATTGGAATCAGAAGACATTGGTAGGGTGTTGAATGAATACTTTGCATCCGTCTTCATATATTTGAATGATGAAGGGATGCATTTCAAGAGAGAGACTATGAAGATCTCAAGCAAATTTAAATAGTGAGTGAAAAAGTATTGGGTCCAGTGGCAGCTTCAAAAGTTGACAATACTCCCGCATCAAGGCTGCTGTGAGAGACTAGGGAGGAAAGTGCAAGAGCGCTGGCCCATTAAAAAAAAGTCCTTTCAAGCATAGGGAAGCTTCAAAGGGAAAGAAAACAGCTAATGTGGCTTAGGCATTGAAGAAGATTTGTTGCAATAAGACAGGTAAGTACAGACCAGTATGTCTCACGTCAGTGGCAGGAGAAGTATCGGAAGAAAAAATATTGAAGAACATCTTTCTCCATTTGGAGTCGCTAATCTTGACCAGGTTCTGTCGCCATGGTTTTTCAGATGGTGATCCAACCTAACACTTTTTTTTTGAGGTGACCATATGTATGCTTGAAGGTGAAGCAGTTCATTTAGTTTGTATTGTTTTCAGCAAAGCCTATGACATGTTCCCACGTGGCTGGCTTATATAGAAGGTAAATGCAAATACACTTGACTAATTTGAAAAAAGTGGGTTCAAAATTGTCTCAGTTGAAGGAAATAGGGTGGAATGACAGGAGGCAACATTAATGACTTGAAGCCCGTGTCCTGTTGCGTGACACATAGAACTGCGCATGGCCTCTTATTATTCAACATTTATATAAATGATAGATATATCTATGTGAGGGGTACGATTAGCAAGTTTGTAATGCCACAATTATTGGTCCGGTAGTTAGTAGTGGGGCTGAATGTCTTGGGATGCAAAAGATAGAGACAGGATGGTCAAATGGCAAATAAGTGGCAGACGGAATGTGAATCTGACAAATGTGAGGTGATATCCGTTGAAGGAGTAATTTTACAAGGAAGTATTCAATGAACGGCGTGTCACAAGGGACTTCTGCAACAAAGGGACTACGGATTGCAGAATGCAGAAGGGCCTGTTAGTTGGGCGGTGAGAAATAGATATGTGGCACTTGTCAGTATCAATCAATGCATAGATAACAAAAGGAAAGATTTTATGTTGATGTTGTATAGAACGTTTGTTATACCACAGCTCGAGTACGGTATGCAGCTGCGGTCGCCAAATTATAGGAAAGATGTGATCGCGTTGGCGGGCTTGTGGAGAAGATACATCGAAATGTTGCGTTGTGTGGAACATTTATGTTATGAAGAGAATTTGGAGAGATTTGTATTGTTTTCATTGGAGCGGGGAAGACCAGGGAGAGACCTAATCAAGGTGTCGAAGAATATTACAGTCATGGGCAATGTGGATCAGGAACAAAATTCCCCTTAGTTGAAAGATCAGTCACGTGGTTGTATAAGTTCAAGGTAAGAATAGGAGGAACAGGCGGGATGTGAGGAAAACTTTTCTTCACCAGAGCATGTGGTGATAGTCTGGAAGCATGGTACATGTGAATTGGCTCACATTCTTTAAAACGTACCTGGATCAACACTTGGCATGTCATAACATTCAAGGCTGCGGGTCGAGTGTTGATAAATGGGATTAGGTGGGGAAATCAGGTGTTTCTCACATGTCAATGGGTCTAAGGGCCTATTTTTAAATGATTCTATGATTGGAATTGGTAAGATCTTGAATGGGTACATGTTGAGAGAAATTTTCCATGTATGGGAGAAACTAGAGTGAAGTAGCACTGTTGAAAATTAAGGGGTCACCCAATTAAAATTCGACATGATTAGGAGTTTTTTTCTGAATAATATGCCAAAGCAGAAACTTCAAAAATTTTCTGAGGCTGCGAGGGTTAAATTTTTGAGAAGCAATTGAGTGGTGGATGATATCATATGTTGACACAATTAGATACTTTCATATCAATTGTGAGCTAATTAAATGGCGGGGTAATCTAGAGGTGCTAGTGGCTTATTACTGCTCCTGCTTCATATGTATGCAACTGGGAATGAAATTCATTATGGTACATGCGGATTTCCAACCATAACTTTGCCAGTACTAAATTTAGTTTACAAATTTCCAACTTATGATGCAACAATTCATGCTGACCTTTGGAAGTAGCACCTATAATTTCCCTTTCCTTAGACACTCTTCGCACATCATTAGCCCACACCTCCAGTCTGCCAGTATCATTTTGGAAGGTGAGCAAATGCAGGCCACTCACATGAAATTTCTGAATGTTCAGAAATGCCATATTATACAACGTCATTGCTAACATAGAAATAAGTGTGTGGAAGCAACTTGAGCCATTCCCTTTCCCTTACTGGTGACAGAGGCCTGAACTGGAAACAGAGGCAGGACTGCTGTATGCATGCCTCAGCCATCACTTCCATTTCTGAACCTGCCTTTCTTTGGTCACACAATCCTAACCAGGACTATATATGTATATCTGTGAGTTATCATCCTCTTTCGTTGCCATGCTTCAAATATGTAACCAATATGTAAATTATAACCAAATTTGAATTCATTCTCTGAATTCCTACATCCAAATGATATTCGGAAACACCCCTGCTATCACGCTTCAATTTCATAATAACAATATAATTATGACAAATGAAGTTATTTTTAACCATTTCGTTAAATTAATTCTGTGACCAGAATGTTCTGTTAAAATCCACCGAGTGCAAATTCATTGCATTTCTTCATCACTCTGTTACTGCACCAATGAAAATTTATTTTCTGCAAGGTGTGGGATAATCTAGAAATAAGAATCAATGTTTGGAATTAAGTTCTCAATTGGGGCAAGGCTGACTTTGATGGTTTAGACAGGAAGTTCCAAATGTTGATTGGAGAGACTATTCGCAGGTAACAGAACGTATGGCAAGTGGGAGTCTTTCAAAAGAGGGACAATGAGAGTTCAGAGCCAGCATGATCCTGTTTGTGTGAAGTGGTTGGCTGGCAGGAGTAGGGAACAGTAGAAGAATGGAGGTATTGTGGTTCTGATCAATACAGAGAAGGAACCATATATCAGGTACGCATAGCTGAGGTCAAGTGAATCCCTTAAGGATTATAGGTGGTGTAGAATTAAACTTAAGCAGGAAATCCGGGGCCAAAAAGGAAATATTGGATGCCACTGGCAGATAAGGTAAAGGAGAATCCAAGATATTGTACGAACATAGTCAGGGCAAAAAAGTAACTAGAGAGAGAATCAACGAGATCAACGAGGCCATCTGTGTGTGGGACCACTGAAATTGGGGGGGATCCTGAAGAATATTTCTCATCAGTATTTACCATAGAGAATGGTGCCGAACTATGGAATGTGGAGATGCAGGCATTGGACTGGGATTAACACAGTAAGAAGTCTCACAGCACCAAGTTAATGAGCAACAGGTTTATTTGGCAGCACTAGCATTCGGAGTCCGAAAGCTGGTGCTGCCAAATAAACCAGTTGGACTTTAACCTGGTGCCGTGAGACTTCATATGAAGCTAAGGAACTCAGGGAAGTAAATAGTGATGTCTTCAAAAACGTTCACAACACACAAGAAGATTTGCTGATGTTCTTAAACGCACAAAGATGGATAAAACCCTCTGACTGGATCAAATACATCCCGGGGCATTGTGGGAATGTAAGGAAAAATTTGCGGTACTTCAAGCGGAGATAGTTGTATCACTGATAGTCACGGGTGAGGTGCTAGAAGATTGGTGGAAGGCAAATGTCATGCCATAATTTAAGAAAGGCGGCGGGGAAATGCCAGGGAATTCCAGATCAGTGAGACGAACATCCATGGTAGGTGAGTTGTTAGAGGGTACTCTGAGAGATAGCATCTTCATGCATTTGGAAAGGGAAGAAGTGACAAAGAATAATCAACACGGCTTTGTGCGTGGAAAATCGTATATATACAATTTGATAGAATGTTTTTAAGGGAGACTGAAATATAGAAAAGGGTAGTGCAGTTGACATTGTCTAAATTCACCTTAGCAAGGTGACAAGGTAACACGTGATAGACTGGTCACAAAGCTTAGATCACATATGATCCGGGGAACTAGCCAATTGGATGGACATTAGCTTGTGGGTAGGAGATAGAGGTTAGTGGTAGAGGATTGTTCTTCAGTCTGAATGCCAGTGAGCAGCAGTTTGCGGCAAGGACTGGTGCTGGGTCCTCTGTTATTTATCATTTCTATATATGACTTGGATGAGAATAAAGGAGGCATGGTTAGTAAGTTTCCGTATGACACTGAAATTGGTGGTGTACTGGACAGTGAAGGCCGTTATCTAGGGCTATACAGTGATCTTGATCAACTGTAACAATGGACAGAGGAATGGAAGATGGATTTTTTTTCAGGTGAGGTGTTGCATTTTGGCAAGTCAAATCAGGGCAGGAATTAGACAGTTAATGATAAGGCCTTAAGGAGTTTTGTCAAACAGTGAGACCGAGTGGTGCTGGTACATGGTTCCTTGAAACTTGGATCACAGTTAGACCAAGTGTGGAAGAAGGCATTTGTCATGCTTAACTTCATTGGAGAGAACATTGAGCACAGTAGTTGGTACGTCGTATTTCAACTGTAAAAAACATTGGAAGGCCACATTAGAAATGCTGCGTACATGTATAGTTCACCCGATTATAGAAAGCATGTTCCTAAACTGGAGAAACTGTATTAAAATGATTTTTACGGATGTTACAAGGACTGAAAGATTTGAATTAGAATGAGAGGCTGGGTCTATTCTCCCTGGAGCAAAGTGCGATGGGGGCCGACCTTATAGAGATTTACAAAATAATGAAAGACAGGGATAAGGTGATTAGGCAAGGTCAGTCCCCAGGGTAAGATTTCCAAAACTAGTGGGCATAGGTTTAAGGTGTGAGGGAAAGATTTAAAAGATCCCAGCGGGGCAATATTTTCCCACACAGAGCAGTACACATATTAAATGAGTTTCCAGAGGAGATGGTAGAGTAGATTGCAACTACAATGTTTAGAATACAATTGGATAGGTAATTGATAGGGAAGTGTAGAAGGATATGGGCCAAATGCAGGCAAATGGGATTGGTTTCGCTTAGGAAACCTACTCCGCATGGGCGAGTTGGGCCAAAAGGCCTTTTGTGGTACTATATTTCTCTACGACTCCTAGTTGCACTTTTTTTTCTACGTTAAACTAATGGCTAACTGTTTACCAGGCATTTCCTGAAATGCATTTTTGAACCAGGTAGGAACATTTTTCGTGCTCCAATCCTGATTTTTTTTGTTTGAGTTGATTTATTATTGTCACATATATTAACTTGCAGAGTAAAGTATTGTTTCTTGCGCGCTATACAGACAAAACATACCCTTCACAAAGAAGGAAACGAGAGAGTGCAGAATGTAGTGTTACGGGCATAGCTAGGGTATAGAGAAAGATGAACTTAATGCAAGGTATGTCCATTCAAAAGTCTGACAGCAGCAAAGAAGAAGCTGTTCTTGAATTGGTTGGTACGTGATCTCAGTCCGGGTGCATGGGGTCCTTAATTATACTGGCTGCTTTGCTGAGGCAGTGTGAAGTGTAGACAGAGTAACTGGATGGAGGGCTGATTTGCGTGATGGATTGGGCTACATTCATTACCTTTTGTAGTTCCTTGGAGTGTTGGGCAGAACAGAAGCCATACCAAACTGCGATACACCCAGAAAGAAAGGTTTTTATGAGGCATCTGTAAAAGTTGTTGACAGTCTAGCTGACATGCCCAATTTCTTTAGCCTTCTGGGGAAGTAGAGGCATGGTGGGCTTTCTTCACTGTAGTGTCGGCCTGGGGGAATCAGGACAGGTTGTTGGTGATGTGGACACCTAAAAACATGAAGCTGTGAATACTTTCCACTTCGTCCCCATTGATGTAGACAGGGGTACGTTCACTTTTACACTTCCTGAACTCCATAACTATCTTTTTTATTTGTTGACATTGAGGGAGTGATTATTGTTGCCACACCAATTCACCAGATTCTCTATCCCTTTCCTGTACTCTGGCTCGTCATTGTTTGGGATCCGACCCACAATGGTGATGTCGCCATAAAACTTGAAAATCGAATTGGAGTCATACATGTCTCAGGAGTATAGTTGGGGTCTGAGAACACAGCCTTGTCTGGCACCGCTACTGAGGATTATCGTGGAGAGGTGTTGTTGCCTATCCTTACTGATTGTGGGCTGTGAGTTTGGAAGTTCAGGATACAGTTGTAGAGGGAGATGGCGAGGCCCAGGCCACAGAGTTTGTAGATGGGTTTGTTGGGAATAACAGTGTTGAGGGCTGAGCTGTATTCAATAAGTAGAGGTCAGACATAGGCGTTCTTGTTATCTAGGTGCTCCAGGGTTGAGTGCAGGGCAAAGGAACTGGCGTCTGCTTTGGACCTGTTGCTGTGGTAGACAAAATTAATGGATCCAGCAAGCCTGGGAAACTGGAATTGATTTGTGCCACGACAAACCTTTCGAAGCACTTCATAATGATAGATATCAGAGCCACTGGCTGAAGTCATTAAAGCACGTTGCTTGGTTTTTCTTAGGTACTGGGATGATGGTCATCTTCTTGAAATAGATAGGGCTCTCCGATTTGTTATAAAGAGAGGTTGAAGATGACTGTGAATACCTCTGCCAGCTGATTTGCAAGATCTGAATGCACGTCCCCGTACCCCATCCGGGCGAGTTGCTTTCCACGTGTTGATCTTTTCGAAAGCTACTCTGACTTCTACAAAGGTGACCCCAGATATAGGTTCCTCAAAGGCTTCCAGGATGGAGGGCATGCTGTCGCTGACCTGTTGCTCATAACGGGTGGAGAATGCATTCAGCTTATCATAGAGGGGTGTCTTGGAGCCGATGATTTTACATACCTTCATCTTGTAGCCTGCTATGTCTTGCCTTGCCACAGTCAGCAGTGGTTGGTGTGGCTAGCCTGGGACTCTAGCTTGGTCTGGTATTGTCTTTTGGGATTTTTGATGGATCTCCTTAGATCGCACATGCCTTTCTTGAATGACTTGTTGCCTGAAGTTGCCTGACTTGAACACCTCAGACCTGGTCTTCCCTGTATGTTATAGTTGTATGGGGAATACATGGACTTGTTTCTATGGCACACAATATTCTACACACTTACTAATGAAGTTAGTTACTGTAGTGTAATCCTCTGTAGTGTACCAATGAAGTCAGTTACTGAAGTGCAATCCTCTATCACCTCCTACATATTGTGAAAATTGGGAGTATTTGAACAATCTGTCCACAATCTGCGATGTAATTTATTTTAGACGTTTGAAATTCAATCCTTTTGAAACAGGTGCGTTTCCACGCTAAGTATTTGCAGGCGTCCTTGCACAGTGTTCCTTTCTATTTCAGTCCACTGATGATACTTTTCAGTCAACCCTCATCAGCATTTCGTTTTAAATCTATTCTTTAGTGAATGCTCAAGCGAGCTATTCATTTCTAATGCTAGCCATGCTTTGAGCACGCATCTACACATATTTTTCAGTGGTTCAAGGGGGCTGCTCACCATCACCATCTCAGAGGAAATTAAGAATGGGCAATGAATTCAGCCCTAGCCAGTGAAGCTACCATCTACTGAGTGAATAAATAAATAAGCATAAACCATCCTCTATAAAATAAACGCTAGTCTTCCTTTTTACAACTGACTTATTATTAACGCATCACAAGGTGCATTTTTTGACCAATCTTTCTGTAGAAAATGACCTAAGTATCTCGTGATCACCCTTCTCACACAAAATTGAACCTTCACATTTTCTTCCATTGCATTGAATTTGGTTCGCATATTATTGACACATTCTCCTGAGTTTGCTTCAAATGTTCTCTTTGATAGCTGATCCACCTTCCTCTTCGTCCATGAATATCTGGTTTTGTTTACACAATTGCCTACATATTATCACAAGACTATTAATCCAGAAACACAGCTAATGTCCTGGGCACCCAGGTTCGGAACTGTCATGGCAGATGGTGGAATTTGAATTCAATAAAAAAAAGTATCTGGAATTAACAGTCTACTGATTGCCATGAAACCACTGCTGATTAGCACGGGAAAAAATCATCTGGTTCAGTCATGTCTTTAGAGAAGGAAATCTGCCGTCCCTTACCTGGCCTAGCCTACATGGGTACACTTGAGCCACAGAAACATGAACCATAGCAACAATGAATGGGAAATAAATGCGAGCCAAGTCTCATGAATGAAAAAAAAACACAGATTGTCTCGGCAAGCCATTTCAGAAAGTGCATCGTGGTAACAAGTGTCAGCAATGTCACGTTCTGCTCCCTCTTCTTACTCCACTCTTGCTGTTCATTTCATTCGCTGGACATGGGTGTGGCTGGAAAAACCATCATTTATTGCCAGACTCGAATTGCCCCGAAATTGAATAGCTTGCAAATCAATTTCACAAGACAGCTAAGAGTCAACAACATTGCTTTGAGTCTGAATTCATTTGTAGCCCAACCCAATTTAGGATGAAATGTTTGCATCGTGAAGATTTGGCGAACCCGGGTTTCCTCCCCCCCCCCAAAAATGATCATTGCCTCATGGTAACGATTATTGGGGCAAACTTTATATTGCAGTATTTTTACTGAGATACATTGTCAGTAGATAGTTTTCAGTGAATTTGAACCCACGTCCTCAATGACCTGGATCTTGAAATTTTGAGGTCGTGACATCACTGCTACAGGAACAAACTCCCCTCTCACTACCTGCTAACAATGACAATGAAATGAAAGGCACAGCAGAACGTTGCAAACACCCTTCAGTGTGCAGTTGCCAAAAGTTTTCCCTTTGTTATGACATGAAAAGCGCTGTTTCAGCATTCTGATTGTCCATCCCAGAATGGTCGTGTCAAAATCACCAGCACTTCACTTGTGTCACTTTCCAGCAGTGCGGTGGATTGTGTGTTTTTGTGAGTTTGTCTGGAGTGGGCGCGGGAGGGGGTAGGGGGCGGTGCAGTCATTAGGGACCTGAAAAGTTCTTGGTCACGTATGCCGATTGTATAGATTTCGTCTCCAGATAGGTGCGCCCATGTCAACTTTACGGTCCGAACAGAGTAATAAGGATTGCTTACCCCGTGGCTGCAGCTGAAGGATCAGAAATCTACCAAATCGATGACCCGTGAATAATTGCAAACCCATTGTGCTTTAATCGAGTGCAAATTGTTTCATTTTTTCTATCTGTTGGTGAGAACGAACGACAAAACCAAGGAAAACCCTCCCATTAGTCAAATCTAATTGATACCGCGACTCTTCCACAAAGTGGTTAGTATAAATAATCTGCTTTGGATTGTGTACTATCTGACGTATTGATAAAGTAAATTCTTCGAGGTGTGCAAAATATTGACGCTCAGCCTTGAAAGTTCCTGATGCAGATATGTGGAATAAAATTCAACTTAAGTAGATAGTTGCGACTGAGCTCAATTGCAAACGCCCCATTTGTAATGATGTAAATACACAGTCCACTTCACAACTTGATTCCTGTATTCGGTTTGCCTCATTCACTGCTCAGACTTGACCCGTAAATTAGAAAATGTTACTTCCTGTAGCACAGTCGTAGGTGAAGAGTAAGCTACTCAGCCTTCTAATTTGCAGAGATCAATCTCTCTTCCTTTTCTGTTCCATATGAGGGTCATGTGGCTGACCGTTATGTACTGTATCACTGTCCACATACTCAGTCGAAATTTAAGTCAGCAATCCGTGTCCCAGTTAAGTGCATTGAACTGTTGCACAACCCAACGTGAACAAATCTTCCCAAAATACCTTTATTGACTTTCCAACAGCAGTGTATGTCAAAAACATCTTAACTGTTGTTTGGATGTTTAATTCATTGTCAGCAGGCTTGATGGGTTCTCTCGTGCTCCTGAACGAGACTCCGCCTGCCAATGGTTAGATACATATCAAGTCATTGTGCATGAATCACGTTGCGAAGATGTTGGGGTGTGGAGCCTGTCAGCGGTGTAGACACAGAACCTCAGCAAAGTAGAGCACACCGTGCGATATATAGTAAAGAAAGCAAATCAAGATGAGTTCAACTATGTTGAGTGTTAAGAGAGTAAGGCAAGGCTGGATGGTTTTCACTTTAATGCTGAGAATGTAATAGATAAGAGTTAAGAGTGTGGAGCGCTACTTGGAAATGGATACTGTTGCTATCACAGGAACATGGTTGAGGGAAGGGCAAGAGTGCCAACTCATCATTCCAGGGAAGAAGATCTCTCGCTGAGAGAAAGGACGTTGTGAAAATGGAGGTTGTATCGCACGTTAATTAAGGAATCAATTATTTGAGTAAGAGGTGATGATATCTTGGATTGGTCTTCAAATGAGTCTTTGTGGTTGTTTTTGTCGCTGCAGACTCAATGGGCTGAAGGGCCTTTTCACCACCTCATATTTCTTTGACTCTATGGCATATAAAATCTCTTTGGAAAGCCAATCAGTGTCACATTGAGAATCTTCCCCACGCCGCTGGATGAGGCACATTAGGGCCAGGCTGGTGATCCGCTAATATAATGTAAGCAAGAATGAAAATAATTGACAATACGACCAGCACTAGTTCATGCATCAGGGGATTCTTTGGAACCAACTAATGGTGCTGAAAATTCAAAAAATGCGGATTAGAAACCAAACAGAGATGGAAGGAAATACTCATGTGGGTAGAGAAGCGGTAATAATTTCAGTAATTCGGTAACGGTGATATTGGTATTCAAAACAGAGATCAGGGGGCGGCACTGTGGCACAGTGGTTAGCATTGCTGTCTCACAGTGCCAGGGACAGGGGTTTGCTTCCCGCCTTGGGTTACTGTCTGTTTGGAGCTTGCATGTTCTCCAGTGCCTGCGTTGATTTCCTCTCGGTACTCCAGTTTCCTCCCACAGTCTGAAGGACGTGCTTGTTAGGTGCTTTGACTAAAAGAGGTGTCGCTGCGTTGATTTCCTCTCGGTACTCCAGTTTCCTCCCACAGTCTGAAGGACGTGCTTGTTAGGTGCTTTGACTAAAAGAGGTGTCGGAGTGTGGCGACGAGGGGAATTTGACAGTAACGCCATTGCAGTTTTAATGTATGTCTACTTGTGACACTAATACATGAACGTAAAAACAAACTTTATACAACAGCTAATTGAGTGACCATTAGGCAGACAACCAATAGTCTGTCAAATGAGTACCAAAATGACCGGAGGTGGGATGTATCTACAATGGGATCGGGGCATCTGAGTTTACATAATGTCTCCAAATGTAAGCTCTGTCAAGATAACGTTGCAACTTCCAAATGCCTATTTGAGGAGGGATTCTATCCAGATGAACAGAGGGCATGCGTAATACAAAAACAATGTTGATCGACAGGGTAGCAAAGGAGTAATTGATGTCTTGTTAAACGGTGTTCGTCGTCAACAGAAAAATACTGTTTCAAAACGTTTCTGTCAGCATCAGATACTGGGCAATGACCCCTAATGCAGGAAATGGATATGGAGACCATTGAATTCTTTGATCTCAATGATTAAATGATAAAAATAATAATGCAGTGAATTGATTTGACGAGTTAGTGATGTATAGTCCTCGCTGGTTATAACTCTAACATCGCAAATGAAAACGGTATTTAATGCAAAATAATAATGGGCAACATTTTTTAAGGTCATGGGTGGATCGACAAATTACAAGGGGAAACGTCAATCCAAGGAGGGAGGAACAAATGACAGAACAGTAAAACAGTAAAATATGAACAGGAGATTTCATATCTGGAAAAATCGACTTACCAAGGACACCAATCGCTCCGAGGATGGCATAATAAATGTACCTGATAATGTCAAAAGTCAATAGAATTCTGTCCCTTAATGTCAGCCAATCGTAAGTTGCCAACATGTAATGTAATGCTGTGTAAGGATTCATAGATGTTGCTGTCCTTTTCCAGGCTACTGTAATCAGATTCTCTCTTCCAATTTCTCTCTCTCTCTTCTCTCACTCTCCAAATGTTGGTGTCGATCTGCGCTGGTACAATTTGTAATTGACTGAAGAGAGTCGCTTATAAATAAAGAGGGAAAGTCCCGAGTGACAATATCAGAATCCATGGTAACGGGGCTTAATTCCAGTAACTGAACAGACAAACTCAGTTAACCTTTTACAATCCATCCCTATGGATTAAGATGGGCATAACTGTTCTTCACCTACCATATTAATCAGGCTGCCTTTCGGCCGAAGAACCAGGATTCACGTTGGCACTTTGTTTAGCATTACTCTCTCAAAGCGCAAAGGACCCCAGTTCAATTCTGGTCTCTGTGTGAAGTTTGCACGTTCTCCATTATGGGTGGGTTCTGCCACAGTCAGGAATGTGTAGGTTTGATGTATTGGCTGTGCTTAATCGCCCTTTAATGTAATGGAGATTAGCGGGGATTAGGAGGATAATGGCTTGCGGTTGTATTGCTGTCAGTGCAGGCACGATGGGAAAAATAGCTTATTTCTGTACTGCACGGCTTCTTTGATTCCATAAAACTGTCGATTCTAAGGTACAGATAATTGGGGGTGGGGGGGGGGGGAGGGGTGTGGTGTTCCCCCACCTTTTGGGAACAAAGACTTTCGTATCTGCTGCCCACAGTTCGTGTTCTGCCCAAACCCTAACTTATCAATATCCTGATCTAAGTATCAGAGGACACACTACATAATTTTGTTGCAGGAAAGCTGATTGAAACAAAGTTAAAGAAAATGGATACTAATGTACATGCGAAGAAAGGAGCAAATGGCAGTTTAGTAATTGGGCTGAAGTAATGTTAATGATTCGATAAAGAACGAGATAATGGAGAAATGTGAATCCCACAAATGATTAAGTCAAGAGGAGTTTTCGATATTTGCTATATAATGTTCACCACATTGATTCCTGGGACGAAAGGTTTGACGTATGACGAGAAATTAAAACAGTTTCGTCTTATTCTTGCTGGATTTTGGAAGAAAGAGGGGATCGAACAGAGGTATGTAGAATTTTTAAAGGGATTGACGAAGTAAATGTAGGCCAATTGTTTATTCTTATGGAGAAGAGGAAAGAAGCGATCACAGGTACAATTTGAGAGGTGGTAGATTTAAAACTGAGATCAGGGGGAAATCTTTCACAGAGAGGGCGGTAAATTAGTGGAACTCGCTACCCCACAGCGCGATGGAGTCTGAATCATTGAGTGAATTCAATGAGATAATATTTTTCTTATCAAAAAAGGAAACGAGATTTTTGGGAACAGGTGGGAAGGTGGATTTGAGACCAGGGACAGTTCAACAGTGAGCTGATTGAATGGTGGAGGAGGTCCGAATGGCTGAAGTTGCCTACTTCTAAGTCTAATTCCTGTGTTCCTAACTAACATGAAAGACGTATGGCAACAATGTTCAGGATGAGAAGGATTCGGTGTTGATCTGTTGATCTAGACAGAAAACTAGTTTCTAGGTTTTGGCAGTTGCTCATTCTTAATTGGGTAAGAGTTGCTCACCCCAAGATCCACCTGGTACTTCCAAATCCTCCCACCCCCAGAGAATTCGGAGCCAAATCTCCACTCAGAGCACACACCACAACAGAAAATTGGAGCAACGGTAATAAGACCAGACGACATTGGAGCAGAATTAGGCCACTCGGCCCATCGAGCCTGCTCCACCATTCAATGAAAGCTGACATTCTTCCCATCCCCATTCTCCTGCCGTTTCCCCATAACATCTGATCCCCATATTCATCAGTAACCTATCTATCTCTTTCTAAGACACTCAATGACCGGTCCTCCAAAGCCTTCTGTGGCAAAGATTTCCACAGATTCACCAAACCCTGGCTGGAGATATTCCTCCTCATCTCTGTTTTAAAGGATCATCTATTCAGCCTGAGATTGCACCCTATGTTTCTGGTTTTTCCTACTAGTGAAAGCACCCTCTCCATGTCTACTCTATCCAGGCCTCCCAGTACCCTGCAAATTTCCATAAGATGCCTCCTCTTCCTTTGAAACTCCAACAAGTACTGAAGATGAGTCCTGACTGTTTCTCATGCGACAAGCTCTTCATTCTCGGGATCATTCTTGTGAGCCTCATCTGGACCCCTTCCAAGGCCAGAACAGCCTTCCTTAGATATGGGCCCAAGACTACTCACAATATTCCAAATTGGGTCTGACTAGACCCTTCTACAGCCTCATAAGTACATGTCTGCTCTTGTATTCTAGATTTCTTGCCATGAATGCTCACATTGCATTTGCCTTCCTAACTACAGACTGAACCTACGCATTAACCTTAAGAGAATCTAGAACAATGACTCCAACATCCCTTTGCACTTCTGAGTTCCTAAACATTTTCCCAGTTAGAAAATAGTCTATGGCTCCATTTTTCCTTTCAAAGTGCGTAACCTCACACTTTTCCACACTGTATATCATCTGCCACTTCTTTGCCCACTCTTCTAACCTGTCCAAGTCCTTCTGCAGTGCCCCTGCTTCTTCAGTGCTACCTGCACCTCGACATGTTTTTGTATCATCTGCAAACCTAGCTACAGTGGCTCCAGTTCCTGCCTCCAAATCATTAATGTATATTGAGAAACGTTGCAGTCCCAGCACTGACTCCTGAAGCACAGTACTAATCACTGGCTGCCATCCTGAAAAAGACACCTTCATCCCCACCCTCTGCCTTCTGCCAGTCAGCCACTCCTTTATCCATGCATGATCTTACCCTTAACACTGTGGGCATTTGTTTAACAGTCTCATGTGCGGCACCTTGTCAAAGGCCTTCTGGAAATCTAAAAATATTACACCCACTAGTTCTCCTTTATGTAACTTCCTTGTTACCTTCTCATAGAACTCTAACAAATCTGTCAGATGTGACCTGCCCTTGACAAAGCCATGCTGACTCAGCCCTACTTAATCATGCACTTCCAAGGACTCTGCGGTCTCATCTTTAATAATGGACTCTAAAATCTTGCCAATGACCAAAGTCAGGCTAACTGGCCTATAATTTCCCTCCTGCTGCCTGCCTTCCTTTTTAAATAGCCTTGCTACATGAGCTACTTTCCAGTCCTCTGGTATTCTCCCTGCCTCTAGTGATTTCTGAAAGATCACCACCAATGCCTCCACAATGTCTTCAGCTACCTCTTTTAGAACCCTTGGGTGTAGTCGGTCTGGTCAAGGCATTTTTTAATCCACCTTCAGACCTTTCAGTTCCCCCAAAACCTTTTTCTTAGTGATGGCCACTATACTGACTTTTGCCCCTGATTCTGCTGAAGCCTTCCACCATGAATATGGATGCAAAGTAACTATTCAGTTTCTCTGCCATTACTTTGTTTCCTATTACTTCTCCAGCCTCATTTTCCATTTGTCCAATGGCTATTTTTGCCTCTCTCGCACCTTTTATCTATTGAAAAACTCTTCCTATCTTCTTTCATATTACTAGCTGGCTTACATTCATATTTCATCTTCTTCCACCTCCCCCCGCCCATCTTTATTGTTTTTGTAGTTGTCCTCAGCTTGTTTTTAAAAGTGTTCCAGTCCTCTGGCTTCCCACTAATCCTTGCTTTTTCTTTTGTTTTTATGCTCTCCTTCACTTCCCTCATCAGCCATAGATGCCTCTTCCTCCCCTTAGAATATTTCGTCCTTGGGATGAATTTCTTTTGTGCCTCCTCAACAACTCTCGAAAAGCTCAAAAGCACCTGCCATTGTTGTTCCACTGTCTTCCCTGCTAGGCTCCCTTTCCAATCACCTCTGGCTAGCTCCTCCCGCATGTCTTTGTAGTTACCTTTATTTACTTGTAACACCGTTACACCTGATTCCAGCTTCAGCCTCTCAAATTGCAAGATAAACGTTATCATACTGTGATCACTGCTCCCTATGGGTTCCTTCACCTTAATTTCCCTAGCCAAGTCTGCATCATTACACACCACCAAATCCAGAATTGCCTGTTCCCTAGCAGGCTCTGTCACAAGCTGCTCCAAAAACACATCTCTTGAGACATCCCACAAATTCCATTTCTTGGGATCCACTGTCTTCTTGATTTTCCCAGTGGACCTGCAGATTGAAGTCCTCCATGAGTATTGTAATAGTGTCTATTTCATATGTTTTTTCTATCTCCTGATTTATTTTCTGCCCCACACCCTGACTACTGCTAGGGGACCTCTACATAACTCCCAACAGGTCTTTTTAGCTTTGCAATTCCCCAACTGTACCCATAGAGATACTAAGCTCTCCTTTGCCCTCAACTCCATTAACCTGCATTTCTACTCTCTCCTTATGATTTTCTAATTTGACATACAAATAACCCCCCTATTTAGTTTAAAGCACTACCCATAGCCCAATTTATACGATTCACCAGGACCCTGGCACCAGCACAATTCAGATGAAGACCGTCCCATCGGAACATGTTATGATCCAAGACTTTCGTCTCAGTATTGATTTCTGCTTTCGAAAACGTGCCCAGATGAACAAAACATTTATTTCTTTAATTAACTGAAACATGCAATATTGTATGAGGGGTGAGGCGCGGGTGGAGGGGTTGGGGGTGGGTTCGCTGGGAATGGATGTATAGGGCTGAATTAAAAGACAGACGATTTGAGGCTGGGGTATTCTTGCGGACTGAAAGGAAATGTTCAAATAAACGATCTCCAATCTGTCGGATGCGGCATTTTCAATAGTTGATACAGTAAATAAATTTTAAGGTGCAGAGAAGACGTTGTTCATGGGAGGTTTGCTTTGAGCGTTGGATGTTTGAGGTGGGGGCTGTTGACGATGAGCTGACACAGTAGGTGTTGCATCTACTACGATGGCATTGAAAGAAACCAGGGGAAGTGGCCTCGATACTTGGGTGATGAAAAAGCGAACAAGTGTGCCCAAAAGTCGTGGACTAGCTCTGCCCTTTGGTCGAAGTACATCGTCCTCCGAACGACCTCTTCTGATTAAAAATAAATTTAAGGCGACCTTCTCTTTTTACTTATCAACTGGGTATTCATCGTGTTTTGAATTCTTGCTCAATTATACTTTCATCGTCGTGAAGAAAGAAATAGATGCTAAAAATTGCCACATCATTCGATCTCTCTGGTGATTTCAGATACATAAGAACATAAGAACATAAGAAATAGGAGCAGGAGTAGGCCATCTAGCCCTTCGAGCCTGCCCCACCATTCAATAAGATCATGGCTGATCTGTCGTGGCTCAGTTCCACTTTCCCGCCCTCTCCCCATAACCCTTAATCCCCTCTCTATTCAAAAACCCATCAACCCGCGTCTTAAAAATATTTAGCGAGGCAGCCTCCACCACTTCAACAGGCAGGGAATTCCAGAGATTCACCACCCTTTGAGTGAAGAAGTTCCTCCTCAACTCCATTCTAAACCGCTCCCCCTTTATCTTGAGGCTGTGCCCCCTAGTCCTACTGTCTTTTTTGAGCAGGAAGAGTCTCTCCACCTCTATCCTATCCATCCCATTCATCATCTTATACGTCTCAATGAGATCTCCCCTCATTCTTCTAAACTCTAACGAGTACAAGCCTAGTTTATTCAGTCTCTCCTCATAGCTCAACCCCCTCAACTCCAGTATCAGCCTAGTAAACCTCCTCTGCACTCCCTCCAAGGCCAAAATATCTTTGCGCAGGTGCGGCGCCCACAACTGCACACGGTACTCCAGCCGCGGCCTCACCAATGCCCTATACAGCTGCAGCAAGACCTCCCTACTTTTATATTCAATCCCCCTCGCTATGAAGGCCAGCATCCCATTCGCCTTCCTGACCACCTGCTGCACCTGCAAGCTGGGTTTTTGCGACGCATGCACAAGGACCCTGAGGTCCCTCTGCACCGTCGCCTGCTGCAGTTTTTCGCCACGTAAGTAATAGTCCTTCCTACCATTATTCCTACCAAAGTGGACCACCTCACACTTGCCAACATTAAATTCCATTTGCCATTTCCTGGCCCATTCGCCCAGCCTATCTAGATCCTTCTGCAGACTCTCCACACCCTCTGCACAATTTGCCGTTCCCCCAATCTTGGTGTCATCAGCAAATTTCGACACCCTTCACTCGGTTCCCTCCTCCAGATCATCTATACAAATGGTAAAAAGCTGAGGCCCCAGCACCGACCCCTGGGGCACTCCACTAGTCACTACCCGCCAATCCGAATAGCACCGATTGACCCCCACTCTCTGCCTCCTATCTGACAACCAATCCTCTATCCACGCTATGTCTAAGGGTATTATTCAAATTCATCGTCTGGAAACATCGAGAAAAGCTATCAGCTGCTTTCAATTATTTTGTTCATTAAATAAAAGAATAATGCGCATACTCGAAATTCTTGAACCGTTTCCTCTACTTGGACTGAGAAATCTCATAGCCAGATAATTCCGCTTGTCCATCTGAAACGATCAAGCTGGTTGATATGGGGCAATGCGAATTGATATGCTGTCATCTCTTCGCCGTGTCCGAATGTATGCACTTTTTCACAACAGAATGTGAAGTGCTAGTTGCGTTTTCAGATGTTTCACAGAAAAACGAAGGAGCTTGTATGGTCCAGATATCCTGTTGTGATTCTGGTTGATGCTAACGCTGGATGGACGTGTTGGAAGGCAACGAAAAGGTTGGGACATTTATAGGGGCTGTTGGAGATTATCGAGATGGAGCATCTTAGAAAACTGCTCAGAAAGGACGGTTACAAGTGCAAGGGGATATTGTTGGTGCTCGTTGTCATTGTTAGATGTCATGATGTGGAGATGTTGGCGTTGGACTGGGGTAGGCAGAGTAAGAAGTCTCACAATGTCAGGTTAAAGTCCAACAAGTTTATTTGGTAGCATGAGCTTTCAAAGTTCTGCCCCTTCATCAGGTCAGTGGAGAATTTGGTTCGCAAACAGGTCATTTTTAGACACAAACTCAATTGCAAGATAATGGTTAGTATGCGAGTCTAAACAGGCAGACAAATCTTTACAGGCACAGACAATGCGAGCTGACAGAGAGCTAACTGCGCTATCAGATTAGATTATTAGATGCATTTACAGAGATGAAACATTTCTAGGGGCTGTGGGAGGGTTCAGAGTTAATGTACGGTACTAGGACTAACGTAAAGGACTCAAGCTGGAGTATTTTAGAAGCCAGCATGTCATCTGGTGGGTATCTCTTACTCCATATCTTCTAGATCTTTGTGATGGTTGTCCTCTTCCACCACTTTTACTTTTGGCCTTCTGTATTTCACGTCTTACCTTTTGCCCACTAGAGCATTCAACTTTTCTCAGTGTTTTTTCTTTGTTAACGAATTGAGTAAGTGATGAAAATAGATATTGCCGCACAGCCTCAAGCTGCATTCTGAAATTGGATGAGTCACAACATAAAAACATTTGTTTGTGCTTAAATCAGTTTAAATTTCACAAACTGTGTGACGTGAATAACTATCTGAGCCACCTGCAGCACTAAAATGATACAAAAAGTGACATACAGATGCACCAACCACAGACATATATAATAATTCGGTTTTGCAAAGAGTAAGATTATAGACTTTCTTACGCGCGCGATCTCCGGATCATTGTAATTAGCTTCCTTCCGCCGACTCATCAGTGTCTTATTGGTTCGAATGGTAAATAAAGGTATGCTTGAATGTCAGAGCGACATGGTAGCGCGGCGGTAACACTGTTGTCTCTCCGTGTGAGGCACCTGCATTCGATTCCCGGCTTGGCTCACTATCTGTGTGGAATCTACATGCTGTCCCCTGTTTGCAGGTGTTCCCTCCGAGTACTCCGTTTTCCTCCCACAGTACGAAAGACGTGCTGATTAGGTACATTGGCTTTGCTAAATTCTCCCTTTGTGTACCAAAACCAGCGCCGAAATATGGCAGCTAGGGGATTTCACAGTAACTTAATTGCAGTGTTAATGTCAGCCTACTTGTGACACTAAGAAATGAAGTTTAACAGAGTGTTGAGCAACAAGAATTAAATAAATGGTAAGAATGGGCTTACAGCCTTGTCACCCATCCCAAATCCAATCATAGTGCGTTTGTAAAATGTACGATTTCAACAGAACCATGGGATATCATTGATTATTATTGTAGGCCTAAATCTCAGGTACGTGGGACGTTTCTGAAGCACAGCAGAATACTTGTTGTTGCTAGAACAAGAACCGAATATTTCTTACTCTAATATTGAGTTTTCAGCTTTGACAACAAAGAGTGGAAAAAAAAATCAAAGGAGAATTAGAAAGTGAACCAGACAGAACAGTCTTTCACTGCACGGCCCAGGACATAATTAACACGGTACACAAGGATGATTGGATTCCCTTCAGTAAAACTTTGGTGATAATGATCTCATAGGCCATAATATCCAATGTCCTCCCAGATGTGCAGAGCTTGATATCGAACTTTTCTCATTCACCACCAAGGTTTCCATTCAAAAATAAACAGTTTGAGTGACCTCACAATCTCCTGGTGATTTGGGGCCGGTTCTGGGGTAGGTGGGACTTGTTCAAACTCGGCAGCTGACACCTGAACAGGACTGAGGCAGGGTGATGGGAACGGGTGTAAGGGTGCAGAGTGCAGCAAATCAAGAATAAGAGGAAATGATAGCAAGGAGAGTAAGAAAGGTGTTACACATATAAACCAAGATAAAGACAAAATTAAAGTAATGGAGTGGAACAAGAAATATGAAAAGGGAACAAGTTAAGGATTTGTATCTGAAGGCTTGGAGCCTGCAAAATAAAATGAATTAATATATCTAAATATATCTAAAGGGGTATGATAGAGTTGGCATTTTTGAGACATTGCCCAAGGTTGACCAAGGATGAGAACGAAACATTGAGGACTGTTCAATGATAGTCAGAAAAGAAAAGATGTTTGAGCTACAATGTTGATTGAAGAAAATACTGATATTGAGGGAAGATATTAACGCATACGACGTGGAATCTGTATGAGTCAAATGGCAACACATGAAATGGCAAAATAAAACATTTGTGGGAGTGGTTTACAGACGACCAAACTCCAGTGATAATGTTGGGAATGGCATTAGAAGGAAAACAAAGATGCATGTGTTTAAGGAACATCTGTGAATATGGGTGATGTTAATCTACGCAGAGATTGAGAGAGTCAAGTTAGTCATAGTACAATAGAAGAAGGATTCTGGTGTGTCCACGGGATAAATGCCTGGACTAATAAGGAACCAAGGAGGAAACAGACCATCGTCGACTGGGTATTCTGCAATGAGAAAGAATTAGTTGGTAATCTAGCTGTGACGAGGTCATCATAATTTGTTAGAATGATTTGTCAAGGTAATGATGTCTTGATTCTGCGATCAGGGTCCTGAATCTCAATAAAGTTAAAGATGGTGACATGAGACATGAATCTTCTATGATGGATTGGGAAACGTTACCGAAAGGAAGAGCAGGTGACAACCAATGACAAACATTTGTGGAAGAAATAGTGATCTTCAGAAGTTGCTTATTCTTGTTTGGAGCAAGAGAGTTAAGTGAACTGTGCCCTACCATGGATTAAAGGGGAAATAAGAGAGAGTTTTAGAGTCAAAGACAAAGCATGTGAATTGGCAACAAAAAGGAATGAGGATTGGGAACAGTGCCAATTTCAGCAAAGAAGGTCCAAGGGAATGATTGAGAAGGGTAAAATAGAGTATGATAGTAAGCTAGTAGGAAAAATTGAAACTAATTGTAAACGTTTCTGCAAGGATTTAAAGGGGATCAAAGATTGACAAAAACTAATGTAGGCCCTTCACTGTCAGAAACGGGTGAATTCAAATAAATGGCTGAGGTACTAAATTCATCTGTTGCTTCTTTATTCACAAAAGACGGTATGAATGATGTATCAGGAATTTAGAGAGAAAGATGTTTTAGTGAGGAGCTGATGGAAATCAGTATTAGTAGATAAATTGTTTTAGGGAAATTGACAGGATTGAAGCTGGGTACATCTCGACGGCTTGATAATCTTCATCCCAGGGTACTAAAGATAGTGGCCCTGGAAATAATAGATCTATTAACGGTTATTTACCAGAATTCCCTGGGCTCTGGACTTGTTCCTATAGCTTGGAGCGTAGTTAATGTAAGCCCATTGTTCAAAAAGGGAAATAGATTGAGAACAGGGGAGTACAGACGAGTGAGTTTAACGTCACTACTGGGGAAAATGCTCGATTCCCTTATCAAGGATTTCATGGCGAATCATTTGGAAGACACTGAAATAATTAAACAAGGTCAGGATGGATTTAGAGAGGGGGAATCATGCTTGATGAATCTGTTGGAATTCTAAAAGGATGTAACTAGGCGAGTTGACTCAGTAGAACTGGTGGATGTGGTTTGCTTAGACATTCAGAATGCCTTCGACAAGGTCTGACATAACCAGGCTACTATGTAAAGTTAAAGTGCATGGGATTTTGGGCAGTATTTTGACATGGATCAAAAGCTGACAAGAAGCAAAGCGTGTACATTATTGATTATTTATCCAATTGGCTGGCAGTGACTAGTGGTCAGAGACAGCAGTGGTCTGTGCTCAGAATCCAACTGTTCAGTTTATATCCTCATGAATTGGAGGTGGGAAGTAAATATTCAAATGTATTACCTCCAAATTTGCAGATGGTACAAAGTACAGTGGTGGGGTGAGTGGGTGGCGGGGTTGCGGGGTGGGGGCGTTGCTGCGGTGAATAGCGATGATGATGCAGGAATGTTTCAGTGTGATTTCGACACAGCACATGACTGGGCTGATAGATGGCAGATGAAGCATAATGTGGATAAATGTGAGTTATCCTCTTATGTAGTAAAAATAACAAGGCAGATTAGCATTTGAATGAGTGCAGGTGTTGGTGAGAGCAAACCTCAAATAGTTGTGCATTTTTGGTGTACTTAACTGAGGAAAGATCTCCTTGTTTTATCGGGAATGTGGCAAATATTTATCAGGCTGATTCCTGGGATGACAGATCTGTCATATCAGGAGCAGCGAAGCCTGTCAGGATTGTATTAAGTGGAGTTTAGAAGAGTGAGAGGGGATCTCTTAGAAACTTGTAAAATTTTAACAAGATTGGGCAGGATAGATTCAGAAAGCTTTTTCTCTTTGAGGCGGAGTCCAGAACTAGGGGTTAGAGTTTGGTGAAAAGAGCTATTATTAATTATAAACCCAGAAGTTTGTTTATTGATTTGGCTAGATGGTGGCTTGTGGTGTGGATAAACACCAACAATGTGGTTCCAATTCCTTTACTTGCTGAGGTTCATTATTCCTTCACAGTTTTGCCCCTCACCTGAGATATGGTGACCATCAAGTTAAATAACCATGATCAGTTCTCCATCTCGTAGGGGTGAGCTAAATATGGACATCTGAGGCTATGGCGAATTGGTCTTCCTTTCATTATACTATATATTTTTTAATGAATAAGTTTCTTTTGTTGTTGTTAAAAACTAATTTGTGGTTCTTTAACTCTGTTTCGTACATATCTGATCAAACAGAAAAAGAAAATAAAATAACAGTTATGGCCCTTTGATCCAGGGCTCCATTCTGGTGTACTCCTGTCCAGGTGCATCACCAAATTGGATTGTAACAGGGCTTGTGTAGCTTCAAATGTTCCGGATGATTTTAGACATTGCAAAAACGTGACAAAAATATGGGCAGCTGTATGAAATCGAACTGACTGTAGTATCTTACATGCTCGAAGAAGTTACGTAGAGCGTTAAGGCTGGAAGAGTTGGTGGAAGCTAGATAGTTTTTAAAATTATGGGTATTGGAAAACGTTGCAAATTTAGGGATGGTTGCAAGACTTGGATACTTTACAGAGATAAAGAGGTTACATTTGCCAGAGGTTTTGACAAGAATGAGGACTTTATGAGAAGTTCAATTAACTTTTGGAGACAGGAGAGCTTCTGAGCTTAGGAGGCTAAGGTAACATTGTGGTTTTTGAAAATGGGAAAAAAAGGAGTGATAGTTGTGTCTGCATATGAAGCAATAGAAAGAGAAAGAGGCATGTAAAGTCGGAGACCTTGTACTGATTGGGCTGGTTGCTACAGGCGAATAGAACAACAGGAAGACTGAATGGGTTGGAACGGAATAAAGAGCTAGGAACATTTGAAATGGCTGATGGAAGTGTTGATATTTTATTTAACAGTGACTATGCTTACATTAACACTGCAATGAAGTTGTTGCAAAAATCCGAGAGTCACTACACACTGGCACTTGTTCAGGTAGACTGAGGGAAAATTTAGTGGCCAATGCACGTAACCAGCACATCTTTCCGACTGTGGGGTAAAACCTGGAGGAAACTCGTGTCGACAGGGAGAGAGCTTGCAGGCTCTTTTCAGACAGTGACCAAGCTGGAAATCAAACCCACTTTCCTTGCAGAAGTGTTAACCATTCTGCCACAGTGCCACCCTGAAGAGATTCTCGAGATGGAGAGTTATGTAGGGATTTGGCAGTTCTTACATAGACAGAGTTTTGTAAGTCCAGGAGAGCTATACAAATGTTCATTATCAATGTTGGCAATGTTTTATTTATTTTCGAAGTTTTTTGGATGGTTTCAGAGACATAGTGGTTTATTAGGACTATACAGTCAAATGTGTTTCATAGCATTTTAGAATCCTTCTTGTCATCTTGTGGGTACCGCTTGCCAGGTCTTTCAGATGTTTGTCCTCATCCAAAACATTTTCTTCCATTCCTCTGAAAGTTGGGATATGCCATTTTCCCACGACATCATTGAATTGCTCTCATTGTGTTTTTTTGTTAATGTATTGAATAGTTAATGAAAATAGATATTTTGCCGCAATCATGATCTGTTCCCTAAACTTGGATTGAGTAGCCATATAAATAAATGTGTTTGTGCAACAACTTAAATTGCGCAGCATATACGCCACTTTTCCAAAAATATAAAAAGAATGAGCATCTAAGCTATCTACAGCATCATAATAATATAACACATAAAACAACCACAGAAGTAAAAAATTACTTGATACTGCAAAGAGTAAAATTATAGACTTCCTTCTGCTTTGCATCTCCCGATCGCTGCAATTCTCTCTCTTCCGCTGACTCATCAGTGCCTTACGGGTTCGACTGCTCGCTAAAATGTGTTTGATTGTCAGAGCATTTAGTAACACAATTAAAACAAATGGTAAAAATGGTGTTAAAATCTTTTCAAACATTCTAAATCCAATCCACACGGGGTCAGTAAAATAACTTGACTTATTGGAACAGAACCACGAAACATTTCCAATTATTGCTCTGGGTTTATATCTGAAGTATATGGGAATGTTTTTTAAACAGAGCAGAATGCCAGTTGTGGCTAGAATCACAGCTGCAGTTTTCGTAGTGCAATATTTCATTTTCAGGTTCTGGCAACAAATGGCAACAAAACGATCACAAGAGAAGGCAGCAGTGAACCAGACAGAACAATCTATGGTTGCACGGGCCATTACAGAAAGAACACTGCAGACAGGTGTGAGTTCGAAGAAGGACATTGAAAAATAATAAGATTGGACTCGATGCAGTATTATGTCAGTGATAATAAAGAATAAGTCCGCAGTTGTCATTGCCACCAAGTACCGAGTGGTGCACTTGGCAAGTCCACACTTCTCCTGTGACAAGATCACAATCGCCACTACATTAACTGCAAGAGAAAGAAAAGAAAGTTTTGTGTATTTTTTCAGGAAAAATTTCATGTTTGTTGTCTTCATACATGATATGCTGGCATTGCTGGCACTTGCAACAAGAAAACTTGCCTGACTCAACAAAATCTCATGGAATGGAGAGTATTTCTATCAGCGTGATCACTAGAAGTGAAGCACATTTGACTCTATGGAAACAGAAAAGCACGAGAATATCAGAATCAGGGAGAACGCCAGTACAAGAGAATGCCTCACTCAGAGAAATTTACAGTACAGGAGCATGCCTGACTCAGAAATATGGTGCCATTTCCCACATCTGGTCAATGCTGAGATAGAAGACCACTTCCCACAGACACACATATTCCATGATTTACTTCATTTCATAGGATTCTGGAATGAAGCACAATTGGATCAAAATGTAGAACAGAAGTCCTCTGAAAAGTCGATCAGCTGCTCTGGCTACTGAGCACAGAGAATTGCCAACCAACATGGACTGACCCATGGGATTATGGGATAGGAAACTTCCCAAAGTCAGATGACAGCATTGGACAGAAGCAAAATTTGGATTGAGCTTCTCACTAGCATTATTCCTTCAAGCAGAGATCTGACCTGCAGAGTTCTGAATGCCACTGTTTGTACATCAAAAAAGGTGTGGTGTTGCACATATAGCAAGAATTAGGAATGATAATCGAATGTTATCTTTGATTGTGAGAGGAATTCAATAGTAATGCGTTACGTTTCATTTGAAGAGTATGTCAGTAAGACCACATTGTATGCAGTATTGATAACCAAATTAAGTGTGGATGAAAATTCTTTGGAAGCATTTCAAAGTACGTTCATCAGGCGAACACTTGGAAAGGTTTGGATTATGGAGAAAAAACAATCAAAAATAATAGACGGGCTGTCTTTGCATTTGCTCAAGTTCAGAAGTTTAAGAGGTAAATTGGTGCAAAAATAATAACAATAGGAATATTACTGAGGTGATGGCAACTTTGCCAACAAAAATTGAGAAAGCCATTGTCGTTAGGGCTTGGATAAAGTAGATTTCTTGTACTGTTCATAGGAGAACATAATAGGAAATAATATACTGTCCAACATGGGAAGGATCTGTGTTGGACATCGTTCTGAGGAATGATGCTCGACCACTGGTGGATGAGCATTTTAGCGATAGAGATCACATCATCGTACAGTTTAAGTTTCCTATGAACAGAGAAATAGGCAAGATGTGTGAAAAAGAAAGGTTTTGCATTGGGAGGGTGGATTTTAGTAGTTTAAGGCAGGGTATGGCCGAGGTGGATAGGAAACAGTGATTGGTGAAACAAATGTACTGAAAAGCAGTTGGGACGAGGAGGGACAAGGCATTCAAAAAGGAAATGCAGAAGACATAAGCCCATCATTTTTTCCGAAGGGGATAAGAGGTTTATGAAGCACAGAGGACTAATAAAGACCCCAGCAATTCAAAATGTGAAAAGATGAAAGTAAACATTTTAAACACACATCTGATAGAAGGGGGGCATAACAGCAGAAGCATTAGTGACGTAGAAAAGAGAGCAGAATGGAGTTAAAGAATACAATTAAGAAAACAAATAAAGGAATATGAGAAAATATGCTGGTAAAAGTTGGGAAATTCCAAAGACATTATATAAATATATCAATGGGAGGAAGATAACAAGGAAAAGAATATGTCCTATGAAGGACAAATGGGACGTTCTGTGATTGGAATCAGAAGACATTGGTAGGGTGTTGAATGAATACTTTGCATCCATCTTCATATATTTGAATGATGAAGGGATGCATTTCAAGAGAGAAACTATGAAGATCTCAAGCAAATTTAAATAGTGAGCAAAAAAGCACTGGGTCTAGTGGCAGCTTCAAAAGTGGAGAATACTCCAGGACCAAGGCTGCTGTGAGAGACTAGGGAGGAAAGTGCAAGACCGCTGGCCCATTAACAAAAAATCCTTTCCAGCATAGAGAAGCCCCAAAGGACAAGAAAACAGCTAATGTGATTTTGGCATTGAAGAAGATTTGTTGTGATAAGGCAGGTAAGTACAGACTAGTATGTCTCACGTCAATGGTAGGGGAAGTATCAGAAAAAGTAAGTACTGAAGAACATCTTTCTCCATTTGGAGTCACTAATCTTGACCAGGTTCTGTCGCCATGGTTTTTCAGATGGTGATCCAACCTAACACATTTTTTTTTGAGGTGACCATGTGTGTGCTTGAAGGTGAAGCAGTTCATTTAGTTTGTATGGTTTTCAGCAAAGCCTCTGACACGTTCCCACATGGGTCACTCATCAACAAGGTAAATGCAAATACACTTGACTAATTTGAAAAAAAGTGGGTTCAAAATTGTCTCAGTTGAAGGAAATAGGGTGGAATGACAGGAGGCAACATGAATGACTTGAAGCCCATGTCCTCTCGCGTGACACATAGATCTGCGTATGGCCTCCTATTATTCAACATTTACATAAATGATAGATATATCTATGTGAGGGGTACGATGAGCAAGTTTGTAATGACACAATTACTGGTCCGGTAGTTAACAGTGGGGCTGAGTGTCTTGGGCTGCAAAAGGTAGAGACAGGATGGTCAAATGGGCAAATAAGTGGCAGACGGAATGTGAATCTGACAAATGTGAGATGATATACGTTGAAGGAATAATTTCACAAGGAGGTATTCAGTGAATGGCGTTTCACAAGGGACTTCTGCAACAAAGGGACGACAGATTGCAGAATGCAGAAGGGCCTGTTAGTTGGGCGGTGAGAAATAAATATGTGGCACTTGTCAGTATCAATCAATGCATAGATAGCAAAAGCAAAGATTTTATGTTGACGTTGTATAGATCTTTTGTTAAGCCACAACTCGAGTACTGTATGCAGCTCTGGTTGCCAAATTATAGGAAAGATGTGATCGCCTTGGTGGGCCTGTAGAGGAGATTCATCGAAATGTTGCCTTGTGTGGAACATTTATGTTATGAAGAGAATTTGGATAGATTTGTATTGTTTTCGTTGAAGCAGAGAAGACCAGGGAGAGACCTAATCAAGGTGTCGAAGAATATTACAGTCATGGGCAATGTGGATCAGGAACAAAGTTCCCCTTAATTGAAAGATCAGTCACGTTGTTGTATAAATTCATTGTAAGGGTAGGAGGAATAGGCGGGATGTGAGGAAAACTTTTCTTCACCAGAGCATGTGGTGATAGTCTGGAAGCATGGTACATGTGAATTGCCTCACATTCTTTAAAACATATCTGGATCAACACTTGGCATGTCATAACATTCAAGGCTGCGGGTCAAGTGTTGATAAATGGGATTAGGTGGGGAAATCAGCTGTTTCTCACGTGTCAATGGGCCTAAGGGCCTATTTTTAAATGATTCTATGATTGGAATTGGTAAGATCTTGAACAAAGAACAAAGAACAACCCAGCACGGGAAACAGGCCATTCGGCCCAACGAGCCCGCACCGCCGCATCCTCCTACACCTGCCCTGCCCTGCGTGTCTGTGAGTGGAACCCCTAACTTAGCCAGATTCAGGGGAGAATAGTGTCAATTTGGTATACCAATCAACCTAAGAGCACATCTTTGGGGTGTGGGAAGAAACCGGAGCGCCTGGAGGAAATCCACGCAACCACAGGGAGAATGCGCAAACTCCCACAGACACAGGCCCAAATCCATGTATCTGCACAGCCAGCAGTGATAGTCACTGAGCTGTTGCGGCGCCCCTCTACCGGTCCAGGATCAAGCACACACACCGACACGAAGTACTAGGCCACTCCCGGAACCTCCAAGAGCAGCCCACACACGACCCACCATGTGCATGCCCCTTGTTTGACAACAAGGTGGACCACCACCTGCGGAATAAAAAGACAAAAACGTTAACATGTAAGTCTGCATTTCCGGTGTCTCCTGAGGCTCTGTCCCTGTTTAATACCCCCTACTATAACCCTCCATCCTTGTTTCGCTCATGTGTCTATCTAAGTAAACCTTAAACAAGTCCAACGTTCCTGCCTCCACCACCCTACTCGGTAGCACGTTCCATACCCCCACGACCCTCTGCGTGAAGAACCTTCCTCTCACATCCAAATTATACTTCTCCCCCCTCACCCTTAGATCATGACCTCTCGTAATTGTACCCAGTCTAGGGAGCAGCCTCTCACTATTGACTCCATCTATTCCCTTCAGTATCTTATATACCTCTATCATGTCTCCCCTCAATCTCCGTCTTTCCAAGGAGAAAAGTCCCAGTTTCATGAATGGGTACATGTTGAGAGAAAGTTTCCATGTATGAGAGAAACTAGAGTAGCAATGTTGAAAATTAAGGGGTCACCCAATTAAAATTCGACATTATAGGGAGTTTTTTTCTGAGTAATATGCCAGAAGCAGAAGCTTCGAAAATTTTCTGAGGCTGCTTGGGTTACATTTTTGATAAGCCATTGAGTGATGGATTATATCTTATGTTGACACAATTAGATACTTTCATATCAATTGTGAGCTAATTAAATGGCGGGACAATCGAGAGGTGCTAGTGGCTTATCACTGCTCCTGCTTCATATGCATGCAACTGGGAATGAAATTCGTTATGGTACATGCAGATTTCCAAGTATAACTTTGCCAGTACTAAATTTAGTTTTCATATTTACAACTTATGACACAACAATTCATGCTGACCTTTGGAAGTAGCAACTATAATTTGCCTTTCCTTAGACACTCTTTGCACATCATTAGCCCACACCTCCAGTCTGCCAGTATCATTTTGGAAGGTGAGCAAATGCAGGCCACTCACATGAAATTTCTGAATGTTCAGAAATGCCACATTATAGAATGTCATTGGTAACATAGAAATAACTGTGTGAGCAACTTGAGCCATTCCCTTTCCCTTACTGGTGACAGAAGCCTGAGCTGGAAACAGGGGCAGGACTGCTGCATGCATGCCTCAGCCATCACTTCCATTTCTGAACCTGCCTTTCTTTGGTCACACAATCCTAACCAGGACTATATATAGATATCTGTGAATTATCATCCTCTTTGGTTGCCATGCTTCTAATACGTAAATATAATCAAATTTGAATCAATTCTCAGAATTCCGACATCCAAATGATATTCGAAACACCCCTGATATCAGCCTTCAATTTCATATTAACAATGTAATTATGACAAATGAAGTTATTTTTAACCATTTCATTAAATTAATTCTGTGAACAGAATGCTCTGTTAAAATTCACAGAGTGCCAATTCATTGCATTTCTTCATCACTCTGTTACTGCACCAATGAAAATGAATTTTCTGCAAGGTGTAGGATAATATAAAAATAAGAATCAATGTTTGGAATTAAGTTCTCAATTGGGGCAAGGCTGACTTTGATGGCTTAGGCAGGAAGTTCCAAAAGTTGATTGGAGGGACTACTCGCAGGTAAAAGAACGTATGGCAAGTGGGAGCCTTTCAAAAGAATGACAATGAGAGTTCAGGGCCAGCCTGATCCTGTTTGTGTGAGGTGCTCGGCTGGCAGGAGTAGGGAACAGTAGGAGACTGGAGATATTGTGGTTCTGATCAATAAAGAGAATGAAGCATATATCAGGTACGGATAGCTGAAGTCAAGTGAATCCCTTAAGGATTATAGGTGGTGTAGAATTAAACTTAAGCAGGAAATCAGGGGGTGAAAAGGAGGTATTAGATATCATTGGCATATATGGTAAAAAAATATCCAAGATATTGTACGAACATAATAAGGGCAAAAAAGTAACTAGAGAGAGAATCAACGAAATCAACCAAGCCGCCTGGATGTGGAACCACTGAAATTGGGGGAGATCCTGAAGAATATTTCTCATCAGTATTTACCATGGAGAATGGTGTCAAACTATGGAATGGTTGAATATAAAAGTAGGGAGGTCTTGCTGCAGCTGTATAGGGCACTGGTGAGGCCGCAGTTGGAGTACTGTGTGCAGTTTTGGTCGCCGCACTTACGCAAGGATATTTTGGCCTTGGAGGGAGTGCAGAGGAAGTTTACTAGGCTGATGCCGGAGTTGAGGGGGTTGAGCTATGAGGAGAGACTGAATAAACTAGGCTTGTACTTGTTAGAGTTCAGAAGAATGAGGGGAGATCTCATTGAGACATATAAGGTGGTGAATGGGATGGATAGGATAGAGGTGGAGAGACTCTTCCCGCTCAGAAAGGACAGTAGGACTAGGGGGCACAGCCTCAAGATAAAGGGGGGCGGTTTAGAACGGAGTTGAGGAGGAACTTCTTCACTCAAAGGGTGGTGAATCTCTGGAATTCTCTGCCTGTTGAAGTGGTGGAGGCTGCCTCGCTAAATATTTTTAAGACGCGGGTTGATGGGTTTTTGATAAGCGAGGGGATTAAGGGTTATGGGGAGAGGGTGAGAAAGTGGAACTGAGCCACGACAGATCAGCCATGATCTTATTGAATGGTGGGGCAGGCTCGAAGGGCTAGATGGCCTACTCCTGCTCCTATTTCTTATGTTCTTATGTTCTTATGTGGAGATGCTGGCATTGGAGTGGTGTAAGCACAGTAAGAAGTCTCACAGCACCAGGTTAATGACCAACAGGTTTATTTGGCAGCACTAGCTTTCGGACTCCAACCTGATGCTGTGAGACTTCAAACAAATGTAAGGAACTCAGGGAAGTAAATAGTGATGTCTTGAAAAACGTTCTCAGCACACAAGAAGATTTACTGACGTTCTTAAAGGCATGAAGATAGATAAAACCCTATGACTGGATCAAATGCATCCCAGGGCATTGTGGGAATGTCGGGAAAAAATTGCGGGGCTTCAAGCAGAGATAGTTGTATCACTGATAGTCATGGGTGAGGTGCTAGAAGATTAGAGGGAGGCAAATGTCATGCCATTATTTAAGAAAGGCGGGAGGGAAATGCCAAAGAATTCCGGATCAGTGAGCCTAACATCCATGGTAGGTAAGTTGTTAGAGGGTACTCTGAGAGACAGGGTCTTCATGCATTTGGAAAGGCTAAGAGTGACAAAGGATAATCAACACAGCTTTGTGCGTAGAAAATTGTATGTATACAATTTGATAGAATGTTTTGAAGGGAGACTAAAATATAGAAAAGGGTAGTGCAGTTGACTTTGTCTAAATTCACCTTAGCAAGGTCTTCGACAAGGTAACACGTGATAGACTGGTCACAAAGCTTAGATCACATATGATCCGGGGAACTAGCCAATTGGAAGGACATTAGCTTGTGGGTAGGAGATAGAGGTTAGTGGTAGAGGATTGTTTTTCAGTCTGAATGCCAGTGAGCAGCAGTTTGCGGCAAGGACTGGTGCTGGGTCCACTGTTATTTATAATTTCTATGTACAAGTTGGATGAAAATAAAGGGGGCATGGTTAGTAAGTTTCCGTATGACACCGAAATTGGTGGTGTACTGGACAATGAAGGCCGTTATTTAAGGCTATGCAGTGATCTTGATCAACTGTAACAATGGACAAAGGAATGGAAGATGGAGTTTACTTCAGGTGAGGTGTTGCATTTTGGTAAGTCAAATCAGGGCACGAATTAGACAGTTAATGATAAAGCCTTAAGGAGTTGTGTCAAACAGTGAGACTGAGTGGTGCTGGTACATGGTTCCTTGAAACTGGCATCACAGTTAGACCAAGTGTGGAAGAAGGCGTTTGTCATGCTTAAGTTCATTGGCGAGAACATTGAGCACAGTAGTTGGGACGTCGTATTTCAACAGTAAAAAACATTGTAAGGCTGCATTAGGAAGACTGCGTACACGTATAGTTCACCCTATTATAGAAAGCATGTTACTAAACTGGAGAAACTGTATTAAAATGATTTTTACGGATGTTACAAGGACTGAAAGATTTGAATTAGAACGAGAGGCTGGGTCTATTCTCCCTGGAGCGAAGTGGGATGGGGGCCGACCTTATAGAGTATTACAAAATAATGAAAGGCAGGGATAAGGTGATTAGGCAAGGTCAGTCCCCAGGGTAAGATGTCCAAAACCAGTGGGCATAGGTTTAAGGTGGAGCGAAGTGGGATGGGGGCCGACCTTATAGAGATTTACAAAATAATGAAAGACAGGGATAAGGTGATTAGGCAAGGTCAGTCCCCAGGGTAAGATGTCCAAAACCAGTGGGCATAAGTTTAAGGTGTGAGGGAAAGATTTAAAAGAGCCCAGCGGGGCAATATTTTCCCACATAGAATAGTACACATATTAAATGAGCTTCCAGAGGAGATGGTAGAGTAGATTGCAACTACAATGTTTAGAGTACAATTGGATAGGTAATTGATAGGGCAAGTGTAGAAGGAAATGGGCCAAATGCAGGCAAATGGGATTGGTTTAGCTTAGGAAACCTACTCTGTGTGGACGAGTTGGACCAAAAGGCCTGTTGTGGTGCTATATTTCTCTACGACTCCTAGTTGCAGTCTTTTTTCTGTTAAACTAATGGCAAACTAGTTACCAGACATTTCCTGAAATAGATTCTTGAACCAGGTAGGAACGTTTCTCGCGCTCCAATCCTGATTTTTTAAACTTGATTTGATTTATTATTGTCACATCTATTAACATACAGAGGAAAGTATTGTTTCTTGCGTGGTGTGCAGACAAAACATACCCTTCATAGAGAAGGAAACGAGAGAGTGCAGAATGTAGTGTTATGGGCATAGCTAGGGTGTTGAGAAAGATGAACTTAATGCAAGGTATGTGCATTCAAAAGTATGACAGCAGCAGTTCTTGTTCTTGAAGCTGTTCTTGAGTTGTTCTTGAAACAGAAGCTGTTGGTTGGTATGTGACATCAGTCTGGGTGTGTGGAGTCCTTAATTATACTGGCTGCTTTGCTGAGGCAGCGTGAAGTGTAGACAGAGTAACTGGATGGAAAGCAGATTTGCATGATGGATTGGGCTACATTCACGACTTTTTATAGTTCCTTGGAGTGTTGGGCAGAACAGAAGCCATACCAAACTGTGATACATCCAGAAAGAAAGTTTATTATGAGGCATCTGTAGAAGTTGTTGAGAGTGTAGCTGACCTGCCCAATTTCTTTCGCCTTCTGAGAACGTAGAGGCATGGTGGGCTTTCTTCACTATATTGTCGGCCTGGGGGCTCAGGACAGGTTGTTGGTGATCTGGATACCTAAAAACTTGAAGCTGTCGATCCTTTCCACTTCGTCCCCATTGATGTAGATGGGGTATATTTGTCTTTACGCTTCCTGAACTCGATGATTATCTCTTTCGCTACATTGAGGGAGAGATTATTGTTGCCACACCATTTCACCAGGTTCTCTATCCCTTTCCTGTACCCTGGCTCGTCATTGTTTGGGATCCGACCCACTATGATGATGTCATCAGAAAACTTGAAAATCGAATTGGAGTCATACATGTATAAGGAGTATAGTTGGGGTCTGAGAACACAGCCTTGTATGGCACCGCTACTGAGGATTATCGTGGAGAGGTGTTGTTGCCTAACCTTACAGATTGTGGTCCGTGAGTTAGGAAGTTCAGAATACAGTTGTAGAGGGAGACGGCACGGCCCAGGCCACAGAGTCTGGAGATGGGTTTCTTGGGAATAATAGTGTTGAGGGCTGAGCTGTATTCAGTAAGTAGGGGTCTGACATAGGCGTTCTTGTTATCTAGGTACTCCAGGGTTGAGTGCAGGGCGAAGGAATTGGCATCTGCTTTGGACCTGTTGCTGTGGTAGACAAAATTAGTGGATCCAGCAAGCCCGGGAGACTGGAATTGATTCGTGCCATGACTAACCTTTCGAAGCACTTCATAATGATGGATATCAGAGCTACTGGCTGAAATCATTAAAGCACGTTGCTTGGTTTTTCTTAGGTACTGGGATGATGGTGATCTTCTTCAAGTAGATAGGGCCCTCTGATTGTTACAAAGAGAGGTTGAAGATAACTGAATACCTCTGCCAGCTGATTTGCAAGATCTGAATGCATGTCCCCGTACCCCATCTGGGCGATTTGTTTTCCATGTGTTGATCTTTAAGAAAGCTGCCCTGACCCCAGATACAGGTTCATCAAAGGCTTCCAGGATGGAGGGCATGCTGTCGCTGACGTGTTGCTCAAAACGGACGTAGAATGCATTCAGCTCATCAGAGAGGGGTGCATTGGAGACGGTGATTTTACATACCTTCATCTTGTAGCCTGCTATGTCTTGCCTTGCCATAGTCAGCAGTGGTTGGTGTGGCTAGCCTGGGACTCTAGCTTGGTCTGGTATTGTCTTTTGGCATTTTTGATGGATCTCCTTAGATCACATGTGGCTTTCTTGAATCGGTCACTGTTGCCCGACTTGAACGCTTCAGACCTGGCCTTCCCTGTATGTCTATTGTTGTACGGGGAATACATGGACTTATTTCTATGGCACATGGTCTTCTACACACTTACTAATGAAGTTAGTTACTGTAGTGTAATACTCTGTAGTGTACCAATTAAGTCAGTTATTGTAGTGCAATCCTCTATCACCTCCTATATATTGTGAAAATTGGGAGTGTTTGAACATTCTGTCCATAATCTGCGATGTAATTTATTTTAGATGTTTGAAATTCAATCCTTTTGAAGCAGGTGCGTTACCACACTAAGTATTTGCAGGCGTCCTTGCACAGTGTTCCTTTCTATTTCAGTCCACTGATGATACTTTTCAGCCCAACCCTTATCAGCATTTCGTTTTAAATCTATTCTTTAGTGAATGCTCAAGCGAGTTGTTCATTTCTAATGCCAGCTATGCTTGGAGCTCGTATCTACACATCATATTTTTCAGTGGTTCAAGGGGGCTGCTCACCATCACCATCTCAGAGGAAATTAAAAATGGGCAATGAATTCTGCCCTAGCCAGGGAAGCTACCATCTATTGAGTGAACAAATAAATAAGCATAAACCATCCTCTATAAAATAAACGCCAGTCTTCCTTTTTACAACTGACTTATTATTAACGCATCACAAGGTGCATTTTTTGACCAACCTTTTGTGGAAAATGACCTAATTGTCTCATGATCACCCTTCTCACACAAAATTAAATCTTCACATTTTCTTCCATTGTATTGAATTTGGTTCGCATATTATTGACACATTCTCCTGAGTTTGCATCAAATGTTCTCTTTGATAGCTGATCCACCTTCCTCTTCGTCCATGAATATCTGGTTTTGTTTACACTATTGTCTATATATTATCACAAGACTATTAATCCAGAAACACAACTAATGTTCTGGGGACCCAGGTTCGGAACTGTCATGGCAGATGGTGGAATTTGAATTCAATAAAAAAAAGTGTCTAGAATTAAGAGTCTACTGATTGCCGTGGAACCACTGCTGATTAGCGGGGGAAAAAGATCATCTGGTTCACTCATGTCTTTTAGAGAAGGAAATCTGCCGTCCCTTACCTGGCCTAGCCTACATGCGTACACTTGAGCCACAGCAACATGAACCATAGCAACAATGAATGGGAAATAAATGCAAGCCAAGTCTCATGGATGAAAAAAAAGATTGTCTCGGCAGGCCATTTCAGAAAGTGAATCGTGGTAACAAGTGTCAGCAATGTCACGTTCTGCTCCCTGTTCTTACTCCACTCTTGCTGTTCATTTCATTCGCTGGACACGGGTGTAGCTGGAAAAACCATCATTTATTGCCGGACTGTTATTGCCCCGAAACTGAATAGCTTGCAGATCAATTTCACAAGACAGCTAAGAGTCAACAACATTGCTTTGAGTCTGAATTCATTTGTAGTCCAACCCAATTTAGGATGAAAAGTTTGCATCGTGAAGATTTGACGCACTCGGGTATTCTCCCCCAAAAAATGATCATTGCCTCATGGTAACGATTATTGGGGCAAACTTTATATTGCAGTATCTTTACTGAGACACAAAGTCCGCAGATAGTTTGCAGTGAATTTGAACCCACGTCCTCAATTTTCTGGATCTTGAAAGTTTGAGGTAGTGACATAACTGCTGCAGGAACCAACTCCCCTCCCACTGCCTGCTAACAATGACATTGAAACGAAGGGCACAGCAGAACGTTGCAAACACCTTTCAATGTGCAGTTGCCAAAAGTTCTCCCCTTGTTATGACATGAAAAGCGCTGTTTCATCATTCTGATTGTCCATCCCAGAATGGTCGTGTCAAAATCACCAGCACTTCACTTGTGTTACTTTCCAGCAGTGCGGTGGATTGTGTGTTTTTGTGAGTTTGTCTGGAGTGGGCGCGGGAGGGAGTAGGGGGCGGTGCAGTCATTAGGGACCTGAAACGTTATTGGTAACGTATGCCGCTTGTATATATTTCGTATCCAGATAGGTGCGCCCATGTTCACTTTCCAGTCCCGAACAGAATAATAAGGATTCCTTACCCCGTGGCTGCCGCTAAAGGATCAGAAATTTACCAAATCGAGGGCCCGTGAATAATTGCAAACCCATTGCGCTTTAATCGAGTGCAAATTGTTTCATTTTTTCTATCTGTTGATGAGAACGAACGACAAAACCAAGGAAAACCCTCCCATTAGTCAAATCTAATTGATTCCGCGACTCTTGCACAAAATGGTTAATATAAATAATCTGCTATGGATTGCATACTATCTGACGTATTGATAAAGTGAATTCTTCGAGGTGGGCAAATATTGACTCTCAGCCTTGGAAGTTCCTGATGCAGATATGTGGAATAAAATTCAACTTAAGTAGATAGTTGCGTCTGACCTCAATTGCAAACGCCCCATTTGTAATGATGTCAATGCACAGTCCACTTCACAACTTGATTCCTGTATTCGAGTTGCCTCATTCACTGCTCATGCTTGACCCGTAAATTAGAAAATGTTACTTCCTGTAGCACAGTCTTAGGTGAAGAGTAAGCTACTCATCCTTCTAATTTGCAGAGATTAATCTCTCTTCCTTTTCTGTTCCATATGATGGTCATGTGGCTGACCGTTATGTACTGTATCACTGTCCACATACTCAGTCGAAATTTAAGTCAGCAATCTGTGTCCCAGTTAAGTGCATTGAACTGTTGCACAACCCAACCTGAACAAATCTTCCCAAAATACCTTTATTGACTTTCCAACAGCAGTGTATGTCAAAAACATCTTAACTGTTGTTTGGATGTTTAATTCATTGTCGGCAGGCTAGATGGGCTCTCTCGTGCTCCTGAACGAGACTCCGCCTGCCAATGGTTAGATACATATCAAGTCATTGTGCATGAATCACGTTGCGAAGATGTTGGGCTGTGTAGCCTGTCAGCCTCAGCAAAGTGGAGCATACCGTGCGATATATAGTAAAGAAAGCACATCAAGATGAGTTCAACTATGTTGAGTGTCAAGAGAGTAAGGCAAGGCTGGATGGTTTTTACTTTAATGCTGAGAATGGAATAGATAAGACTGATCAGAGTTAAGGGTGAGGAGCGGTACCTGGAAATGCGATACTGTTGCTACCACAGGAACATGGTTGACGGAAGGTCAAGTCTGGCAACTCAACATTCCAGGGAAGAAGATCTCTCGCTGAGACAAAGGACGTTGTGAAAATGGAGGTTGTATCGCACGTTAATTAAGGAATCAATTATTTGAGTAAGGGGTGATGATATCTTGGATTGGTCTTCAAATGAGTCTTTGTGGTTGTTTTTGTCGCTGCAGACTCAATGGGCTGAAGGGCCTTTTCACCACCTCATATTTCTTTGACTCTATGGCATATAAAATCTCTTTGAAAAGCCGATCAGTGTCACATTGAGAATCTTCCCCACGCCAATGGATGAGGCACAATAGGGTCAGGCTGGTGATCCGCTAATATAATGTAAGCAAGAATGAAAATAATTGACAATACGACCAGCACTAGTTCATGCATCAGGGGATTCTTTGGAACCAACTAATGGTGCTGAAAATTCAAAAAATGCGGATTGGAAACAGAACAGAGATGGAAGGAAATACTCAAGTGGGTAGAGAAGCGGCAATAATTTCAGTAAGTAGGTAACGGTGATATTGGAATTCAAAACTGGGATCAAAGGGGGGCACTGTGGCCCAGTGGTTAGCATTGCTGTCTCACAGTGCCAGGGACCCGGGTTCGCTTCCTGGCTTGGGTTACTATCTGTTTGGAGCTTGCGTGTTCTCCAGTGCCTGCGTGTGTTTCCTCTCGGTACTCCGGTTTCCTTTCACAGTCTGAACGACGTGCTTGTTAGGTGCATTGACCAAAAGAGGCGTCGGAGTGTGGCGACGAGGGGAATTTGACAGTAACGCCATTGCAGTTTTAATGTATGTCTACTTGTGACACTAATACATGAACGTAAAAACAAACTTTATACAACAGCTAATTGAGTGACCATTAGGCAGACAACCAATAGTCTGTCAAATGAGTACAAAAATGATCGGAGATGGGATGTATCTACAATGGGATCGGGGCATCTGAGTTTACACAAAGTCTCCAAATGTAAGCTCTGTCAAGATAACGTTGCAACTTCCAAATGCCTATTTGAGGAGGGATTCTATCCAGATGAACGGAGGGCGTGCGTAATACAAAAACAATGTTGATAGACAGGGTAGCAAAAGGAGTAATTGATGTCTTGTTAAACGGTGTTTATCATCAACAGAAGAGTACTGTTTCAAAACGTTTCTGTCAGCATCAGACACTGGGCAATGACCCGCAGTGCAGGACATGGATATGGAGACCATTGAATTCTTTGATCTCAATGATTAAGTGACAAAAATAATAATGCAGTGAATTGGATTTGACGAGCTACTGATCTAAAGTCCTACCTTGTTATAACTCTAACATCGCAAATGAAAACGGTACTTAATGCAAAATAATAATGGGCAACATTTTTTAAGGTCATGCGTGGATCGAGAAATTACAAGGGGAAACATCATTCCAAGGAGGGAGGAACAAATGACAGATCAGCGAAACAGTAAAATATGATTAGGAGAATTCATATCTGGAACAATCGACTTACCAAGGACACCAATCGCTCCGAGGATGGCATAATAAATGTACCTGATAATGTCAAAAGTCAGTTGAATCCTGTCCCTCAATGTCAGCCAATCGTAAGTTGCCAACATGTAATGTAATGCTGTGTAAAGATTCATAGATGTTGCTGTCCAATTCCAGGCTACTGTAATCAGATTCTCTCTTCCAATTTCTCTCTCTCCCTTCTCTCACTCTCCAAATGCTGGTGTCGATCTGCGCTGGCAAAATTTGTAATTGACTGAAGAGAGTCGCTCATTAATAAAGAGGGAAAGACCCGAGTGACAATATCAGACTCCATGGTAACAGGGCTTAATTCCAGTAACTGAACAAACAAACTCAGTTAACCTTTTACAATCCATCCTTATGGATTGAGATGGGCATAACTGTTCTTCACCTACCATATTAATCAGGCTGCCTTTCGGCCGAAGAATGAGAACTCACGATGCACAGTGTTTAGCATTACTCTCTCAAAGCGCAAAGGACCCCAGTTCAATTCTGGTCTCTGTGTGAAGTTTGCACGCTCTCCATTATGGGTGGGTTCTGCCACAGTCAGGAGATGGGTAGGTTTGATGAATTGGCTGTGCTTAATCGCCCTTTAATGTAATGGAGATTAGCGGTGATTCGGAGGATAATGGCTTGGGGTGGTACTGTTGTCAGTGCAGGCACGATGGGAAAAATAACTTATTTCTGTACTGCACGGTTTCTTTGATTCTATAAAACTGTCGATTCTAAGGTACAGATAATTGGGGGGTGGGTGGGTGGAGGTGTTCCCCCACCTTTTGGGAACAAAGACTTTCGTATCTGCTGCCCACAGTTTGTGTTCTGTCCAAACCCTAACTTATCAATATCCTGATCTAAGTGTTGGAGGACACACTACATAATTTTGTTGCAGGAAAGCTGATTGAAACAAAGTTAAAGAAAATGTATACTAATGTGCATGCGAAGAAAGCGCAAATGGCAGTTTAGTAATTGGGCTGAAGTAATGTTAATGATTCGATAAAAAACGAGATAATGGAGAAATGTGAATCCCACAAATGATTAAGTCATGAGGAGTTTTCGATATTTGCAATATAATGTTCACCACATTGATTCCTGGGATGAAAGGTTTGACGTATGACTAGAAATTAAAACAGTTTCGTCTTATTCTTGCTGGAGTTTGGAAGGATAACAGGGGATCTAACAGAGGTATGTAGAATTTTTAAAGGGAGTGATGAAGTAAATGTAGGCCAATTGTTTATTCTTATGGAGAAGAGGAAAGAAACGATCACAGGTACAATTTGAGAGTTGGTAGATTTAAAACTGAGATCAGGGGGAACTCTTCCACACACAGGACGGTAAATTTGTGGAACTCGCTACCCCATAGCGCGATGGAGTCTGAATCATTGAATGATTTCAATGAGATAATATTTTTCTTATCAAAAAAGGAGACGAAATTTTTGGGAACAGGTGGGAAGGTGGATTTGAGACCAGGGACATTTCAACTATGAGCTGATTGAATGGTGGAGGACGTCGGAAGGGCGGAAGTTGCCTACTTCTAAGTCTAATTCCTATGTTCGTAACTGACATGAAAGACGTATGGCAACAATGTTCAGGATGAGAAGGATCCGGTGTTGACCTGTTGATCTACACAGAAAGGTAGTCCTTAGGTTTTGGCAGTTGCTCATTCTTAATTGGGTAAGAGTTGGTCACCCCAAGATCCATCTGGTACTTCCAATTCTCCCACCCCCAGAGAATTCGGTCTTAAATCTCCACTCAGAACACACACCAGGACAGAAAATTGGAGCAACGGTTATAAGACCAGATGACATTGGAGCAGAATTAGGCCACTCGGCCCATCGAGTCTTCTCCACCATTCAATCAAAGCTGACATTCTTCCCATCCCCATTCTCCTGCCGTTTCCCCATAACATCTGATCTCCATATTAATCAATAACCTATCTATCTCTTTCTAAGACACTCAATGACCGGGCCTCCAAAGCCTTCTGCGGCAAAGATTTCCACAGATTCACCAATCCCTGGCTGGAGATATTCCTCCTCATCTCTATTTTAAAGAATTGTGAGGTTGTGCCCTATGTTTCTTGTTTTTCCTACTAGTGGAAACATCCTCTCCACGTCTACTCTATCCAGGCCTCCCAGTATCCTGCAAGATTCAATAAGATGCCTGCTCACCCTTCGAAACTCCAACAAGTACAGATGTTGAGTCCTGACTGCTTCACATGCGACAAGCTCTTCATTCTCGGGATCATTCTTGTGAACCTCATCTGGATTTTTTCCAAGGCCAGAACAGTCTTCCTTAGATATGGGCCCAAAACTGCTCACAATACTCCAAATTGGGTCTGACTAGATCCTTATACAGCCTTGCAAGTACATGTCTGCTCTTGTATTCTAGACTTGTCGCCATGAATGCTCACATTGGATTTGCCTTCCCAACTACAGACTGAACCTACACCTTAAGACAATCTAAAACAATGACTCCAACTTCCTTTTGCATTTCTGATTTCCTAAACATTTTCCCAGTTAGAAAATGGTCTATTGCTCCACTCTTCCTTTCAACCTCACACTTTTCCACACTGTATACCATCTGCCACTTCTTTGCCAACTTTTCTAACCTGTCCAAGTCCTTCTGCAGTGCCCCTGTTTCTTCAATGTTGCCTGTCCCTCTACATATTTTTGTATCATCTGCAAACCTAGCAACAGTGGCTCCAGTTCCTGCCTCCAAATCGTTAATGTATATTGAGAAAAGTTGCAGTCCCAGCACTGACCTGATGCAAAATACTAGCCACCGGCTGCCATCCTAAAAAAGATACCTTTATCCCCACTCTCTGCCTTCTGCCGGTCAGCCAATCCTTTATCCATGCATGAGCTTACCCTTAACACTGTGGGCATTTGTTTAACAGTCTCATGTGCGGCACCTTGTCAATGGCCTTCTGGAAATCTAAAAATATTACATCCACTTGTTCTCCTTTATGTAACTTCCTTGTTACCTTCTGAAAGAACTCTAACAAATCTGTCAGACATGACCTGCCCTTGACAAAGCCGTGCTGACTCAGCCCTACTTCATCATGCACTTCCAAGGACACTGCGATCTCATCTTTAATAATGGACTCTAAAAACTTGCCAATAACCAAAGTCAGGCTAACTGGCCTATAATTTCCCTTCTGCTGCCTCCCTTCCTTTTTAACTAGCCTTGCTACATAAGCTACTTTCCAGTCCTCTGGTATCCTCCCTGCCTCTAGTGATTTCTGAAAGATCACCACCAATGCCTCCACAATGTCTTCAGCTACCTCTTTCAGAACACTTGGGTGTAGTCCATCCGGTCAAGGCTTTTTTAAATCCACCTTCAGACCTTTCAGTTTGCCCAGACCCTTTTCCTTTGTGATGGTCACTATACTGACTTTTGTCCCTGATTCTGCTGAAGCTTCTACATCCCATTGGTGTCTTCCACCGTGAAGAAGGATGCAAAGTAACTATTCAGTTTCTCTGCCATTGCTTTGTTTCCTATTACTTCTCCAGCCTTATTTTCCATTGATCCAATGGCTATTTTTGCCTCTCTCGTACCTTTTATGTATTCAAAAACTCTTCCTATCTTCTTTCATATTACTAGCTGGCTTACATTCATATTTCATCTTCTCTCCCACCCCTCCTCCCATTTTTTTAGTTGTCCTCTGCACGCTTTTAGAAGTGTTCCAGTCCTCTGGCTTCCCATTAATCCTTGCTTTTTCTTCCTCCCCTTAGAATGTTTCCTCCTTGGGATGAATTTCTGTTGTGCGTCCTCAATAACTCTTGAAACGCTCAAAAGCTCCTGCCATTGTTGTTCCACTGTCTTCCCTGCCAGGCTCCCTTTCCAATCAACTCTGGCCAGCTTCTCCCTCATGTCTTTGTGAATATCTTTATTCAATTGTAACACCGTTGCATGTGGTTCCAGCTTCTCCCTCTCAAATTGCAGGATAAACGCTATCGTATTGTGATCACTGCTCCCTATGGGTTCCTTCACCTTAATTTCCCTAGTGAAGTCTGCATCATTATACACCACCAAATCCAGAATTGCCTGTTCCCTAGCAGGCTCTGTCACAAGCTGCTCCAAAAACACATCTCTGAGACATCCCACAAATTCCATTTCTAGGGATCCACTATTTTCCTGATTTTCCCAGTGGACCTGCATACTGAAGACCTCCATGATTATTGTAATATTGCCTTTGTCATGTGTTTTTTCTAGCTCCTGATTTATTTTCTGCCCCACATCCTGACTACTGCTAGGGGACCTCTACATAACTCCCATCAGGGTCTTTTTACCTTTGCAATTCCTCAACTGTACCCACAGAGATTCTATGTCTTTGGATCTATTACACTTCTTGCTATCGAGCTAACTTCAATTCTTACTAAGAATGCAACCTCGCCCCCTTTCCCCATCTGCCTGCCCTTCCAATGGGACACATATCCTTGGATATTTAGATCCCAATCCTGACCCCCTTGCAACCATGTGTCTGTGATGCCCACAACATTGTACGGGCCAATTTCAATCTGCACAACAAACTCATTTACCTTGTTCCGTATACTGTGCATATTTCGGTACAACACCCCGAGTCCTGCATTGACCACCTCTCTTCTCATATTTATCACCTTTTTTGCTCTGCCTGAGGTTAGATTCCTGCCACCTTCTATAAATCTCTTCTATTACATGGTCTGGAAACTTTACTAACCTCTCCTTTGCCCTCAGCTCCATTAACCTGCACTTATACTCTCTCCTTTAACTTTGATTTTCTAATTTGACATACAAATAACCCCCCTATTTAGTTTAAAGCGCTATCCATAGCCCTGTTTATACGATTCACCAGGACTCTGGTCCCAGCACGAGTCAGATGAAGACCGTCTCATCGGAACTTGTTATGACCCAAGAGTTTCGTCTCAGTGTTGATTTCTGCTTTCGAAAACGTGCCCAGGTGAATAAAGCATTTATTTCTTTAATTAACTGAAACATGCAATGCTGTATGAGGGGTGAGGCGCGGGTGGAGGGGTTGGGGGTGGGTTCGCTGGGAATGGATGTATAGGGCTTAATTAAACGACAGAAGATTTGAGGCTGGGGTATTCTTGCGGACTGGAAGGAAATATTCAAATAAACGATCTCCAATTTGTCGGATTTGGCATTTTCAATAATTAATACAGTAAATAAATTTTAAGGTGCAGAGAAGACGTTGTTAATGGGAGGTTTGCTTTGAGCGTTGGATGTTTGAGGTGGGGACTGTTGACGATGAGCTGACACAGTAGGTGTTGCATCTACTACGATGGCATTGAAAGAAACCAGGGGAAGTGGCCTCGATACTTGGGTGATGGAAAAGCGAACAAGTGTGTCCAAAAGTCGTGGACTTGATCTGCCCTTTGGTCGAAGTACATCGTCCTCCGAACGACCTCTTCTGATTAAAAATAAATTTAAGGCGACCTTCTCTTTCCACTTATCAACTGGGCATTCATCGTGTTTTGAATTCTTGCTCAATTATACTTTCATCATCGTGAAGAAAGAAATAGATGCTAAAAATTGCCACATCATTCGATCTCTCTGGTCATTTCAGATCCACGGCAAACCATGGAATCATACTTTAGATGGATGTCTGGGGGTATTATTCAAATGGATGCTCTGGAAACGTTGGGAAAAGCTATCAGCTGCTTTCAATTATTTTGCTCATTAAATAAAGGAATAAGGTGCATAATCGAAACTCTTGAACCGTTTCCTCTACTTGGACTGAGAAATCCCATAGACAGATAATTCCGCTTGTCCATCTGAAACTACAAAGCTGGTTGATATGGGGCAATGCGAATTGATATGCTGTCATCTCTTCGCCGTGTCCGAATGTATGCACTTTTTCCTTTTTCTCTGATCTTGCAGCTCCTTGCATACGCAAGCCCTGGGTAAAATCTGTTTGAATATCCTTACGATCTTCAGCGATACTTAAAGAAATGGGGGAATTGTTGTGGAAATCAGTGAAACATGTCAAAATCCCAACCGAATCAGTAAGGGACGAAGGTGGAGACAGATGGCTACGCCAGAGCGAGTTGGAGACTTCGTAAGCAGTGAATTCACTTCACGTGTGAATTCGGTGCACGGGGCCCGAGCTAGGTGGTACACTTGGAAATAATCCTAAATTAATGAAGTGAGCAATTAAATTGAACAAACTAAACAAAACCGTAATATTGGCCGGATAGGTGTAACTTTGCTGCTGAGCGTTGCGAGTGTTTTTCACAGCAACATGATGCATAACAGCCCTGTCTGCATACAGGACTGAAACCTGATGTTGTCAGACTTCATACTGTGTTTACCCCAGTCCAACGCCGGCATCTCCACATCATGCACACAGGGTAAGCAGATAGCAGATTAGTATTATTGTTTTTGTTAGGCAAAAAATAGAAACTCTGTCGCATACGTTGGTGGGAGACATACATGGGCGGTTTCTTTTTGCAGAAGATGGCTATGTCTCTGAGAATATAGTTACTTGTTTTTGCCAGCAGTTGGGGTCCGGCTTGCGGGGCTCGCAATTGGACAGCTAGCCACAGCAACCAAGCAGAGCAGTGGAGGAACCGTCTGACTTTGCAATTTTCAAACAGTTTTTCAGATGCTAACAATCTGTAAGGAGAAAAGAGGAGTGTAAATGGCGGGTGAACCGGATGGCAGCACGGATCAGAAATTGGGGCTGGGTGTGGTATGTGGGACTGGGAACGTAATGTAGTGGCATTGGTGATGGGATACTGCGAGGGGTGGGGGCATTGCAGCAAAGAACGAGATTCCATAAGCCTGTGTTGCCAACCTAGGGCAAATTTTGGGATATCTATCCAGGGCTGAAACATGACTTCTAGTAAACGAACGACAATCCAGTAACCATGGCTACTGCTGGTACCAAGGACACAGGAAAGAGATGGAAACAAACGTTACATTGTCAGTATAAGAGGTGAAGTAACTATCAAATTCAGAAGCGGAACAACAAAAGAATACATTTCTGTATTGGTAGATGAATCGGCTTCAAATCGGCACACTCAAATAAAATTAGATGGACGAATGCCTGGCTTAAATGCCTGGGAGAAATAGATTCTTGTTCATTGGCACTATCACACAGCGAGGTAAGTGGGAGCTGCGCCATTTTGATGTTCTGTATCCGGGCTATTCCAGGGCAATTCTCTAATGAATCACATGACAAAGGTCGCAGAAAGCCCTTGATTGTAAAATGGATAGGGACGTCTCTGTGTGTGTGCGTATGTGTGTGTGTGAGAGACTGGAGCGGTGGGGATGGGTCTACAAGGTTTTGCACTTGCAGCAAATCACAGCACAGATTGAAAGCAGGAAACCGTATAAGCAACCTGTGAATTGTGGATCGTAGAATAGTGGGAAGGCAAATCTGATGAATCCTAACAATGTTCAACTAGCCAGATATGATGTTGCAAAAATAATAAAAAATACAATGCTATAGGTCTGTATCTCAAAGCTTTAACATTCCTACGAAAATAAATGTATTGATGTGGGACCTCACTGTGACTGTACAACTATCACGAGGATGGGGCTTCAAGAATAGAACGATTGAGTATTTGGGAATGCACTAAGAATACGAAATTAGGCAAAAGTGGACAACTAGCATTATTTAACGAGATAATCAGTAAAATATTAACAGATATCTTCAGTTCAAGAGGTCAGTTCATACATTTTTTTGGGAGGAAATGAGGAACAATGGCGGAAACAAGTAATTAATTGCAGTGGACTACAGGCCCCTTTGTAGTAACGACTAAGCAAAAATAGGCAATAAGTTTTGAACGCCTGTGATAAAGGGATAGAAACAATCATTGGTGATTTTGATTTCCAGACGAACTGGAATAATCAATATGGCAGTATTATCCTACTGAGGAGTTCATGGAATGCCCCAGACAATTTCTGAGAAGAGCACATTCTGGAATCAACCAATGAATAGGTTATATAACATTTAGCATTGGATAATGTGACAGGATTAACTAATGACCTCAGAGTGAAGACACACTAAGGTAGCAGCGGCCACAATATGACCGGATTCAGTCTCAATAATTAAAGACTACGCGTACGTTAAATTTAAATAAAGACAACCAAGTGAGTCTGAAACTTAAGCTCCTGCAATGAACTAAAACACGAAGCTCGGAGGTAAATCGAAGGGGCACGAGTAGCAGTTATGTTTTTATGAATTTTATGAAATGTGGGTGTCGCTAGTTAAAGCAGCTGTTATCACCCATTTCTAGTTGCCCTTCAGATTGTGCTGGCAAGCTGCCTTCTTGAACAGTTGCAGTCGCTGAGCTGTAGACGATTAGGGAGGGAATTACTGATTTTGACCCAGCCGCAATGAAGGAACAGCGATATAGTTCCAAGTCAGGACGGTGAATGTCTTGGAGGGGAAACTCCTGGTGGTGGTGTTCCCAGGAACTGCTGACATTGTCTTACTAGATAGTATTGGCCATGGGCTTGGAAGATGCTGCCTTAAAAACAATCATGCAATGCGCCTTGTAGATGATATACCCGGGCTGCCATTGTTCATCGGTGATGGAGGGAGGTGATGGAGGTTTTGGAATAATCTTCACCTGCCTGGATGAGTAAAGTTGAAAACAAATAGGAAATCTGACAAAGTCTGGGACAAAGTGAGGCTTGTGAATGGGATAGTAAGGACGCCTCACTTTGTCCCAGACATTGTCAAACTTCCTATTTGTTTTCAACTTTACTCATCCAGGCAGGTGAAGATTATTCCAAAGCCTCCTTGACTTGTGCCTGGAAAAAGGTGATCAGCTTGGAGCATTCTATTAACTCTTCACCAGCTGTTCCTAACAACATGACTATTCCAGTTAATATAGAAACTGAAATCACGAGTTATCATTGCTATCTCTTTATCGCAAGCATTTGAAATGTGTTTTTGCCCATGTTTTCCTACTTTTAAGGGCCTGCAAGCTACTGAAATTAATTATTTAATTCCATTATTATTCTAATTTCCACCTAAAACCATTCTATACCCAGATCTGCTGAACCGAAGATATCTTTAAATATTACACTACTTTCATTATTGATAATCAGCGCGCCTCCTCCACGGTATATTTATCGACTATATTCCGGGGTTGATATGTTAAATGAAAATGAAGGATTTTTTTAAACGTGGAAGGGAATACATTTTTTTAACGAGGAAATTAACTGCAATATTGGGTTCTCAGCTTTTGGTAACAAATGACCACAGGTGAAAATGATGTCCAATCAGACAGAGCAGTCTATGGCTGCACTTATTACTGCACAGCGGATTGCTGTCCAAGAAAGACATGGGGAAATAAAACCAATTATTTTGTCTCAGCATGGCTTCAGTGATAATGAAGAGTGGATCCGCCATTGTCATGGCATCGAGTCTCATCGAATCCCGACAGTGCAGAAGAGGCCATTCCGCTGTGTGGCGAGCACGTCTCTGAACATTTACCATTCCCTCACACTCTCTTCACCTTACTACTCCCATACCTCCCTGAAACTCGGCCATCCTCCTAAATGAGTTCGGAACAAGCAGCAGGAAGAAAAGCGCAATGTTTGCTGTTGTTGATGAGCGGATGGATTTTAAAACTTTGGATAAGGAGGGCATTGAGAAGACAACACCTAACATATCGTGCACGCTTTAATATTCAATACTTCAGGGCACACACAGTTACATAAAGTTGCATGTCGGCGATTCGTGCAATGAATGGTTGTTTCATGACAAAATGCCGAATAGTTTGGTCATTTGCACATCGAGGTTTCTAATAATTATATGTGATTATTTCAATATATAATGTTCTCTGGTAGTTTGAGATGTTAGACGGCGAGGCTCTTTTTCCCCTCATGGGGAAAGGAGAACGATCATCCAGTGATTCACAATTCGTCTCCGATGTAAACCGGTTTCCTTGGACAGTCTAACGCTGTGCAGATTAGATGAACTGGTCATGCTAAATTGCCCATTGGTATCCCAAGATGCGTAGTTACGGGGTTTAATTGGTTGGATATGTGGGATTACGGAGATAGGCTCTGGGTGGGATGCTCAGTCGAATCGGTGCAGAATGGCCTTCTTCTGCATTGTAGGAATTCTATGAACCTAGAATTGAAAGCTGATGTTTGAATATATCTAAACGTTCAATAAACATACACTTCACATACAAATAAGTCAACGGCCAAGCTGTGCACCAAGAAAGAACATGTAATGCCATTATATTATCACTTATGATGTTACGGGGGCTGATCTTTCGGGCTGAATGACCTATTTTTGTTACTCTTAATATCGTTAAAAATGATGCACTGTGACCAGACAACAGATTTCAATCCCACTTGCCCTCTTTCTTTTCTCTCGCATTTCTTCTCATCACTCTATCACCTCTTAATTCACAAACAGACTTGAAACTAATGCCATGTTGGAGGACACTACTTCGTGGTTAGAGGTCAGCCAAAGCCACTCACTCCGCCTTAATCCCTATTAGCACGTTCAAGATTATGACTCTCAAGCCAACCGGTTCCCTCTCCTTTCCTATAATCAGGCAATGCTCCAGATTAGGTGCCCCCTAATCAAGCTCCACCCATGGAATCACACAGAGTCCCCCACATCTCATCTTCACCTCCACCCCATTCAGTCCAAGCACTGCCCAATAAAATTACCCCTCACTGTTTACCAAGCTAGCCAATGAGAGTGATTTCGAGCGACCTTGGTGTGGGTGGAGTCAGGAGTCTGCTTGTGGTGGAAATACATCCTGGATAAATGAGACAGCCTGTGCAGCGAAAACTTCGAGATGCTCCCTTCCCAACTAAGGCACTTCTCCTGCTGCAATCCAGGCCTAATCGGCCTGAGACTGCTGCAGATGTGAGAAAAGAGCAAAATTCTGAAAGCACGCCTAATCTCGGGCAGCAACTGCAAAGGGAGGGAGACAATTAGCGCTTCAGCTTGACTATCTTTTACCTGAATGGGCCAGAATTGGACATGAAGAAATGGAAGGCAATGGCATAGACTGAGGAACAACTGGAGCTTGGGACGGGAGGGGAGAACGAGGGGAACTCTGTACTCAGGTGAACAAAATAGACAATCAGAGTAGTGTTCTGGGGATACCTAATCAGAGAAAAACACTGCTGATGCTGGAATCCTAAACTAAAACAGAAAATGCTGGAAAATCTGGGCATGTCTGACGGCATCTGTGATTGACGAGAAACGTCAGCTCTAATCTTTTTTTTCCGCAGACGCTCTCAGACGTGCTGAGATCTTCCACAATTTTCTGATTTGGCTTCTGGGGATATGGGTTCGATTGCAATAAAAATATCTGAATTTAAGGGACCAACGACAGACTGTTCGTGCAATGTTTCTTTACAAATATCCAAATATTCAAACCTAGACCCAATGAAATTTCATGATATTAGTTAAACGCAGGCAAGGAATCTTCCTATTGATACACACGCAACCCACCCTCTGCCCGTCAGCTGATGAACAAATACCTTACAAACATCACTTGGAGGAAGCAACTGTACCAAATATACTCCAAGTGGGGGGACTTCACCATCGTTAAGAATGGTTATGTAGTGTCACCACTGACGGAGTAGGTCGAGTGTAATAAGACATACTGTTATACTAGGTCCAACATCAGAGCATGGGAATCAACAAATGGGAAGGGTATTGACATCAGCAACATGTCTGCCATGAGATTATCGTAAGCAATGAGCACTAAATATTTGTGTGTGCCTAAGTCTCGTCTTTACATTAAATCCATTTTATTGTCACTACCGCCACATGAAATCATTATGAATGGACGGAGCAACATCATATGTGACGGTGCGAGTCATGAGCAGAAAATTATTTATTCTCAATCACACAGCACTCCCTCTTGTACCATTATCGTCATATCAACTATGATTCAATGAAGATTTTAGGAGACATGCAAAAGAAAAGGCGCGCTGTGGAAATGCTGCAACGCAGGACTGCCAGATTTGCCGTCCTGGCACACCCAATCATGGATGGTGCGGACAATTAAAACACGGAAACAACAAAAAAAATAGAGCAGGAGGAGGCATTGAACACTTCCAGCCCGCTCCGCCACTCATTCTGATCGTGGTTGGCCATCCAAATCTGTAACATCTTCCCGTTTTCAACCCGCACCCAACCCCCCCCCCCGCCCCCCCAACAAGCAAAAACCCTTGTTTCGTTTAGGCGCAAGAGCTATATCTAATCCCTTGAAAACTAAAACTATTTCCTCGTCAACTACAAGCTGTGGTAGATACCTAAATGAATCACTCGTGATCTCGTCTTTAATTGGTTTACTGTGTATCTTCAGACTGTGACTCCTCGTTTTGGACCCCCAGCTATCCTGAACATCCTTCCTGCATCCACCCAGTCTAGTGCCGCGTGAGTTTTATATAAGAACATAAGAAATTGGAGCAGGAATAGGCCATCTAGCCCCTCGAGCCTGCCGCGCCATTCAATAAGATTATGGCTGATCTGATAGTGGTTCAGTTCCACTTACACGCCTGCTCCCCATAACCCTTAATTTGCTTATTGGTCAAAAATCTATCTATCTGTGACTTAAACACACTTAATAAGGTAGCCTCCACTGCTTCAATGGGCAGAGAATTCCAAAGGTTCACCACTCTCTGGGAGAAAATGTTCCTCCTCAACTCTGTTCGAAATTGACTCCCCCTTATTTTGAGGCTGTGCCCTCTAGTTCTTGTTTCCATTCTAAGTGGAAATAATCTCTCTGCTTCTACCCTGTCTAGCCTCTTCATAATCTTATGTGTCTCTATAAGATCTCCCCTCAGCCTTCTAAACTTCAATGAGTACAGACCCAGTCTCCTCAGTCTCTCTTCATAAGCTAACCCCCTCATCTCCGGAATCAACCTGGTGAACCTTCTCTGCACTGTCTCCAAAGCAAATATATCCTTTCTCAAATAAGGGGACTAAAATTGCACACAGTACTCTAGGTGCACCCTCATCAGTATCTTGTACAATTGCAGCAAGACCTCCCCGCTTTTATACTCCATCCCTCTCGCGATAAACATTCCATTTGCCTTCTTGATCAGCTGCTTCACATGCAAACTGAGTTTTTGCGATTCATGCACAAGGACCCCCAGATCCCTCTGCACTGTAGCATGTTGTAATTTTTTACCATTTAAATAATAGTCCATTTTACTATTATTTCTTCCAAAGTGGGTAACCTCACACTTGCCAACGTTATACTCCATCTGCCAGATCCTTGCCCACTTACTTAGAACATAAGATCATAAGAAATAGGAGCAGGAGTAGGCCATCAAGCCCTTCCAGCCTGCCCCGCCATTCAAGAAGATCATGGCTGACCTGAAGTGGATCAGTCCCACTTTCCCGCTTTCTCCATTCCATTCAGAAACTATTCATATGCGCTTACATTACGAAACCGTTCCCGGACACCCCATGGCCCTCCACAAACTCCATTCCTTCCCTCTTCAGCACATGCCTCCAACCGTTGTCCCTCTCCCTAGTCAGTACCGCACAGAGTCGAGGAACTGCACTGAAAGAGCCCATCGGAGCGAGCCCGCTCCCAATAGACGTTGCACCCTTTGCCTTCTATTCAGTTTGCATTCAATCCATTTTATGTCCCCATTGGTGAAAACCGCACGTAACTATAGTGCGAGAGAGAAAAGGTGGCAGTTTGCCCAAGATGCCCTGTTCATTGATGGTGAGCAGCCTGCCCTTTAGCTGGCAGGGGAAGCAGAGCAGAGAATGGGAATTGACAGCCACTTCTGCATCGGCATGCAATTGAGCATCAGCGAAACCCTATTCCTTAGGTTTCTTTGGAATAAGTGTTATGCTGCAGGGGCTGTTTTCTTTCCCTTCCAGTGACGTGTGAACATTCTTGCAGAGGACGATTTTAATGCACCGGGCCCTTCAGGTGTCACTGTGCCCCCTGTGCCCCTGTTGAGATTGCCTAGGACAACTCACAAGACATGTGGAATCCTCCTAGGATAGCAGCAATAATTCTGCACAGGCATCTACCACACAAATCAACAACGCAAACTATCATGATACTGGTGTGTGCCGGTGGTGAGGATTCTAGGTCACTTACTGGTCGTTGCTTTACAGTTGCTGATGCACATCGGGTGGAAGTGGAAAGATCCCGAGGGCTTGGAAATGCGGAGATCTGTCGAAGGCGATGGTTGAACTGGCTCCAAGCCAGGTTTCAGGCCCTGGGATCGGTCATCCCAAAGGTGGTGGAGTTGCATAAGCTGACCTGGGTAATTGTGATGGACTGTTAGCAATCTTGCTGCGATTGAAATGTTGTTTTGAGGAGTCAATCAGAGAGCGCTGTCACAAGACGAGGTGCTGGGAGAGCATGGTGCCCAGACCAAAACTGCAAGGGTAGCATTTGCAAAGTAATGTCTGGGTCAGGGGATATCCCCACGGGTGACAGAGAACAGACGATTGCGGAGTCACAGTGCACCATGGCAGACAAATGGTGGCCATAGGCGAGGGTGTTATTGGCATTCTGGATGTATGTCAGTCCATGGCCATGGGTGCCACAGGGATTAACGGCGACATAGCTAGCCGTGGCTGGGGCTCCCGCTGGCACTCTGGAGGAACTCAACAAACTAGCAATGGGCCAGGGGCTCCAGACCTTGACCTGCTCACGAAATGCTGTAGTGGAGGGTCTCCGGAGGTTGGTCCAGGCTCAAAGTGCAGCATTGAGGGATAACAGGCCATGATCAGATGCATCTTGTCCTCGGGGCCTGACAGAGCCAGTAACGCAGAGGCTTGTGGAGTTCAATTCAGCTATCCTGGCGTCGCGCAGAGTGTCTAGATCGCCAAAAAATCATGGCCTGGACCCTGCACACCGATGCCATAGGTAACAATGCCCTTCAATTCCACTACGTTCTCAGAAGGCTAAGGGGATTTATCATGTCTGCCAGAACTCTAACAAACATTTAAAGTCGCACCAAAGAAAACATCCTTTCTGGTTTTATCACAGCTCGATATGGTTTCTGCTCTGTCCAAGACTGCAAAAACTACGAAGTATCGTGAAGGAAGCCAAAGATCATCATGCAGACCAGCCTCCCACCCGTTGACTGTGTCTACACTTCCCACCAGTAAAATCAAGGACACTATCCAGAAAGGCGCACTCTCCTCCAACTTGTTCCGTTAGCAAAAGGATACAAAAAGTACCAATCGTATCAACAACAGCTTCTTCCCTGCTGTCAGCAGACTTATGAATAGATATACCTGGTAATAAGTTGATCTTTTTCGACACTATTTATGACTGTAACATTACATTCTGCACCGCATCCTTTCCATCTCCATGAACAGTATTCCTTATGTGTGTAGCGCAAAAAGAAAATAAAGTTTTCATTGTTTAGTAATACATGTGGCAATAATAAAATTAAAAACACCATCCCAACTTCCGGGCCCATTGACCCACACGCTACTCGCCAAAACTCTCACTCCTGCATTGGCCTAGATTTCAGTGTGCAGTTGGAAAACAGGTAGGAGTCAGACTTGTATGGCACCAGAGCGGGACCCCAGTGTGTCGCAAGCGAGTCGTCATCACACTCCAACTTTGACCAAGACTCGCTAACAAGGCCAGCCTAGACCTTTTATCTTGTTGTGATGCGATTCGCATTCATGAGAGTGGTGGGTGGCGAGCGAAAGTGCGTAGGGAAGGGGAAAGGTGTGTGGCATAAATGATGGCAGGGAACAGGAAGGGGACGGGGGCTTGAGGGTGCAGATTGGGTTGAAGATGGGCACGGTTGAGATGTACATATCCTGAGATGTAGTACAATGCTAGTGGTAGAAGCTGCCAGATTACATGTGCGCAGCCAGCTGAACCTTGCTGCAATTAGTTCACACCTTGCCGCCCTGAGTTGCTGGACCCTTCACATCGCCGCCTGTCCTCTATCCTCCGGCTTCTGAATGGTATATTCCTACGCATCCCGCAGTCGATACTCCTCCTCTTGCTTCTCCTCCATGTGGTGTCCCTGCTACTGTGGGAGATTGCAGAGCATGCAGTACACTCGGTTGATGCGGGAGGTCCGCATGGACCTGCATTACAGGCTCTAGGACACTCCAGGAACGTGAACCAAATCTTAAGCGGAACAATGCACTGCTTCCCAATAGACCATGTTGGCAGCATTGTCCTTATTATAGCGGGTCTCCACCTTGATCTCAGGCTTCCGCACTGGCATAATCAGCAAGGACCTAAGCTCCTAGCCCTTGCTCCAAACGAGTCATCCCCACTGCTTGCGCTTGTCTTCAAAGAGCCAAAGATATCTGAACTCCTTAGGACATGGTTATCATACATATGCCATGGGTGCCTCGTACGTTGGCATAATTATTAGTCTGTGGTCACCGACTATCTGAACTTTTAGCAAGTGAAGCAATTCCTGTTGACAAAAGGCTGTCCCTCACATTGCAAGGTCCGCCTTGTTGTCCAACAAGGGGCATACACGCGATGGGTCGTACGAGGACTGCTCTTGGATGTTTAGAGAGTAGCCTAGTACTTCACGTCGTTAGTGTACGCTTAAACTGGACCAGATGCTGGGCGACACGACAGCTCAGTGACTATCACTGTTTGCTGTGCAGATACATGGATTTGGGCCAGTGTCTGCGGGAGTTTGCGCATTCACCGTGTGCTTGCGTGGGTTTTCTCCGTGTGCTCCGGTTTCCTCCCACACCCCAAAGACGTGCTCTTAGGCTGATTGGTGTAACAAATTGTCCCTAAATTAGTCTTTCCTCAATGTGGAATGCCATAAGCATAGACAAGGGTCATGGGTGGAGAGGGGACTCATAATGTTAAAATGGCAGCGCGGGCTGGCCTGTTTCCCGTGCTGTGTTGTTCTTTGTTCATTGCTCTTTGTACTGCACGGCGATATACATCCATTCACATGCCCTGCACATGGGACATGCCAGCGACAGTGGTGACGCTTGCGGTCTGGGCTTCCAGTTGCACCTAGTGTACAAGCATCCGCGACCTGGTGGACACACCTGTGCGCAGATGCATGTGAGATTCTACACATGTTCCCAATGGGTGCCTGCAATGATCCTGAGGCATAGAAGTTCAGGATGCCGTAACATTCACTTCCACTGGGAATGGGAGCAGTTGTCAAACATGGCCCCTCCCCCTCTACCTCCCCCCGTCCATCCCCTCCTCTGAGCTGCCATGCAAATATGGAGCCGTCAGTCGGACATGGCATCATTCAGGCACTCAAATGACCTCCTTACCCGGTGCACCCTCGATTTTTGCATCCTCTTGTGCCTGCCTTGCCCCCCTCACCCCCGGCCTCTGGAGGAGACTATGCTCAGGTCCAGGTCACTTCCAGGTCCTCACCAGCAGTCCCCTGCCCTACTTCTGCATGTCTTTGCACTAACCGACCTTGCCTTGGCTCCATGGCTCCCTCCACCTCCTCAGCAAATGCTACAATGATGGCCATCCCAAGAGTTCCAAATCCATCTGTACTCTAGGATTTACAGAGAGGGATACATGTATTTCCTTTTTACTATCCTGGGACCCCCACTCTCTCAATGGGAACATTTACCCCAGTTGTGGATGCTGGCAACACAACTTCCGAGGTGCCATGCATCACCAGAATAATTTGCCTGCCACTATTTTCGTGTACATGCCAGGCAGGAAGAAGATACAGAATGGTGTACATGTATGGCCATTGTGCACACTTGAGCCATTACCATGAGCGGGACCACCGCATTCCTTTCCAGATATGTGTTGCAGATCAGGCATACGGGGCAGCGGCAACCTCCTGGTTATCACAGTGTGTGTTCTTATTCACTGCTCAATTCAACAATTTACAAATGTTGTGGAGCTGAGATGACTGACTCTCCAAACCACAACCATCTTCGTATATGCCAGGTATGACACCAGCCAGCGGAGAGTTTGCTCCCTGATACCCATTAATTCCAGTTTCGCTCGGGCTCCTTGATGTCACACTCGGTCGAGTGCTGCCTCGATGTCAAGGCTGTCACTCTCACCTCACCTCTGGAATTCAGCTCTTTTGTGCATGTTTGAACCAAGGCTGTAATGAGGTTCGGAGCTTATTCTTGTTACATATTTTGCGTTTGCACGTTTGTAAATTGGACTTCATATTTCAAACATATGGGAATACTGTTATAGTTAATTCTTAAAATTGGGTTCATGATCATTACATTGGTGAAGAATGTTGCAACTAATTGATGAATTGGGCGTCATGATCGATATGCGCTGGGACATTCTTGAATTTGAACGCTAATTTGCCTCCTCAACCATTTCAGAGCTGAAAACTATCACAGTTAATTGTTACATTAGACCCCTAATTAATGTCACTTTCGCAAAATTGTTCTTCTTTGCCAATATTCCTCGTTAGAGTGTTGCAGTTAAATGTTAAATTGTACTTCATCATCACGAATAGAGGAATAATGTCACAGTTCATTGCGAAATTGGATTTTGTAGATAACATATATAATTGCAATGTTATAATGGATTGTTACATTGGACCACAGAATCATAACACAGAGGGCAATTGTTATACACGCTATTGTGAAGCTTAACTCCACAGTCAGTACGCATGGAAAGTTAGAGTAAATTGGCTTCAAAATCAAAATATTTAATGTTTTTATGTATATATGATTGAATTTACTTCTTAATCAGTGCACGAGGTGATAATGTTACAGCCGTTATTACATTGGCTTAAATCAATGCATATGGCATTAATGTCACAGTTAAATGTTACACCATTACAATGCCAATCAAAGCTACATGTGGTCAATTAGAATTGAGACTATACTGTGCATTTGTGATACGTATTTTAGTCATGCTCTTATGTGCAGGATGCTTTTAGCAGTCACTTGCATACGATCAGTACTGCTCAGTCATTCTGTGCAAAGCTGTATTGTTACTGCAGTAGCGTAATTCCGTTTAATTGCTAGAGTGTTTGCTTTAATCTTGACCGATACTTTCTGTTAGTTAACTGATTTCCCCTGGGGTTTTGTAGAGTAGGACTTGGTTAGGTTAATTGACAGGAAAATCAGATGACTGGTTGGAGGTAGGCTTACACAAGTAATTCAAGCTCAGTTTACTGTTTGAGATCTATAGAGTAAGATCACTTTCTCCGTTTCTTTATCTCTTTCTGAATTTTAAGACTGGCATTTTCCACGAACCAAGTCTCTTTCCCTGAGACTTTACTGTTTGGGTGGATCTTTCTTTGCCCAGAACTGTTAAAAGGCTGGAAATCTCGCATTTATATGAACACGTTTGTTTTTGGTGCTAACTTGTTCCGAAAAAGGGATTTATATCTATGGGGTATGTTGCTTGCATTGGAATTATAGAGATTGCTGTTTGCCAGGAATTATAGTTTGCCGTGTATTTTAATTGGAAAACATAATGCTCATTATATTCGTTATATTTTAACTGAGTTCTCAAAATCTAATTTGTTTTCAGCAAAACTTTCTCGTGGGTCAATTGAAATATACCTGGCGTGGAAATCTTTATAGTCACCCTAATGCCAAAATCCAAAGGAAAAGTTAGGGCATAGGCTAACTTCATAATGTATTCTGGAGTTTATGATTTGGTCTCTTACAGATTTAACATGCAGGGCAGTAATCCACGAGTTAATTGTGAAATTGTGCCTCATAGGCAATATACCAAAGAATTATGCTCTACTCAATTGTGAAAATAGCCTGAATAATAAATACATAGGGAGAATTAAGTTACAGATAATTGTTGAATTATGTTACATAATCAAAACAGCTGTAATGTCATAATTAAATTTGAAATTGAAATTTATTTCAAGCCCTGGGAACTAATATTATGATTATATTTAGTTCAGACCACATGACACATATGGATAGTTTTAACAACATAGAATTCCTACAGTGCAGAAAGACGCCAATTTGGCTCATCGGGTCTGCATCGACTGTGCGACTGAACATCTCACCGAGGCACATCCTTGTCCTATCCCTGTAGCCCCATACATTTACCACGGCCCACCCAGCTAACCTACACATCTTTGAAACTAACAGACGATTTAACCTGGCCGATCCACCTAACTTGCGCATCTTTGGACCAACCAAAACAACTGAATGAAACGCATGCAGACACTAGAGAATGTTCAGTCTCCAGGCAGGCAATCACCCAAGGCTGGTATCGAGCGAGGGTCCCTGGTACTATGAAGCAGTAGTTCTTCCATCGTGCCATCATACCGCCCTGAATGCTGTAAATAATTGCTAGATTAGACATTATAAGCAAAATGGAAAATAATATTGTATTGTTTAAAAGTTAAATTAATTTCCATATTGAATATATAGATAATAATGTTTCAGCTAAGTGTAAAATTTGGCATACTGTGCAATATACTGTAGGATAAGTAATGTTAGTTATTTATTACCTTGGAAATCGTAATCAATACAGGGGTGGTAAGTTTACTGTTAAATATGAATTATGCTTTCATGGTCAATAGATAATATTATATTTATTTATTTTTAATTTAGACTAGGCAACAAATGCAGAGATGGAAAATGTTGCATTTAATTGTTAAACTGAGCTTCCTAATCCCGACATATTTGGTTAATGTTAGAGCAAATCACTAAATTTATCGTAATAATAATTCAGAGGAAAATAAAATCATAAGTAAATGTAAACATGGATTTCAGTACAAATGCCCAGAACTATTAAAGGTAAAATAAATTTTCTCAGCAATATACAGGGGGATAATCTTGCAGTTGGTTTTCAAATTGAGTTCTATTGTCTTTTGGTAATAATATTGCATCTAAAAGCTCAAATAGTTTTTCTCATCATTGCACTTGAGTATTGTTACACTTAAATGTTATATTGATAAGCAAAGTTGCTGGACATTGGGTTAATGCTTCATTTTATTGTTACATTGGGCTTCAAAGTCAAAAGGCAGGAAAAAAAGGGTTACAGCTAATTGTTAGCACTTTCATAATCAATGCGTGGAGGAATGATATTATAATAATGTATTGAAATTGTATTTGGTCATCCTTAGACAGTGGCAGCAGTACACTGTGAATTTCTAATTTTTTTTGGAGTTTTTAATAACATGGATTTTATGTGCAATGCAACGGGACTAAATGTTACAGTTAGTTGGACAAGAGTTTGCCTCGCGAATTAACTCGCTAATTTTGGCTACACAATCAATGGACATTGGCTTATCTCGCAGTTAGTTGTTTACATATTACGAAAATGGGATTATGAACTTTCTAAACAATGTTACTTTTTGTCATTTGGGATTTACTATAAATACTCAGGGTAATAACCATGCAATTAACTGTTAAATTGAGTTTTACAATCAATTCACAGCTGAATAATGCTGCAGTTAAATGTTAAATTGGACTTCGTAATCTTCGTACAGAGCGAAATACATTAATGTTATATTGTTAAATTTGACCATATATTCAAAACACGGGGATAATTTCACAGTTAATTGTTACTTTTTATTTTGTAATCTAAGCATTGTGTATTAGCACCTGCAATTCAATATAAAATTGGATTTCATTATCAATTGATTGTGAGATATGTTACACTAAAATGCAGAACTAGACTGCCGAAGCAATATACAGTGTAATAATTGTGTAGCACAATGTTAGGTAGGCCTGCATAATACTTGTTAAACTTGTACACAATGAAGGAAAGGGGAAATAGTGACACATTTAAATGTCATTTCGGACGTTTTAATCAATGTTATCTTTCGTAATCTGCACTTGAAAACCCAAAGGTGTGTTAAATTGAATTGCATAATGAAAACGCTAGGGAATAGTGTTAGTTATTGGTAAAACTGGTCTTCATTATTGATACCCAGCAGAATCATGTTAGATTCGTATTAAATTGCATTTCGTAACAAATATGCAGCATGACAATACTGTAGTTAGATTTGAAATTTGGCTTCATTCAAGAAAGTTGGGAGGAATGCTACAATTCATTATTACAATGGACTTCATAAGTACATGAAGGAGGCAGTGTTAAGGACAGTCATTGAATTAGTTTTCATTAACAAGGCACGGCGTACTAATATTGTAGTTGAATAAAATTTGGGCTTCATAATGAGGGCGCTGTGGAATTTGTTTCATAACAAACCGAAAGGGGGAAATGTTGCAGTTAATTGGTAAATTAAACTTGACCCCATCTTCAATGCGCAAGGAGGTAATATGATAATTAATCACGAGATTCAAATTGATAATCAATATACATGGCTAGGTATTGCAGTTAAAAGTTGAATTGTAAATACAATCAATGTAAATGAATTACTTTTACCTCCAAATGTTAAGTATGACTACTATCAATAAAAATATATTTTACAGTTACTGTTAAAGTCGACTTCATATTGTGCAATAATGTTACAACAAATGACTAATGAGACGTCCTTTCAATATGCAGTGTAATAATGTCACATTTGTGTGATAAATTAAACTTCAAGGTCAAAGCACAGTTGGGTCTTCTTAAAGATGTTAGGTTGAACTTTATAATTAGCAGAGAGATTATCGCAACTGGTAAATGCTAAATTGTGATTTATTATAAAGCTACTATAAATAATGTGATAGTTAACTCTTAAATTGGACATTATGATAAATGCGCAGCGGATACTGTCGCATTTAAATGTGACATTAGCTTCATCGCCAACAGACAGGGTCATAATAGTACAGTTAAATACGACCTTTGGTCAATTACCCTTCAGAAGCAGTATTCCAGGTGCGAGTCTTAGAAATGATTTTTAAATTGTGTTTTATCAATACACCGGTCACTCCATTGCGAAATTTGAAATTCGTAATCAACAGGTAAGGGCACAATATTAAAGTAAGTTGTTAAATTGGACTAAGTAATTCTAATAGCACCAGCAAACCCGTCCTCTGCTGGAACACTGCTTTATTAAAGTGAAGGAAAGATTGGGTTCGGCGTACAACAATCGAGGTCCGTGCTCTGGACCTACAGACCAGGCTGTGATTGAGGGTTTTCATCTCTAGCCACTGGCTCCGTTGGCCAGCTCCCGCTCGCCCAGTAAGGAAACTCGTATACCATGGAGCCCACTAGTAGATCTATTACTGATTCTTCGGGCGGGATTTCGAGGCCTCGCTTGCCCCGAAATCGGAAAATCCGGCCCGAGGTCAGCTGACGTTTCTTTGGTCCGCCACGAGCCCAGTGCGTTGCAGGCGGAACGCGAAAAAATCGCCCCGGCCCCTTTCCTTCATGGTCACTCTAATATTTCTCCCTCCTCAGGTTTACAGCTGTCCCAATATTCCTGCTGGGAAGAGTCACTGCTCGATGGCTGATTAAGGCAGTCGGAGATGCGCCGTATCTGCAGGGTGAATTTAATCAGGGATGTTTTTTGAGAGAGAAGACGAAAGTGCTACAGATGTGGCTTCCTCTTCAGTATTCATTTCACTCAGGGCAAGTTCAGCTTCCATTTTGAAGTTTATTTTTCAAAATCTGGAAGAATGGGCTTCAAGTTAGCCTGGAGATGCTGTCCCTTTCTCTACGACTGGAAGCAAAGCCTGCTCCACGGCGGAGTCCCTGTTTCTGAAGTGGTCTAGTTGATTTTTCAAGACTTTGTAAATCACTGGCCAGATGTTTGTGTTGTATTTCAGCAGGACAACTCCCGAAATTTCCAAACGTAGATTTGTTCACTTATTTCAAACTCCTCCCTGCTCTTGGAGTCACAATTTCTTTTCCAGACCACACCCTCGCCGCAAGGTTTGAAAAAAGTAGTCTTAATCTCCTACTCAACTGACATCCTATTCATATTTCTGTTGAAGCAACTCCTGTTGTAACATGTGTGGTAATTCTATGATACAATAATAAACATGCCAAATTGGTTTCTATTGGTGCCGCAATCTCCTTCTTCACGTCAGGTTTGGAGGATTGCAACATTTTTCCGCTATTCCATTTGAGGGTTGGTGGTAAGGCGCGCATTTAATATGATTGATGTCATTAGAAAGCAAGCAGGTTTGGAACTTACTGCTGGTGAAGTAGTGCGACTGTCAAACATTAAGACCTCTGATGTGCCACTGATGCAAGGGACTGTCTTAGCTTATTGAGTGTGGCATGTGAAATTGTGGAGTTAATATGGTGTACATCCAAGTATTTTAAGTGTGCATCGACCAATATAAAAAATATGAGTCCTATAAGAGGCCCTTTCAAATCCATGTGCACTCTCACCAATAGCCTGACTTGCCCTCCCATGGGTACAAGAATGCTGAAGGAGGAAGCTTTTGGATTTTCTTGACGTAGGTTGTACTGCTTCAATCAGTATACGATATTCGGTGTAAGGCAAAGCTAGTATTTTCAATATTCAAGTATGACATGATGTTGTAGATCCATGTGTATCGATCGATGCGCTGCGCGAGGGACAACCACTCGGAACCTGCAGAAAATTATACCGACCTCCAGTTTGAGCTTATCTTTTTTAGTCAAATATAGCTTCATCTCTTCTGAGGAATGTTCATTGAATTCACCATTCAGAGTCCTGCTTCAATTTTGATGAAGTTGGGACTCTGCACCCACGTTTTGATCTGTTTTGCGGATACCGGTAGGTTCTTTATAAAAACAAATTGACAGCACAACTTCTTCTAGTGCGGTGGAGAAATAAGGCCGACGGATAGAAATCAACAGCTGGAAGCATCGCTATTTGTTTTCTGGGTCTGGGAGTCGTGCTTTAAAAGATATTCCGAAGGATCAAGTCGCAGAACATAAGAACATAAGAAATAGGAGCAGGAGTAGGCCATCTAGCCCTTCGAGCCTGCCCCGCCATTCAATAAGATCATGGCTGATCTGTCGTGGCTCAGTTCTACATTCCCGTCCCCTCCCCATAATCCTTAATCCCCTCGCTTATCAAAAACCCAGCAACCCGCGTCTTAAAAATATTTAGCGAGGCAGCCTCCACCACTTCAACGGGCAGAGAATTCCAGAGATTCACCACCCTTTGAGTGAAGAAGTTCCTCCTCAACTCAGTTCAAAACCGCCCCCCCCCCTTTATCTTGAGGCTGTGCCCCCTAGTCCTACTGTCCTTTCTGAGCGGGAAGAGTCTCTCCACCTCTATCCTATCCATCCCATTCATCATCTTATATGTCTCAGTGAGATCTCCCCTCATTCTTCTAAACTCTAACGAGTACAAGTCTAGTTTATTCAGCCTCTCCTCATAGCTCAACCCCCTCAACTCCGGTATCAGCCTAGTAAACCTCCTCTGCACTCCCTCCAAGGCCAAACCCAACTTTCTATCCAGTTGGAGGCAATCTTGTTGATATGCATAATCTCAGTACAGGTTGAGGTATTTCACTATCATAATGCGCCTTCCACAGATATACTGACGAAATTATTGATGCCAGAGACAAGCGCAATTCGTCATTCTAGATTTGTGAGGTATCTCTGCTCAGATTTTGAGAGACTCTTGGATGTACATGGTATGGTCCTTTTTGTCCCTCCTTTTCAATGTGTTCATTATTGGCATTAAATTGGACTAACAGTTTTGACGTCAATGAATGTTTTTTTGTTGTTCAGGGCCTAAGCCTGGGGTGCCTTCCACACCTATCTTGGTAACTTCTGTGTATGGCAGGGACGAAGGTCAGGTCTGGAATGGTCTTCCCATAGTAGTTCACTCATGCTAAGAAGGATTTGTGACTCTGGCATTTTTACGGGCTGGTGCCCCTTGTATAGTCCTTACTTTCTCGGATGCAGGTCATTTTCCCTTTGTATCAACCTGATAATCAAAATAAATTATCCAGTTGCCTGAAATCACATTGTACTCTCTTTAGATAACCCAGATTTAGGAATGTTTTTAACCTCTCTTCCAAGTTCGTCAAGCTCTCCTGTACTGAAATGCTCGTGGCCTGGCCGTCGTCCAAGTACCTTGCCACTCAGATAACCCCTGAAGTATATTTCATATTCTCCACTGGAATATAACATTTGTCCTTGTGATCCCGAAGCACTGGCGAATATAAATCCGCTGTGAAAAAGAGCCATCCAGACTTGAAATGTTCGCTAAGTTTCTCTCTTCACAGATGCTGTTAGACAGACTGGGGATTTCCAGCACATTTTGGTTTTGTTTCAGTTTCTAGAATTCAGAACAATTTGCCTTAATATTCATATAATCCCCTTTGCATATTGTTTCATACCATAATTTCTGGATGCCTCATTTAGTTCCAGTTGAACACAACACGGCCCATATCCAATTCATTGAACGCTTGGCCGCGAGCTATCTTGGCACCCAAGATCATAATTCTACACATTGATTACCTATCTAATTTCGATACCAGCTTGATCTTTACCTTATAATTCCAACAAATGCGGACTGATTTATCCGGCTAGAGCTCGGGGACGCCAATTGTGGTCCACTACATCAATTCTTTGGGCATCATAAGAACTAGAATTTCACGGTGTCCTAGTTTGGCCTTCAATTTCTCCTTTAGGGAATACGGACAAGTCTTACTCCATAATATATCGTCTTGATATCGGGGTTGATATAAACTTTGCTTTGGGCCCATTCTATCTTCCCAAATCCTTTCCTCAAAATTTCATCATATCATTTAATGGCATAATACAGCCGCGTGGAAAATTTCCACCCAATTTACGCTGATTAGCTGGAGCCAATCTCTCCCCATTGGGCTCGACCCGCTCCCGCGCACGCCTACAGTTGGATGTGAGGCTCCTTGCTGGTCCCTGATGACTGGGGTCATTATTTATGCTTGCTTGCTCAACTAGTGTCGACATTGTGTTTTCCAATTTGATAAGTTGAATACAAGTTTGCTAGTAGTAACATGCCTGGTGACGGATAATGGAACCTGCAGCTCTGTGTCTACTATGATTTTCAACGGGTGTCCATTCTATATTATTGAAGTGACTTCGTTCGTAACAATGCGGCTTTGTTTTATTGCTTCCTGACCTGCCATTAGAATCATAGAACCCTACAGTGCAGAAAGAGGCCCTTCGGCCCATCCCACCCAGGCCCTGCCCCCATATTTCTACATATTATACCCGCTAATCTCTCTAACCTACACATCCCTGGACACTAAGGGGCAATTTCTTAGCATGACCAATCAACCTAACCCGCACATTTTTGGACTGTGGGAGGAAGCCGGAGTACCCGGAGGAAACCCACGCAGACTCGAGGAGAATGTGCAAACTCCACACATACAGTGACCCGAGCCGAGAATCGAACCCAGGACCCTGGAGCTGTGAAGCAGCAGTGCTAACCACTGTGCTACCGTGCCGCCCAATTAGGCATATCTCCATGATACTGGTCAAGACTGGCATTGCCTCCTTCCAGAGGAACACGAGTTTTATCTAGTCCTACAAACGTGCCCTGTCTGCGTCGCCTAGTTATGACAACAACAATCCGACCTTTGGCACGTGCAGTCTTCCAGAGTATGACCTCCTCTGAATTTGGGTATAACATTGCAGTTCCTCGACTACCTGGTGACACGTGATCATCCTTGATATTGTAGTGGAAACTCCGACGTTTTACTTGCGCAAGCAACATCAATTGAGGAATTGGGCAGCACGGTCGCACAGTGGTTAGCACTGCTGCTTCACAGCTCCAGGATCCTGGGTTCGATTCCCAGCTCGGGTCACTGTATGTGTGGAGTTTGCACATTCTCCTCGTGTCTGCGTGGGTTTCCTCCGGGTACTCCGATTTCCTCCCACAGTCCAAAGATGTGCGGGTTAGGTTGATTGGCCGTGCTAAGAAATTGCCCCTTAGTGTCCAAGGATGCGTAGGTTAGAGGGATTAGTGGGTATAATATGTAGGGATATGGGGGTACGGCGTGGGTGGGATTGTGTTTGGTGCGGACTCGAAGGGCCTCTTTCTGAACTGTAGGGTTCTCTGATTACTACTACTCAAGGCCCCATTCCCTGAAAGAAGAATGTTACTTTCCGAATTCACCAGCAGCTCATGAGCTCCCATTTTCAGCACTTTGCAATGGCAAGGCTATACAATATATCTCATCTTTTTGGATTATATTGTCGCTGATTGGATATGCCACCCTGTCTCTCAACATATCATGCAGAGTTGACTCCAATTCAAAATGATGTGACAGATTCTGCACTTTGAACGAACACTTTGGAATTGATTCACCGAGGACTCTCACAGTTATTTTAAAGTGATATATTTGGAGCATGCTACAGGGTCTGAGATCGTTGACATTTTCAACCAAATGTACAAGTTCATTGAATTTCTTCAGACGCGTAGGTTTCCTCCGGGTGCTCCGGTTTCCTCCCACAGTCCAAAGATGTGCTCGCTAGGTTGATTGACCATGCTAGATTACTATTGCGTCCCGGGATTTGTAGGTTAGATGGATTAGTGGGGTAAATCTATGAGATTGTGTGGATAGGGCCTGAGATAAGATTGTTGTCGGTGCAGAGTCGATGGGCCGAATGGCCTCTTCCTGCACTTGGGGTTTCTATGATTCTAAGAAGTCCGGCTTTTTTTGTACTGAACATCGGGATCCCACATGCTTTGAGTAAGTTTACATTTCCCCTTTCAGCTCCCTTAATTATTTTGTCCGAAGAATTCGCGCAGATGCCCTCCGTATTGATTCTGTCTTCTCCATTTGCATCGTACATTTTGTGTTTACCGATGAAAGGTATTGTTTTCCTAGCAGAGAAGAAACGTTTTTTTCTGCTGGATGATAAATGTTCCTGAAGTAGAACAAGAAAAATAAATTTTGATCACCTTCATCGCCAATATAATAACCTCGCCCAAGTCCGCCCTCTGGTATAAGAAGGCGTTATTAAAACAAAGGAAATGTCTGCATCTTACAGCTAATCAAAACCGGTGCCCTGGACCGACCTAACCCTGCACCAGGCTGTCAGTGTGGCTTTTAAACTCCTGCCCCGCTCGCTGGGTAAATTCCCGCTTGTTCAGTTGAAAAACCCGTATCAAACGAATCCCAGAAGGAGAACTATCAATGAAGGCCTGTGTCTTTCATTTCCAATATTACAGTAATCAATACAAGGTTGTAGTGTTGCAGTTAATTGATATACGAGACGTCATAACAAATGCACAGGTGATAATGGCAACGAAATATAAAATGGCTTTAATATCGAAGCTGAGTTTAATAATGTGACAGGTCAAGCTGTAAGTTGCAATTCATCGTAAAACACAAGGAATAATGTTTTAGTTATTGATTAAAATAATCGATTCATAAAATACTACTGTGCAGGTGAAGATCATTTGGCCCTTCGCATCTGCACCGACCATAGTCCCACCCAGGCCTTATCCCCATAACCCCATGCATTTAGTCCAGGTGGTACCCCTGACATTAAGGACAACTTAGCATGGCCAGTCCAACTAATCCGCACATCTTTGGACTGTGGGAGGAAACCGGAGCACCCGGAGGAAACATACGTGGATACGTAGCGAGCATGCAAACTCCACATAGACAGTGACCCAAGCCCGGAATCGAACCCAGTTACTGGCGCTTTTATTAAACCCTCTATTAATTTGATTTTGTAATCAATAGAACAGGTGATAATATTAGCTATATGTCAGATGCCTTCACAATCAACGCACGTGACATTAAGGTGACACTTGAATGTTACACTGGACAGTGTAATCAATGCGATATTTAATCAATTGGAATTCATTATCAATCCCCCGGTGGTCATCTTGCATTTAAATGTGAATTGCAAGTTATAATCAAGACACTGTTGAATACTGTTTCAATTAATGATGAAATTAGTCTATGTTTGTTATATTAATTACCATAATCAATGCACAGGGGGATAATGTTACAGTTACCTATTGCATTTCATGTCATAATCAATACACAGGAATTCTTCTATTTTAAATTTGACATTAGAATTCATATTCAACAGCTTTGTAAATGATTTTGCAATTCATTGTTAAATTAGATTTAATGGTAAGTGTACAGGGGATGATGTTACAGTTCATTGTTCAATCCAAACTGCATAATCAACACATGGGCATAGATTTACAAGGATTTTTTAATGTGAATTTCGCAACAACAGAATGTTGGACAATGTTATGGATAATTGCTAAATCAGGCACATTAATGAAAGTGCAGGAGATTTATGGTATGTTTAAATGTTAAACTGGCTTCGTATGCAATGCAGCGTGAAACAATGTTGCAGTTAATTTATGAAATTTGACGTAATATATTAAGGACAGGGTGATGATGTTACAGTTATATGTTCAATTGGAACCCATAATCAAAGCGTTTTTTATTGTATAGTTAAATGTGAATTCGAATGCATAGTCATTACATGATGGATAATATTATTTTTGATTTTCAATTTAGACTGGATAACAAATATACACACGAATAATGTAGCAGTTCATTACTAAATTATATTTCGTAATCAATACTCAGGGGATAATGTTACTACAAACAACGGAATTATTCTGAGAGATAAGTTCACATGAGAACAAAACTGCAGTTGAATATAATTTCTGCGTCGGTGACGTTCAATGCCAATTTCGATAATAATGTCACAGATAATGACGAATCCCTGTTGCTGTTAAATCGTACGTTGCTGTTAAATTGTAAATATCCAGCAAGATACTCTTGCAATTAACTATTACATTGGGCTCACTAATAAATACTCAGTGAATGATGTAACGATTATTTACGAGCATTGTCTTTAAAATCAACAGAAATGTGCAGTTAATTGCTAAAATAGATTGAATAATGATCACACTGGGCATTAGAACAATGATGATATGTAAGTCGAAATTCCTGAGCAATATATCATAGATAGTTTTTCAGTTAAATGTTAAACTGGAATATATAATCGATGCGCAGTGGCATAGAGGTGCACTAAAATGTAAAATTGGTTTTATATGAACGCAGAAGACAATAAGGTAACAGGTATGTCTACAATGTACATTATAATCCATGCTACATTTGGTCATGTGGATTCCTTAAACAACATTCAATGCAATAATATTGCATTAAAATGTTAAATTACACTCCTAATCAGGGCATAATGATGAAATGTTATAGCATAACTATAACATTGTTCAAATATTGCAGGTGATAATTTTGTAGTTAGCTGTTATATTGGCCTTCATGATCAATACAAATGAGGAAAAATGTTGCAGTTTGTTGTGTAACTGGACATTGTAATGAGTCGCATAATCTTGTACGTATTTGTTAAATTGGACCACAGAATGAACACAGAGGAAATATTCTTACCGTTGATGTTATACTGTACCTGATAAGTCGGGAATATTACTGTTGCTATATGTTAAGCAACACTTCAGAATCAGGACTTAAATAAGACTTCATCATAATTAAACAGGGGATTCTCAGTCAGTTCATTTTGGAATTGGGCTACGTATCAATACATAAATGACAGCAACGTTTTGCCTGAGAGCTCATAATCAACACAAAGTGTTTCAGTCAAATGAGAATTTGGAACTTATAACGAATCAAGAGGAACGGCATTATCCCATGTAAATGTACAATTAAATGTGAATTTGGAATTTATAATGAATCAAGAGGAACAACATTATCCCATGTAAATGTACAATCGGACTTCATAACCAATGCAGACGTGGATAAATCTAAATCCACTTCCTCATTTGTACTTCACAACCAATAAACAGGGAGATAAATTTCTGGTCAATTGTTAAATTGGAGTTTATCATCAAGGTAATGGTGATATTTTTTGCATCTTATAAGCAATTAAGGGTCTGATAATGTTGTATTTGTATGTAAGATTTTAACTTCACAGAAGGGGCATGTTACTTTAAATGTGAAATTGAATTTCGTATTCAATACGCATGAGGATATAACTATACTTGTTAAATAAGGCATCGTAACCAATATCGAAGGCGACAAGCCTGCAGTTAAATGTTAAAATGCATTTCTTGATCAACACAGAGATCATTATTTTCCAGTTAAAAGTTATTTTGGAACCAACTAAATTAATTTGGCAGTTCAAATTGATACTAAACTCACTATAATAAAGCACTTCAAACGAAACCAATAAACCCATCTCAGACCAACGCTCATCTCAAACTAATACAGCGGCGAATACTTATCATATGCCTTAAAAGGGTCACAGGTTGTTTTAGGAGTTGGCTACATGAGTTGATGGTGAAACAACTCGAGAGTTTACAAAGGCTCCTGTTTTACATTCAGTTATGTATTTTGTGCAGAGCAGAGAAAACATCTAGATTAAATCTGTTGTTACTTTGAATCCTTGTGTGCAAACCACTTCATTTCCTTTCACTTTAACCTCATAACTCATAACATCGCGGATTACAGAAAGAAACTTGATGAGCAGCGGGCTTTTGATTCATTGAGAATTCCCAGAAAATAAAATCCTACTTAGAAGCAAAAATGATTGGGAGGCCTCGTACTTTGAAAATTGCAAGCTGTGGGAAAGTAACAACAGGATTAGACATTAAATTCCCAGTGTCAGGAAGACCAAGTAAGAAAAAAAAATCATCGTGCGTTGTTTGAAAAGAGCTTAGTTTTTCAATGAGAGACCTGTTTCGGGCAACATCTGGCATATACAAGCAACTGTTAAAAAACAGAATATATCACGACAGCGGTCTCAGATGTAAAAATGACAGTAACCAGATTTAATGTACCGTGCAATCTTAACTTGTGATAGTTGCTAGAGAAATGTCAGTTCAATTCTGATCAATGTTGCTTTTCAGTAAAGAAAATGAATTATGGAGATTCTATGAAAAACATTTTAATGCAATGTACAAGAAAATGAAATTGAAAACGAATTGCTCAGAGCAACTTTTGCTCAGTTAAATGGTTTGTAAAACCTAACATTTGCCCTACTGATTTAGCTGATCTAGCAAAGCCAGGAACCAAAACCAAATCTCAATTTACACAGGTTCTTCAAGAGCAATATTCTCTGAAGGCACTGGTCATCGTGGAAGGTTCCATCAAAACAATGAATTCCAATGCGAAAGTTTAACTCTGTTGGTGGTAACCTTGAAAAGGTGGAATAAGTGGTTTCCAAAATAACGTCTAAGAAGATAACTAATTGAACATGCTTTGACCTTAAGGACAGTAGTAGCAATTCCAATGTTGCAATGTTGATGGAATTGACTGCTAACAAGGATCCATAATTGAGTGCAGGGATGAAGTTCCACAAATTGGGAACACAGAACATAGAACATTACAGCGCCGTACAGGCCCTTCGTCCCTCGATGTTGCGCCGACCAGTGGAACCAATCTAATGACCCTCTAACCTTAACTATTCCAATGTTATCCATATGCCTATCCACTGACCATTTGAACTCCCTTAAAGTTGGCGAGTCCACAACTGCTGCAGACAGGGCATTCCACGCCATTACTACCCTCTGAGTAAAGAACCTACCTCTGACATCCGTCCTATAACTACCGCCCCTTAATTTAAAGCTATGTCCCCTCGTGTTAGCCATCACCACCCGAGGAAAAAGGCTCTCACTGTCCACCCTATCTAATCCTCTGATCATCTTTGATGCCTCAATTAGGTCACCTCGTAACCTTCAGTCCATGGACTGGGAACAGTCCATAAGAAATCAAAGGAGCAACAAGCATGCCACAGTTCTGACAAAATGGACCATTCAGGGAGTGAATGCAGGAGCAAGGAGAGTGAATATAAGAAATGTGGCAAAGTGGATCACGTTGCAAAGGCTTGATGGGTAGACTAGCTGCCTCTGAGAAGAAAATTCGGAAAGAAAATCTGTGAACCTACAAAAATAATTTATGAAATAAATGTAAGTAATTACTGTGAAGAAGGAAAGGTGGAAAAATATGATGAAGAACTCCAACTTAACGTCTCATCTTTACAGGTTGAATCATATAGATTCTGCCTGATTCTGAAATTAAGTGGACAAGCATGAAGGATGGAAGTGGACATTGATGCAGCTATGTCTTTAATTCCTGAGACTATGAGTAAGACCAAAGCTGAGAAATCCTACTTTACAACTAACTGATATGGTCTTAGAAACGTATATGAAAGAACTCGTGCTGTTGAAAGGTTACATCATGGTGAACGTAGATTTGAGTGTCCTGCAGCGCAGTGGCATCTCCATGTGGTCCATGGCAATATTCCAGTACAGTTTGGAAGAGCATGTTTGGAGAAGATAACGCTTAAATTGAATTAGACGGCACAGTGGTTAGCAGTGCTGCCTCACAGTGCCAGGGGCACGGGTTCAGTTCCACTTTCTCCCTGTGTCTGCGTGGGTTCCCTCAGGGTGTTCCTGTTTCCTCCCCCAGTCCAAAGATGTGCGGGTTAGTTTTATTGGCCATGCTAAGTTGACCCTAATGTCAGGTGGGTTAGCAGTGTCAATGAGGGTTATGAGAAAAGAGTACTGGGCGAGATTGCTATCAGTACAGACTCGATGGACCAAATGGCTTCCTCCGTCATAATTCTATTCTACTCTACGATCCATAAATGTTGTCAACAGATTATTCGTTGTCAAAATAGATGGACAAAATATTCTGCATAAACACAGGAGTGTATGTATGCAAAGATACATTTGGTTCAATGAAGCAGTCTACGTGAAACCCCACATCCTGTAGTCAACCCAAAGCCTCAATGCAATGGCCGTGTCATATACAATTTGTCTCAAGGCTGAATAAAAAATTGACGAATTCTTAACACTGGCATGTTCGAGCCGATTAAAATCTACGGCCATTATACTTGCAATGAATTTGTTCTTCCCTTTTGTGTACTGATTACAAAATCATAAATCGTGCGTTGTGTGCTCGTCAATATTCAACTCTTTCAATTTAAGATTTATTTGCTGGGTTATCGGGTGGGTAGAATCTTCACAAGCAAGTAATAGAAGTCAACGGAATTTTTTTGTGGACTATCTATATTTATACTCATAAATGTCCGATCAATTCTCTACATACAACCAGAGTCTTCATTATTCAGGATGGCTCTCCTCTCGCTCGGCTGAACTTCTCCAGGGTAGATGACGGTGTTGGCCACAAACCTGCGGGATTATAAATGGTTAGAAAGAGAACGAGACAGGTTTAATGGTAAACGAAAGTAATAACGTGAATGACAGAAGTTAATGTAGGCGAGAGCGGCAGAAATACTGGGAGGGGAGTATTAGCGATTAGGCCCATGCCTCAGAGATATTTAACTACGACCATCGTTGCCATTCGGAGTCTTAACACTCAGCAGCCAGCATGTATCACCTGTTATAATTACGTCATCTATTCCAATCCACCGGGGCTGCAGTCCAGCTCCTGCCGTAGAATATTAACGATGAACGTTTCTCCTGGATGTAGCTCACCCCCATTAAATCACGTTGTTCGTTTTCACAATCCCTGACTCATTGTCTGTCCACTACCTTCGCCCTTTCCCATTTTCATATTTTCCTTGGATGGACTGTTTCACGCATTGATTTCAAACTGTTACCCTTCTGCTTGTCTGGGTAATCTTCACCATGCGTTGAGAGGCATGTATCTTTTTGTGGGCTTTATTTTTGATTACTGCTGCTTTGGTAGATTGCATAACACTAATAATTCCTTGTGCTGTACGAGTTATCCAGACAAGGCAACAAATACAGAAGTGTCCACGCTATTATGTAGTCGTGTAGTACACCAAGGGCACACCTGCTATCAGTGTGAACATTAGATCTGATCTCTGGCTAGCTTTAATGCTTCATTTACGGCTTCTACAATTTCCCTAATTCACGGCTTCTACAATTTCCCTCCTGCACGCTCACTTTCCCTTTCTCTCTCACATGTTCTGACAAGCTACCTCAAAATCCCTCTCACACTCTCTCATGAACTGTCACAATTCATCTCGCCCCATCTCTCACATTCTCTTACACTCCCTCACACTCCCTCTTACGTAAATACACTCAAACTGACCCCAAGTCTCGCTCACACACTCTCTCAAAATCTTTCTCACACGGTATCATTCACTCCCTCTCTTGATCTCTACTTCATTCCCTCTCAATCTCTTGCACTCGCTGTCACACTCTCTCAGACTCTATTCCACATCGCACACAATATCGCATACACTATCACACCCTATCTCGCACACTCTGACACGCATTCACTCTCCCTCACAACATGCGTCACACATTTTCGTACTCACCCTCACACTCTCCCCACACTCCCCCTCACACTCTCCATTACACTCATCTTCACACTATCTCATAACTCCTCTCACTTTCTTGCGCTCTATCTCACATACACATTCGCACATAGACCATCTTTCCCTCATCTAACAGAGTCTCGCCTAAATTGTGAAATTTACTGAGTTTAACGGGTTTAGGATCTAAATGTGGTTACTGAGGTAAGGGGGTTTGCATGGGCTACAGGAAGATATAGAGATAGGGAAGGTTTTTGCGTCTGGTGAAAGTCACAATGGTAGGAAGTTTTGCGGGGACGATGGAATTTACTGTGAATCGAAGGATTGCACCGGCTTGAGGAGTTTGCAGAAAGTGGGAAAATGTAATGGCTGAAGGAAGCTACAAGATCGGAGACCTGAAATTACAGGAAAGTTTACAGTCAAAGGGAGGGCCATAGGGGATGGAGCAGGTTATAGAGATAGGGAAGATTGTAGGCGTTAGAGACGCTTGTAGAATATAAAAGCAGGGAGGTCTGGCTGCAACTGTACAGGGTACTGGTGAGGCCGCAGCTGGCGTACTGTGTGCAGTTTTGGTCGCAGCACTTGCGCAAGGATATTTTGGCCTTGGAGAGAGTGCAGAGGAGGTTCACCAGGCTAATTCCGGAGATGAGGGGGTTGGACTATGAAGAGAGACTAAATAGACTGGGTCTGTACTCGTTGGAGTTCAGAAGGATGAGGGGGGGATCTTTTAGAGACGTATAAGATAATGAAAGGGATGGAAAGGGTAGAGGTAGAGAGATTCTTCCTGCTTAGAAAGGATAGCAGGACTAGAGGGCACAGCCTCAAGATAAGGGGGGGGGGCAGTTTAGATCGGAGTTGAGGAGGAACTTCTTCACTCAGAGGGTGGTGAATCTCTGGAATTCTCTGCCCGTTGAAGTGGTGGAGGCTACCTTGCTAAATATATTTAAGTCACGGGTAGATAGGTTTTTGACAGACAAGGGAATTAAGGGTTATGGGGAGAGAGCGGGAAAGTGGAACTGATCCACTTCAGGTCAGCCATGATCTTATTGAACGGCGGGGCAGGCTCGAAGGGCTAGATGGCCTACTCCTGCTCCTATTTCTTATGTTCTTATGTTGTAGAGGTAAGGATGATTGTTTGGTCTGAGAGAAATTATTGAGGTAGGGTGTATTGTAGGGGCTCCAGCAAATTGCAGAGTAAGGGAAACTTCCAGTGTCTTGAATAAGTAATAACGATTGATAGAGCTGTAAGTTCTGTAGGAGGTTACCGTATTCGGGATGATTATATGGTTTGGTGGAGACACAGTAGATTGTAGGAGGCTGGAAGTTATAGATATGGGGAGACTTTCAGTGTCAGAAGGATGTTGCAGAGATAAGGGGTTTTGCAAGCTCTGGAGGACTTTATTGTGAGTGGGGGTGCGGGGTCTGGAGGCTTTAGTTGATACAATTGAGGGTTGGAGATAATGAAGAAGGTTGCAGATGTTGGAAATGATGGAGCAATTGCAAGAGATAGCGAACATTGATTTGATTGCAGGAAATTACAAAATAGGGATGCTGTACAAGTTGGAGGATGCCCAGAGATTGACAGCATTTTAAGGGCTGAGAGGTTTACAGAAAATGGGAACTCTGTGTGGTGTTACAGATATGTACGTTGTTGTCACTGCTACCACACTGCAACAGGTCCTGGGTTTGATTCCTGTTTTTGGTGACGGTATGTATGGAATTGTTATGTTCTCGCTGTATCTGGGCGGGTTTCCTCCATGTACACCAGTTTCCTCCAACACCCCAAAGATGTGCAGGATTGGTGGACTGGCCTTACTGAATTGCCCAGTGGCCAAGGATGTATAACCTTTGTGGAATAGTCATTAAGCCGGCGGGATTACAGTGTTGGGGCAGCCGGTTAGGCCTGAGTAAGATGCTGTGTTGGAGAATTAATGCATGCCCGATGAGTCAAATGGTCTCCGTCTGCACTGTTCAGATTCTACGATCATATAAAATATGTAGAATATGAAGAGCTGCAACTGAATACAGAAGTCGGGGAAGTTAGCCTAGACCTTAAATTTTGCTTTGGATTTCTGCATTGGTAAACAAAAGGTGCTTCACTTCAGTATGACTCTAGTGACACTCTACGAAGCTTTTTTCAAACAATTTTTATTTAACAACAGTTAAGAGATAAGAAATAATAATTACCATAAATGTTACCAATTGAAGATTTAAACGTGACACAGTACAACTCTTAACAGCTAGCTATCAATGTTGCTCCAGTGTAAATGTAAATAAATATCCCAGAGACATATACCCTTCCTCAGAATTAGTTAGCAGAAAAGTAAGTGTGCTGAGGTGATGCTGGTGTTCAGTATTTTTCACACTTCTGGATAGTGAACCGGCAGCAGTTTTCAAAGAAGGAAATAATCTTCAAACATCAGAAATGGAAACCATGTCACTGGCAGGCTCCAAAAATAGCCAGCCGGGCAGCAGAACCTTCAATTCCAGACAGGGGCAAAAACATTGCTGTTTCTTGCGGCTTCAATCAACTTCTGGGGAAAAAAAACGAAACTAAAACTCGAATTCTTAGTGAAAAATAAAAATATACCCAGTCAAGTCTTCTGATCTGGCAATAATCACAAATCAAACTCGAATCTGTCATTCAAGGGAAATGATTAAACACCGTAGCAAAACATTAGTTCAGGCTAAGAGCCAGCATGATGTCAACTACACTAGTTCAGTAACGATAAAGGAAACCACCTCCAGACAACACGTTGCAGACAAAATCCCAGGGAGTGCTAGAACATTCCGAAGAGAAACACAATTAAAATACATTTCATAACAGTACCTTTTGAATTGTCTCTCCTTTGTCTGCATGTGACGTCCTTGGTTCCGTACAGGATACAGGTATAATGGATCCCGATGGATGGTTGCCTAAGCAGACAGGCAAAGCATTTTGCTGAATCCCTCATGACAAGAAGTTTTAAAAAATAAAGAAGTCATATTGTAACTGGTGTTAAGAAAGGCTCATCACCATCAAGTCATTCCTCCATGCTCAGATACTCACCCCACCGGCGAAATATTCTTTAGTTGGTTGGACTCAAGAATATACATTGGAGTCATAGAGTCTTAAAAGTTCACAGCATGGAAACAGGCCCTTTGGGCAACTTGTTAATGCCACTCCTTTTTAAAAAGAAAATCTAAGCAAGTCCCAATTGCCACGTTTGGCCTATATATCTCTGTATCCATCACACCCATGTGGCTGAGTACATTTTAATGGACAAAATTGTACCCACCTGTACTACTACTCTGGCAGTTTGTTCCAGAAAGTCACCAGCCTCTGCGTGAAAACAATCCTCCTTTGGACCCTTTTGTATCTCTCCTCTTTCACCTTAAATCTATGCCCTCTGGTTTTAGACTCCCTACGTTTAGGAAAATATATTGATTATCTAACTGATTTATTCCCCTCATTATTTTATAGACCTCTATAAGAGCGCTCCAAGGAAAATAGTCCCAGTGTATTCAGTCTCTCCTTATACCTTATACACGCGGTGGGCCGTGCGAGGGTTACTCTTGGATGTTGCTTCGAGAGTTGCCTAGTGCTTCACGTCCGTTAGTGTACACTTACTCTGGACCAATTGACGGGCAACACGTCAGCTCAGTAACTATCACTGTCTGCTGTACAGTTACAGGGACCTGGGTCGGATCTCTGGCTTGGATCAATGTTTGTGGGAGTTTGCACATTCTCCCCGTGCTTGCGTGAGTTTTCTCTGAGTACTCCGGTTTCCTCCCACTTCCCAAAAACTTGCTTTTTGGGCTCATTGGCGTCAATAAATTGTCCCTTAATTGGATCTCCCTTAATCTGACGTGCATACAATTCCCTAAATTTCCACCCCCTTTATTGTGCAGTTCCACTAGAGGTGGACAAAAACGTCGATGAACGACGTAAGACTCGAATAACGCACTCACTGAGTGTGTTAAAATGGGCTTGTAGGACCGAAGGGCCTGTTTCCTGTGCTGTGCTGTTCTTTGTTCTTAAATCATCAAGTTCTGGTAGCATCCGAATAAATTTTTTTCTGCACTCTTTCTTGTTTAATAATATCATTACTTCATTAGGGAGACCAGACCTGTGCACAGTGTTTCAAGTGTGACCTTACCGATGTATTTTGCAACTTCGACAAGGCATCCCAACTCCCGTACTCAATGTTCTGACCAATGAAACCAAGCATGCCGACTGCCTTCTTCACCACTCTGTCCACCCATGACTCTACTTTCAAGGGATTATGAACCTGTACCCCTTGATCTCATTGTTCGATAACTCTCCCAAACACCCTTCCATTAACTGAGTAAGTCCTGCTCTGGTTCCATCTACCAAAATTTCTCACCTCATATTTATCTAAATTATATTCCATCTGGCCCAATTGATCAAGTTGCAATCCGAGATAACCTTCTTCACTGTCCATGGTGAAACCAATCTTGATATCATCTTTAAACTTACGAAGCATGCCTTTTAAATTTTCATCCAATTCAAAAATATAAATGACAAATAAGAGTGTACCCAGCGCCGATCCCTAAAGCACACCACTGTTCACAGGCCTCCAGTTTGAAAATCAACCCTCTACAACCATCCATGCCTTCTGTCATCAAGCCACTGTTGTATCCTCAAACTGGATGCCGTGATAGTTAGCCTTATGCAACAAAATACCTTGTGGTACCTGGTCAATTGTCCATGCAGATAACATCAACTGCATTGCCCTCACCTATCTTCCTGGTTACCCCTTAAAAATAAACTCAATGAACTTTGTGCGACATGCTTTTCAACTCCCAAAGCCATTCACAATCAGTTTTTGTCTCTTTAAATGCTTGTCGATCCTACAATACCTTCAGAATATCTTGCAACAGATTACCCACTACAGATGTAAGGCTTACCAGCCTGTAGTTCCCAGTCTTTTTTGCAGCCCTTCTTAAACAACAGTACAACATTTGCTAATCTCCAGTCTTCAGACACCTCACCTGAGGCTGTTGATGATTCTAATATATCTGATAGGGGACCCACAAGTTCCTCCCTTGGCGCCACAAGTCCTGGGATACACTTCATTATATCCCAGAGGCTTATCAAACCTGATGCTTTTTAAGACTTCCAGCATCTCCTTCGTTGTAATATGCACATTCCTCAGACGTCACTGCATATTTCTCCAAGTTTCCTAACTTCCATGTCTTCTCAACAGTAAATACTGATGAGAAACATTCATTTAGGATCACATGCATCTCTTGTAGGTCCGCAAGGTAAATGACCTTGTTAATCATTAAGAGGCCCTAGTCTCTCCCCAGTTGCTCTTTCGCCCTTTATGTATTTGTGGAAGCTCTTGGATTTTCCCTTGCCTTATCTGCCAAAGTAATTTTGTGTCCTCCCTTTCCCCTTCTGAATCCTCCTTTAACTCTACTCCTATACTCTCTGTGTTGTTCAAGGGATCCACTTGATCCTAGCTGCCTATCATGTCATGTCCCTCCTTATTTTTTTGACGAGGGCTTCAATATCCCAAGTGATCCAGGGTTCCCTACTTCTACCGGCCTTGCCCTTCTGTCTAAAAGGAATATGCCGACGTTATCCACCTTCCACTTCCTTGTGGAATTAATTTTTCAAAGAAGGTCTTGAGAGAGGTGAGATGGATTTTGTTAAGGGTAATTCCAAACAGTTCTGTGATGGAGGATCCTGCGCTCTATGGGCTGTTCCCGGCATGCACATTCAGATACAACTGACCTGCTAACGGAGAACCAAAGAACCATAGAAACATACAATATTATAGCACAGAAACAGGCCTTTTGGCCCTTCTTTACTGGGCTGAACCATTTTTCTGCCTAGTCTCACTGATCTGCACCTGGGCCATATCCCTCCATACCCTATCATCCATGTACCTGTACAAGTTTTTCTCAAATGTTAAAAGTGAACCCACTTTCACCACTTCATCCGGCAGCTCATTCCACACTCCCACCACTCTCTGTGTGAAGAAGCACCCCCGCCGCCCTCCAATATTCCCTTTAAACTTTTCACCCTTCACCCTTAACTCACGTCCCCTAGTTTTTTTTCTCCCCAAGTGAACCATCAACTCGATTAAAGAAACTCTTTGGTCTCCTCGTAGTCTGTTTGTCTTACAGTGCAAAGAGCTGTCCCGGAACGAATGTTGCAAACTCCAAGGTTTGGGACTTTGTGCTGTGGGACACGCTTAAGCTTCTGGCTGCCACTGCAAATATGCAACGCGGAAAGGTGTCTGTCTAAGATCTTGCATTAATAGTCAACAAAGCTGATGGCAATTGGAGAGAAGCCCCTGGGACAGTATTGAACACTGAATGCAGCTGTATTGCTATTGTACTAAGACATCTCAGGGATTGCAAATTTTTAGCATCCTTGCCTGACATGGAATGTAAATTGTAAACATGAACATAATTACTACTTCATAGAGAAACTTAAATGGGAACACACTGTATGAAGACAAGTCGAATTCATTGCACTTTCTATATTTTTCAACATATTCTGTCATGTGATTTTATAAATTTTGCGAATAAAATATAGGTTTGTGTAATAAAACATGTCCAGTTGTGCAGGAAACTTCCACAACCAATATAATCTTGCTATTTCTTCCAGAGAGCATGAACAGTCAGGGCCGAAAAGTATTGTGAGAATTAAATGCTGAACCGTTGAAAAAATCACAAAACAGAAACTGCGTTAGGAATTGGGGTAAGGATTTATTTATATGTAAATTCCAGCGTATTTTTTCTACATGTTGTAACGATCATGACGTGTTGCAACCAGCGGAAAGCATCAGAAAAGTATGCAAGAGGATAGATAAGCAGAACATGGACTGAAATGCCGAATAAAATTTGCAATTAAAATTCACTCAAAGAGATTCTCATATCTGAACCTCGCCCATTCCTCCCCTTAGCCCAATAATACAAGTCCACCAGCAATTTCCAACACCGTGCTCCTGTTTTCGAAGTTTGCACATGTCCTGAGGGTCACATTAAATTAGCTGAAGGTCGCAAGAAACAAATTCAACTTTCTGTTGTTTTGTGTAAAATTATTTAATTTTTGCAATCTTACCCTTGTCATCAGAGTTCGTGAAGTTTTATAAAAACGTTTAGATTCACAAAATAGAGTGAAAACGCTGAAAAAAGTTATTATCCTATCAACTATACACGATTTTATGACCGTAGATTAAAGCATTCCATAAAACTTCAGGAAAATATGTATTCTCATAGCCCTCATTCCAAAGTGATGTTGTTTGTATAATCCCACAACGTCAGCTGTATTAAAGTCTGGCCATTTCGGCATCATCCAAGCTCATTCTCAGATCTGTTCTGATTACTGTTCATCATCAGGATGCTTTTACCATTGGTCTTTTCATGAGTTTCCAAACTTGATAGCTGCGTAGATGATCTCTTCATTTTGAATTGGCTTTGTCACTTCCCGGCCGTGAGTATGGTGATTACTCTGTGAAAGAACACGATTATTTTTAGTTATAGAGTTACTGTGGACATGAACTGAAGGCGGTGGTTAGTGCCCTGTTTGTATGAGAAAAATGTTTTCATCCAGGATGAGCTTTCTCATGTTCCATCAGATGTGTGATATCGATTATCGAGAACTTAAAAAAAATGTTCTTGAAATTCAGGCTAAATGAAAATGCTGCCTGTGTGACAAATTTGAAAACTGTGCTTCAGATGTGTTTAATAATCTGCTTCTGGTCACTGTGATTCTCGGATCATTTTGGGACAAGAGCTGCTATGTACTTAATAAACACTGCAATGGGAAAGCACGACAGTAAATTACTCGAATAAAGAGCATAATTATTTAGATTGATGTATTTATGAACATTTCAATACTCTGTGAAACTGACGAAGTAGTTTAGCCTAGTCAATGTTGTGATGTAACAAAGATGACAGCCAGTTTCAGACACAGCAAGATCAAACAAACTAGAACTGTTTATCCAGGAATTTATAATGCCAATTAAAGATTAACATTGGCTCTGATATTGACTTAATGTTAGCTAATGACTCTAAATGTATTGGCTTATTACAGGTTAGAACAATTGGAAATACTAATTTGGCCCGACAAAATGTGTGCAAGAGAATACTAGTTCAAATTATGGCTCACTGACAACTCTCGTTACTAGAGAGGTGGTGCTCGACAGACTGGAGGGGCTGATTGTGGACAAGTCCCCAGGACCGGATGGAATGCATCCGAGGGTTCTGAAAGAAATGGCGGAGGTTATAGTGGATGCCTTGGTGGTTATTTTCCAGACGTCGCTGGATTCCGGGGAAGTGCCGGAAGATTGGAAAACGGCTAATGTTACGCCGTTGTTTAAGAAGGGTGTCAGGCAAAAGGCGGGGAATTATAGGCCGGTTCGTTTAACGTCTGTGGTAGGTAAAATGTTAGAATCCGTCATTAAGGAGGAAATTGCGAGGCATCTTGAAGGGAATTGCTTGATAGGGCGGACGCAACACGGTTTCATTAAAGGGAAGTTGTGTCTGACAAATTTACTGGAGTTCTATGAGGATGTGTCTAGGGCAGTGGATAGAGGAGAGCCGGTGGATGTGGTCTTTCTGGATTTTCAGAAGGCGTTTGACAAGGTACCTCACAAGAGGTTACTGCAGAAGGTCAGGGGACATGGAGTTGGGGGTAGGGTGTTAGCGTGGATAGAGGATTGGTTGTCAAATAGGAGGCAGAGAGTGGGGGTCAATGGGTGCTATTCGGATTGGCGGTTGGTGACTAGTGGGGTGCCCCAGGGGTCGGTGCTGGGGCCTCAGCTATTTACCATTTATATAGATGATCTGGAGGAGGGAACCGAGTGCAGGGTGTCGAAATTTGCTGATGACACCAAGATTGGGGGAAAGGCAAATTGTGCGGAGGGTGTGGAGAGTCTGCAGAAGGATCTAGATAGGCTGGGCGAATGGGCCAGGAAATGGCAAATGGAATTTAATGTTGGCAAATGTGAGGTGGTCCACTTTGGTAGGAAGAATGGTAGGAAGGACTATTACTTATGTGGCGAAAAACTGCAGCAGGCGACGGTGCAGAGGGACCTCGGGGTCCTTGTGCATGAGTCGCAAAAACCCAGCTTGCAGGTGCAGCAGGTGGTCAGGAAGGCGAATGGGATGCTGGCCTTCATAGCGAGGGGGATTGAATATAAAAGTAGGGAGGTCTTGCTGCAGCTGTATAGGGCATTGGTGAGGCCGCAGCTGGAGTACTGTGTGCAGTTTTGGGCGCCGCACCTGCGCAAGGATATTTTGGCCCTGGAGGGAGTGCAGAGGAGGTTTACTAGGCTGATACCGGAGTTGAGGGGATTGAGCTATGAGGAGAGGCTGAATAAACTAGGCTTGTACTCGTTAGAGTTTAGAAGAATGAGGGGAGATCTCATTGAGACGTATAAGATGATGAATGGGATGGATAGGATAGAGGTGGAGAGACTCTTCCCGCTCAAAAAAGACACTAGGACTAGGGGGCACAGCCTCAAGATAAAGGGGAGGCGGTTTAGAACGGAGTTGAGGAGGAACTTCTTCACTCAAAGGGTGGTGAATCTCTGGAATTCTCTGCCCGTTGAAGTGGTGGAGGCTGCCTCGCTAAATATTTTTAAGAAGCGGGTTGATGGGTTCTTGATAAGAGAGGGGATTAAGGGTTATGGGGAGAGGGCGGGAAAGTGGAACTGAGCCACGACAGATCAGCCATGATCTTATTGAATGGCGGGGCAGGCTCGAAGGGCTAGATGGCCTACTCCTGCTCCTATTTCTTATGTTCTTATGTTCTTATGTTCTCATTTCGACTGGGAAAAGCTAGGGAGTCAAGTGTTTTTTTTTATTAAACATGGGCAGAAGTGGGAAAAAAGCCATAGGGGAGCAGAAGGGAAGATATGCAAGATATGTAGCTGAGTGAAAATCCTGGGTCTTCCGCCCTAACAGCACTCGGGGTGGACTGAGACCACATGGATTGCAGATTTTCACGAAGGTGGCTCACCAACACCTTTTCAAGCGAAGTTAGGATTGGCAATAAATATTGGCCAGCGATTCCCAAATACTATGAAGAAAGACAAAAACAATTAAGAACTCTATTAAAGATGGGAAGTAGAAGAATTTTCATCAGAAAAAAAGGTAATTGCAAAAGGTACAAACAAATGGGTATTGGCAAAGAAAAAAAACGGAGAGGCATAGAACAGGTGTGAATGGTGTCAGCAAGAACATTAACAAAAGCTGTAAAATGGACGTGATAATTCAGACCTAAAATTTTATGACATCAACCTGTTGTCATGTTTATGCTTTTAATACTAATACTGTCTCTTGGGACATGTTTACTTCTTTTGGCTGTTACATTATAGTCTATAGTTGGCTTGCATCATCATCTTCTCCTTCATCCACCCTTACTCTTATCACCTTTTGATCCTATCCCTTTCGAATCTCCTCCAAAACCTTTTACTCTCCATTTCTTCATTTGATAAAATATAGTTTCATCTTTCAATTTTACAAGTTCTGAAGGAGGTTAGTAAACTGGAAGTTTAATTAGGTGCATCTGAATTAATGAGGATTTCCAGTATTCCCTATTGATTTAGTTCCATTTCCAAGTCACTACATATTGTTTTTTTGATTGTTCTTCCTGCAAGTCTATGTGGCTTATGAAGGACACTCTTGAGAAATTCGTCCTACTTTCATTTCCCAGTTCACTACATGGCTTAGTCAAGTCTCCATGATTTGCTGTCAGGAACGCGGTGAGGCCAGTCCCACCTTAAACTCTCAGGAATCATGTTTCTGAAACTGCCATTGATGTATTGAGTTTTCCCTGAGTCATTTACGGTTTGAAAAGTAGCAATGGCCCGCAATGCTGGCCATAACTTGCCTCGGAATTTGATGTATTCTGTGTAGACCGGTAAATTACCAAATCCTCCTGCCTTCCTCCCACATGTGCAGCATCTTCCAGTTTCTTCCTGAAGAGTGACAAATAAATAAAAAAAAATTCTGAGGATGATCTAGAATGTTTCCCTAATGTATATTATGTCGATCATCAGGTGCATTAGGAGGTTTGCAAAGTCTTGTCTTTGCTCCTCTGCTGCGCTCAAATATAGCCGGCCAGTTCCAGTCACTGAAGCAATTGTTCACAATGAAGCAATCCACAAAATATCAGCAATATCTGACTGAAATAAACCATTTTGGAAGAGGCATTTCTACTCCTTCAGCCCATTGACCTAAAGACTGTTTTTAAAGAAATGTTCCACAATTTCTGACTATTTCAGTCAATGTTTGATTCTGAGATTGGGCGTAATATTCTAGTATATTGTTAGAGACATTCCTGGGACAAGAACATCCAATTGAGCACAAGCTCCCGATTGTCCTGCGCATATTCTTTAAACACAGAAAATACTTCTGCCAAATCGCATAAAATAAAATGTTCTGACTGGAATTAGATATGTAGGCAGATGTAGGCAGGACGTGCAGGTTTAAGAGAGAAAATCAAAGAATATAATGTAACTGGAAGAATGTTCAGGCAGACAGTTCAATCAGTCACTAATATTCCACTATTAATGATGCTGGTGGCTTTTGAATTAGTTCATCTAAGTTTTTAACAATTCTTGTGAGTAATTGCTTCAAGGACAAACAGCCTCGAGTGTTGAAGCTTACAATTCTATTCTACGTAATAAAGGATCACACTTACATCTTTATCTTCGCAGCAATCAGGGTTGCAATTAATCCAACAAGACCAGCGGATCCTCCGCAAATAATGGAGAACATTTTCCAGGAATGCATTCCTAAAAATATCAGGAAAGAAGTAATTCTATATATTAGGGAACTCTTGCAAATCAGCAATCCTGTAGGTATTTCTTCTAATTGTGAAGTTGATTTTCTAATGAAACTGCAAGGCAAGCAATAAGTTACATTTCTTGGTATCTCATCTTGTAACTTCGTACATACTAAAGGATTATGTCCGTGTGTTCTAGACTGGGGGAATTATGTGGTAAAAGGGATAAATATTCTGTTCTTTATGATGCACAAAGTGCATCTAAAAAGATCAGAAATTAGATTAACATTGCACACTGTGATATAAAAAATACATTGAGTTTAAACTGATTAGAACATACGACCGTCCCATTCACTGGATGCAACCAAAAACGTTTGTGAATTATACAAATAATGCAACTGATGTTAGATTTTTAAAAAAATTCTGAGCTGATATCCCCCCATTGAGTCTAAGTAAGTTGGAAATGAACACTTTCCACAGTGTTGGATTGTTGTTGATTAAATGAACACAGGTATTTGAAGATTTTTTTTTCAATGTGGAATGAATTTTTCATCTTCCAACATTCCCATTGTTTAGATAATTCAATGTTTTTTGGGAGTCATAAACATAGCAAGTTTCAGAAGGCAGCGTGAAAACTGATTCTGTCTACCTTACCATTCAACTGGAGACTATACAATGCTAGATATTCCTCCTAACGTTGTTTCAGCAGAACATTCTGCCTTGGCCTGCTGAGTGAGGCTCTTATTTGGTGACACTAATGTTACTCAGTTATGAAGGGACTGATGATGGAACAACTCATCGACAATTTGCAATTATACATAAATAAAACATGTACCGTCAGAGTGAAGCTGGTGGATGCTGACACTGTCACCGTGCTCATTGGTTGCAATACAAGTGATCAGGATTCCTATTTGAACTGGATGATTCAGCCGCAGGGAGCTCTCTACCTGATATCTATTCACAGACCGGGTAATGATTTCTCTATCTGATCTATTCCCGGTGATGATTCTCCCATTGATGGTCCAGGTCATGTTGGCCAACGGATTGGCGTCAGTGCTGCATGTACAATCAGTCCAATTCTTAGATTTGGTGCACAACGGGCCTATTATTATTGTGGGTTTATCTACAAATCATAAAACAAAGCCTTCATTACATAGTGTTATCCCAACCATTGGACGAATTTGAAATACACATTCAGCTGATTAAAACATGCATGATAACAGTTCAGATATGCTTATTCTAAGACAGTGGAACAAAGAAACAAAGATGTAGTTGTCACAGGGTTGGCAATCCAGAAACCGAGAGCATGATTTGGGGACCCGTGTTCAAATTCATCACCGAAGATAGTGAAATTGGAATTCAATAAAAATCTGGAATAAATGTCTAATGATGACCATGAAACGATTGTCGAGAATCATATTTAGTACACTAATGTTCTTTCGGGATGTAAATCTGGCACCCATACCTAGTCTGCTATACATATAACTCCTGATTCACAGCAATGTGGTTGACTCTCAAATGCTGTCTGAAATGAAGACTTGTTAGGGACGCTTTGATGTAAAAATGATTTTAAAACAAAACAACACAATGATTATACTGCTTCACTGTGCATGTAGGTACCAAATTTAAAGAGTATTCCCTCCAAACAGCTTCCAATGTGGAAAGCTGTGCCTTTCATTAGGATTTGTCCCGATGAATTTCGCATGGAATAAAACCGCAGCCAGGTGGTAATTCAAGTCTAACTCCAGCCTGAATGAAGAAACAGAATACATTTCTGGAACTGGCAGAGTTTTGAGGAGCAGAGTGGCTGAGGTTAATTACAAATATGCTGAAGGGATTAAACAGTTAATATTTAGTCTTTCACGGGATGCTGGTGTCGCTGACGAGGCTAACGTTTATTACCCATTCGAAATTACGTTTGGAGAATGTGGCGCTGAGGTGCCATCTTGAGCCGTGGCAATCCATGTTGTTTAAATGCACACGTATCTCTGGCGGGAGTTACTGGATTTTGACTCTAAGACAATGAAGGAAACGTTATGTAGTTTCAAGAGAGGATGGAAGTGGATTTGAGGGGAAATTGCAGGTGGTGGTTCCCATATGTGTGCTGCCCTTGTCCTTCCAGATGGCCTTGGTTTTGGAAGGGGCTGATCTGTGAGTTGTTGCATTGTCTCTTGTTGCTGTCATTGTGCATCAGTGTTGGAGGTACTGAATGTTGACGATGATGAATAAGGTGGTCAATTGACTGCTGGGTTGCAAGACCTTGCTGTGTACTACCGGCTGTTTAAAATGTAATTGCTAATCAAAATAATAAGATATCTGTGAACGCGTATTTATATTTCCTTTTGATCTTTGCAAAAAAAAGTTTAAAAAGTGAAATCTTGCACATGTTTTTTTCGTGTTGAGGTTGTTCTTTGAGTTCATCTTTTTTGAGTTCATTGCGTTCCATGGGGATCTTAATGCAAGATATCATGATTAAAATTTATGTTGAGAAAGATCTTTATGAAAATTGTGCAGGAGGTCTTCACTGCGATATCTGCTGTTGTGTTTTTTTTTAGCGTATTTCACCCATCTAAAAATGGGTACCACCAAGTCACATACTTTAACAATAAGGAGCAGGTACATCATTCCCATGACGCAGCAAGACTTGCTGAGTATTCCACTCCGTTTGATGCAGAGTTTTGAGGATTGCAGTGACTAATATTAAATGTCAAATGTAAATATTCCATCGGGATGAAACCCATCCCGTAAGAACCATTATATCAGACAGGAGACCGCACATTTCGAATGGAAGTTCATCATCTTTAACCTCGACTATTTTTATGCAAACTCATTGTCTTGAGGATGTGCACCCACCATCTCCCGCACCTCTGACCCCTCTCGACTCTTCAGATCTGCTATGTGAATTAAATACTTTATCACTGGGAGTTCATTAGGTTCAATCCTTAATCGTAACAGTATCTTTGATCTTACATTGAAGCAGATAGCAGCTTCATAACTTTCACCTTCATGACTCTTTTAGGGAGTGAATCATCCCAGAACAACCTGCTTGAGGATCAAATGGATTCATTGATTTTACAACTTAGAACTGGCAGAAGAAATGCCGGTTTCTGCTTGTAAACTTCAATGGTCAGAACTTGAACACTTGTAACAGTGCCAACAATAGATGTAAATCATATAAGTCATCAAATCCTGCAATTCAGTGGAAGCCGTTCGGCCCGTCGAGACAGCACTGTTTCTCCGAACGAGTATCGCGCTCACACTCTCTGCCCCGTAATCAAATGTATTCACCCGCCATCCGCACCCCCTCCCGTCCCCCCCAAAAAACATCCTGCACAGCTTGGGACACTAAGGGACAATACTAGCATGACCAGTCCACCTAAGCTGCACATCATTGACTGTTCGAGGAAACCGGAGCACTCGGAGGAAACCATGCAAACACCAGGAGAACGTGCAAACTTCACAGATACAGACACCCAATGCCGGAATTGAACCGGGTCCCTCGCGCTTGGTACAGAAGTGCTAGGCACTGTGCCAGTGTACAAGTGATCAGCATGCTATATAACTGGTAATAATTAGCAAATACTTACATTCAATCTCCAAGGTGAGAATTCGTGGGGTAGAGATTGGGAAACCATCAATTAGAATACTACATCCCAGAACAGCTTGGTGATGAATAGATGATGGAATCATTGTCAGCTCAGATAAAACTGTCTGATAACCTCCACTTTCATTCCGATTTCCCGCTTCGCTGATATCCCAGGGAAGTGGCAGAGACAAGTTGTAATGTGTCCATTTCACTTGAATGTTTACCTTGGGGCAGTTGTGACGGATTGAACAGATTAACCTTTTCTTTTGACCAACAATCATTTTCCCCGACCCTGAAATATGCGGCTTTTCTGGTCGAAAGAGAAAAGCAAATCAGGGTCAGAATAATTTGTCACTTGAGAAGTGAAGTGGATCTGTTCCAAAGAAAATCCGAGAAAGAAGTTTGTTTTTAAAAAACAAACATCATATCTAGAATAATAATCATTCGGTCTTTTTGTGGACGGGTTTGTTATTCAGAATTATTCATTGGAGTTATAAAGGGGTTTTAACTTTATTTATTATCACAAGTAAGCTTACATTAAAAGTGCGATGAAGTTATTGTGAGAACCCACTAGTCGCTATACTTCAGCGCCTTTTCATGGACACCAAAGGAGAATTTCGCATGGCTTTTGGAGAAATCGGAGCATCCAGAGAAAACCCACGCTGACATTGAGAGAACTGCAAATTCCACACAGATGCCAACCTAAATCTGGAATCGAACCCGGGTTCCTGGAGCTGTGAGGTAGCAATGCTAACCACTGTGCCACCGTGCCGCCCATATTTCTCACTGGACATTACATGGTCTTACTTAATTAATCATTTGTCTTTTTCTTTCCCCTAAGTTAACCAGACAGTCAGGGTGGATTAATGTATTTTGAACTGGATCGACTGCTTGTTTCTCTGCAAACTTTAATCCAACTTATCTTTGAGCTCAGCTGGAATATTAGGGTATTGACCTTCAAATTGAACACTCGGAATGAAATCAAAAATAAAATAAATACAAACTCACCTGAAACAGAAATGTTAACCATAGAATGTTCAGCGGCTTGTTCTTGGGAGTTATCGCTGATTTTCAATATGAATTGGTAGGTGCCCTCATCACTCTTTCTGACATCACTTATGAGGAGCGAACACTTTCCCTCTCTAATGTTTCCCTTGAACAGCGATCTCCCAGCATAGATTTCCTGCTGTCTCAGAGGATCTTTTGAATGAAAAATTGTTGTGGCTCCCGGGTTAAGAGGATCAGAGCTCACCTTTATCCACATTGCAATCAGATTGATGTTATTGACTGGGTAATCAAAAGTACACTCGATCACTGCACATGAACCAGTTACTGTCTCCACAACTTTTGGCAGGAGCACAGTGGCTTGAGCACGAGAAAAAACTGAACAATAAAGCAACAGATTTCATTCAGTGTTATTCTTAAACTCATCGCAACGTCTTTAAAGATCATTACTTAATTAACAAAAATATCGTTTATCAACAACTTTTTGACAATTAATATCAGTGTTAAATAATTACTAACAAGAACCCTGACTAAAGCATTCACTAGAGCTTTTGTTTTTTTAATGGAATTTGAGAACCAGCAATAGACATATTTAACATTGGATTAACGACCAACTGCATATCTGTTAAAATGTCAAGAAATAGGTTTCTCTCTGACCAGTTATATCTCGATGGAAAAGAAAATATAATCTCCATCTTCAGTAATTCTCTCCTCAATTAGTCCTTTATTTAATACATATTGCTCATTCCCAGAATATATATTATCTCCAGTGGAAATGCCACAAAATTAAAGAGAAATACCTTCAGTTAATGCCATGAAAGAAATGAACACCCAAATCTGCATGACTGCAAAATGTTGCTGATTTCAGTGACCAGACGAAGAATCCATTTCATATTCCATCAGATTTAGCTTGCTGAATTATAGCTGCTCATGATATCTCGAACTTCATGGTCCATCAGCATCGAGGCAGCTAATCTGTAGCTTCCAATATTCAGGAATTATGCATCAACATTGGACCTCGTTTGTCAGCTCAGTAATTAGCATACCTTTCATAGGCTCTGAATGAGAATTCGATGCGAAATGAGCTATTATGGTACATCCGTCAGATCGTAAATAATATTCAAGACACCGAAGAAGATGTCTAGCAGATATGCTCGATTTAATATAAATCACTCTTCATTAGACGTCTGTCGAACCAATGTAGAAGAAGACATGAACCGTGCTGAATCTGATTTTCACATAAAGCCCAAACGCCCTCTTAATTACGGCTCAGAAAAGGACAGGACGTCATTACCACTTTACTGGAATGCTGAAAATACAGAGCTTGTATTCAATGTGTATTACAATGGTAACATACAACACTGACATCAGCTAGTGTTTGTCTTGTCTGTTGTGCTTTTTGCAAGAGACGGCTAACACTCTAACTTCCTGATACCTGTTCCAGCTTTCAAAATCGTTTACAGTGTTAAAACCACATATGTGGTCGGAACAGGTTCTAATGTCAATTGATTATTGCCTGTCCCTTGTTTTCCGCTCTATGTGCTAACCTTTTCTAATTTTAGCTGCTTCTCTATTTTCTACCAATGTTAACCTTGCTAACTTTGCAGTTTCCCCTTGCATGAGTTTCCTTAAGCTAATTGCTGTTAAGGTCATAGTTCATTCTAACCCAATAATTCATTTTTAATGGTTTTTGGGCTTCTAGGCCCGGCCTAGACTGAAGTCCGTCTACACACACAAACAACAAATCATTCTCCCCTTCGCATTACCAACTACACTATAATATTTGACTGTCCATAAGAAGGGCAATGTCAGAATTGTAGATTGTTTCCATTCACAGAGAAGTGCCAGGCAGTCAGTACTAAATGGACGCTGGGGACCTGGACACATAATTAGTTCAGAAGCTGAGGTCTTTAGAATTATGGTTTCATCATCTTCACAGAATCGTTCATCAATGTAAATAGCAAGAGTATTGAAATTGCATTGATGCATCTCAAAGAGAGATATGCTCGGTGAAGGAAAGACGGATTCTATTGCACATTCTGTAACGTTTTAAATTGAAATCTATTTACCCTGGCGTGGAATGAATATAGTAAATATCAAGTATATTACAATTATAAAGACACCCGAAAATGGAACTGCTTGTTTGGAAGGTGGTTGGATTTTATTGCACTTGCTGTAATTTCAAGTCAGAATGTTTTGTAATGAACTTTACGGATTTTATGAAAAACATGATTATTTTTGTGGGGGGAGGGTGGGGGAGGGGGGAAAATTATGAAATCAGAGACAGGCATTGTTTCTGAGAAACCTGTACGAAGTTATGCAAATCAGTCAGTAATTTTTCACCAAGTGATTGAACTTTTATTACATCTACTATAATATTGTGCAATGTTACTGGAACAATCTACAATTCTACTCAATTATTCAAGTGTGTTTTTTTAAAGGTTCTCCATCTGGTCTGAACTGTGAAATATGAGTTTGATTTTTTTAAAATTTTAGTCCGAAATGCGAATTCTTCTGAAATGCAGAGAGGGAAAGCAAAGGAAACACACATCTCGGCTAAACTGTTCAGTGTGGGATAACTGTTGCAGCATGATATACCTTATTAATTTTGAAGGGCAAGTAGGGGTGGACAATAAATCCGAGCCTCGCCAGCGACGCCCGCATCCTTTACATGCACAATTTTAGAAATAAAAAGGCGGCATGAATCTGATCCAAGTTTTGTCCAGGTCCATGGATTCTATTCGGGAAAATGTTTAGCTCGATTATTAAAACTCATCTTCAGGAAACGATTGGGTGCGTTCCAGAAAAAAAAATGACAACTGACTGATTACATAGATCCTCTTCTCAGTCTACTACAGGCAGCAGGGAAATTATTGAGATATAAAGTATGTTTTTGTGGAGCAGGTAATGATCTATACATTTAAACATATAGAACTGGATGTGTGAGCCTGGAAGACAGCAAGTCTGTTCCTAGCAGTGAAATGTTTTAACAAAGTTTCTTATTTAATTCTTTCCTTCCAGTTGATCCCCCTGATTCAGCTGCAGACATTTCTAACTCAAAATTTACACATTTTTAGGATTCAAGCTGCAAAACCGAATGAACGTTAGAGCTTGCCATAACGCTAACTGTCCTTTGTAAAAGTGTGGCTGACTCATTCTCCAATCCTTTCCCCTAGCCATATCTGCGGCGTCAGAGATAAGAATTTTTGTAACGGAACAGTTTGAAGCGATGAGAAATCATTCTTTTTTATTTTATATTATTTGTCAATTTATACTCACTACCTTGTCTGGCCCGAATTAACTAAAGCGTCCTTATCTGTAGGTTGTTTCACAATGTTAGTGTAAGGTTTGGATTTTGTTACATAAGCAGATTTTTTTTTGTGTGTGTTAACGCTGAATGTCACATAACGCCTCCCTAAGCAGGCTCATAACACCCGGTTGAAGCCCAACAGGTTTATTCGCTATCACCAGCTTTCGGAGCGCTGCTCCTTCATCGCGTGAGTACATGTGGACTTACCTGATGAAGGAGGAACGCTCCGGAAGCTCGTGAGGCCAAATAAATCTCTTGGATTTTAACTTGGTGTTGTGAGGCTTCTTACTGTGCCTACCACAGTCCAACTCCACATCATGGCAACATAAAGTCACAGTTGGAATGAGAGGCATGATGGCGTAGCGTTAATGTTTACGGAATAATAAGTGAAAAATCCAGGGTAATTCTGAGGACGTGGATTCTGATCCGACCATGGCAAAATTATGAGTCTAAAATAGATACTTAAAGCCAGCCTCGGTGATGCTGAACATGATTTATATACTTGATTGTTAAATAACGCATGGAAAACTGCTATCCTTACCTTTAACCTATATTGTCTTCTGACGCACAGTAATGTTGAATCTTCTCTCTGTAGCGGCTGAGCACGGTATTAGGTTCAGGGGAAATTAGGGATGGACATCAAATACTGGCCTTCCCAGTGATGTCCCACATCTCGTGAAAGTAATTAATATGAAAATGGTGTTTTAAAATTTGTAATGTGGAACATTGACAGATATTCAAGTCTATCTTTCCCCAGCATTAAACTGAATTAAACCGGTGTTAACTGAGCCAGGATCTAAAATTTACAGCTCAGAGTAAGATATATTTTGAAGTAATATTAGTCAGTGGACTACTATTTAAACAGTGAAAAATTACAGCATGCTACTGTGTAGAGGGACCTGGGGGTCCTTGTGCATGAAACACAAAAAACTCAGTTTGCAGGTGCAGCAAGTGATCAAGAAGACAAATGGAATGTTGGCCTTTATCGTGAGAGGGATGGAGTATAAAAGCAGGGAGGTCTTGCTGCAATTGTACAAGGTGCTGGTGAGGCCGTACCTAGAGTACTGTGTACAATTTTGGTCCCCTTTTTTAAGAAAGGACATATTAGCTTTGGAGAGGGTGCAGAAAAGGTTCACCAGGTTGATTCTGGAAATAAGGGTGTTAGCTTATGAGGAGAGATTGAGTAGACTGGGCCTGTGCTCATTGGACTTTAGAAGGTTGAGGGGAGATCTTATAGAGACATATAATGTAATGAAGGGGCTAGACGGGGTAGAAGCAGCGAGATTATTTTCACTTAGAATGGAAACAAGAACTAGGGGGCACAGCCTCAAAATACGGGGGAGTCTTTTTAGAACACAGGTGAGGAGGAACTTCTTCTCCCAGAGGGTAGTAAATATTTGGAATTCTCTGCCCATTGAAGCAGTAGAGGCCATCTCGTTCGATGTGTTTAAGTCACAGATAGAGAGATGTTTGACCAATAAAGGAATTAAGGGTTATGGGGAGCAGGCGAGTAAGTGGAACTGAACCACTATCAGATCAGCCAGGATCTTATTGAATGGTGGAGCATGCTCGAAGGGCTAGATGGCCTACTCCTGCTCCTATTTCTTATGTTCTTATGTGTTCATTTGATGCTTTCACAATCCTTGACTGACTTTGAAGAAATAAATTGATGCACGCGTATGCGGATTGCTGTGGGGAAATAAAGCTTAGTGATTTCAAATGGTATTAAGCTAACACGGACCAGATGGAACGAGTGACCTCATACTGCCTCTTAAATATCGTTGATGCTATGGTTTGACAGCAAATTTGAGATGATGTTATCATTTTCCTGCTCGATATTCCGAAATTGCACTAGGAGCCTTCTTGGCCAGATATATTGACGAGAGGGATGGCGTGGAAATTGCAATGTGTTCTATGTTGTGCCTCTCATGTCTAGCCCTTGTATTTCACATCATGAACACAAAGTGATATGTTGTTTCGCTGACTAAATAGCATGAATGTTAAGTAATGAGAAATAGTGAAACGTTCAGTCATATTCCCGAGAATGTTTGTGTCGAAATTAATTGAAACATCTTGGAGAAAGTAGGAGAGCACATAAATGAACTGGAAGCTCCGAAGGCTGAGTTACATTCAAAAGTGAACAGTCCCAAATGGTGCACCATGTCTTGCTGAAAGACTTAGTCTGATCAGGAGCTTGTTTACCAATTGACAAGTTCCGTTGGATTTATCCAATAACACAGAAACTACCCTTAGAAGGAAGGTAGGTCGCGTTTCTTTCATTCAGATCTGTAAGTTCTGAATCATAGATTGGTTCGGACGAAGGTACACAATTTAGACTATCTCTACAACACAAACATGATGGAGCTTACTTCGATTTTTAAGGTGTTCTTGCTATAATACAATTACAAGGAATCTTCCAACATTTAGAAGATAAGAACATAAGAACATAAGAAATAGGAGCAGGAGTAGGCCATCTAGCCCTTCGAGCCTGCCCCGCCATTCAATAAGATCATAGCTGATCTGTCGTGGCTCAGTTCCACTTTCCCGCCCTCTCCCCATAACCCTTAATCCCCTCGCTTATCAAAAACCCATCAACCTGCGTCTTAAAAATATTTAGCGAGGCAGCCTCCACCACTTCAACGGGCAGAGAATTCCAGAGATTCACCACCCTTTGAGTGAAGAAGTTCCTCCTCAACTCCGTTCTAAGCCGCCCCCCCCTTCATCTTGAGGCTGTGCCCCCTAGTCGTACTGTCCTTTCTGAGCGGGAAGAGCCTCTCCACCTCTATCCTATCCATCCCATTCATCATCTTATATGTCTCAATGAGATCTCCCCTCATTCTTCTAAACTCTAACAAGTACAAGCCTAGTTTATTCAGCCTCTCCTCATAGCTCAACCCCCTCAACTCCGGTATCAGCCTAGTAAACCTCCTCTGCACTCCCTCCAAGGCCAAAATATCCTTGCGTAAGTGCGGCGCCCAAAACTGCACACAGTACTCCAGCTGCAGCCTCACCAGTGCCCTATACAGCTGCAGCAAGACCTCCCTACTTTTATATTCAATCCCCTTCGCTATGAAGGCCAGCATCCCATTAGCCTTCCTGACCACCTGCTGCACTTGCAGGCTGGGTTTTTGCGACTCATGCACAAGGACCCCGAGGTCCCTCTGCACCGTCACCTGCTGCAGTTTTTCGCCACGTAAGTAATAGTCCTCCCTACCATTATTCCTACCAAAGTGGACCACCTCGCACTTGCCAACATTAAATTCCATTTGCCATTTCCTGGCCCATTCGCCCAGCCTATCTAGATCCTTCTGCAGACTCTCCACACCCTCCGCGCAATTTGCCGTTCCACCAGTCTTGGTGTCATCAGCAAATTTCGACACCCTGCACTCGGTTCCCTCCTCCAGATCATCTATACAAATGGTAAATAGCTGAGGCCCCAGCACCGACCCCTGGGGCACTCCGCTAGTCACCAACCACCAATCCGAATAGCACCCATTGACCCCCACTCTCTGCCTCCTATTTGACAGCCAATCCTCTATCCACGCTAACACCCTACCCCCAACTCCATGCCCCCTTACCTTCTGCAATAACCTCTTGTGAGGTACCTTGTCAAACGCCTTCTGAAAATCAAGACCACATCCACCGGCTCTCCTCTATCCACCGCCCTAGACACATCCTCATAGAACTCCAATAATTTCTTCCACCAAATCTCCCACAAAGCTTAGGGAAAGTCACTGATTACACCCACATTGCCATTCTGAGCAAGGGAGCCAGAAGCATTGTTTTCTTTCAGATCACGTTATCTGCAATATTCAGTCGATAAACAGAATTTGCATTGGAGTCACACTCTGGGCAACATTCACTGCCACGAACAGAAAATCATGACGGAGACAAACTGTGAAAATCATTAATGAATAGCTGCTAAGAATAAAACTGTGATAGTTTGATCGAAATTTAAAACTCTAAACGCAGCTTCATTGTTATCTTTGACCAATCGTTGAATTGTTTTGGGAACTTTATGAAATTAATTCTAAGTGCTGGATGAGCATGAAAATGGGACAGAATCCAGTCTGCGATTCTCGCCAGTAAAATGGGGCAAGAATGATTTCGCTGGGGAATTTGGCTGCGAAATTCTCCGGTCACAATTGCACAGGCAGCCCGATTTTCCAGTGTACTGGAGATCTCTTGTCACTCCCATAGACGTCGAGACTTGCCGCCGAATTCTCCCTGTTCTGGTGACCTGAGTTCTCCATGCAGGGCGGAAGAATGAATTTCAGAAATGGTGACCGTGAAACTACCATTGTTTGGCAAAAACAAAAGCTGTCTGAATAATATGTGTAAAGGAAAAGAATTTGAAACCATTACCAATTTTGGTCCTCGTATGACTTGAGATCCGCAGTAATATGGCTGATTCTTAATTGCACTCTGATGTGATCAAACAGGCCATTCACGTTAAAGCATTCACGTTAAGGGAGGTAAAATCAGGGAGGGACAGAAAATGTTGGCATTTCCGGATCCTAAGAGTCCCAGCAGTAATGATAATTCGTTGTAGATTTTCGGAGTGCAGGTTACCGAATTGCCTGCCGACTAGAGTGTGGAGTGGGTGGAGCCGGCAGCTTTTATTTCGTCTGCAGTCTGTAGCAAAGCAAATGTTAGTTCAGGTGAGAATTGAAGAGAGATGGGGGCGGGCGTGGAGAGAGCGGGGGTGGTGGTGGGTGGTGGTGGAATTCTCCTCAAAAAATTCGAAGTGCCAAACTGGCGGGAAAATTGTGTAAATCACGTTTTTTTTCACCAGTGAGAGTTCAGACTCGAATCTCCCACATTTTGTGCACTGCAGAAGTCACAGTCGTGAAGATCATTTAACCCTCGGGTGAAGCGGGGCCTATTCACGCCAGAGTCTGACAGTTCCCAGCATCTTCGCATACGCAATTCCCCGGCACTGCCAGACCCCCGTTTGCTGGCCAGCTTGATCACCAACCAGCCAGAGACCCCCGCAGTGCTGCACCCCCAATCACCCCCACGGTCCGATCGCGGCCTTCATAACCATTCCCAGGCCAGACCCAAAACTGCCACTTCCCCCCTTTCCCCTGCCCCGCATCCTCCTCCTCTCCCCCCGCCCCCCCCCCGCCCCCCATCGCCGTCCCGGAGAGCACTCATCTCCGCACCCTCTCCTCAGTAGTGACGATTCCCTACGGGGCCCAACGCCGGCAGATTTCCCCCTCTCGGCACACCTCCCTCCCACGGGCAGATCCCCTCCAGAGGCAGACCACCCCACAAATCCGCCAACCCTAGCCCACCCCAATCACTGGCCTCCCTCCAGCCCCTACCAATCCCCATGCAGAGTGGCAGCGTGACCCGCATCCCCCTATCGATCGCCCTTAAGCCAAGGCCACAATACCCCTTGGCACTGCTTGATGCACGGTGGCCAGTGCCACGTTGCCCTCTAGGCATGGGCATTTTGCCCCTTGGGCACAGGCCTGCACAACCAGGGTACCCATGCCAGGGACATCACCCCCTGCCGCCCGACCCCTGGACGTGCCGAAAATTAAATAACAAATTAAAATGACTTACCTGGCCTTCCCGCTGCTTTCCAGCGTGACCTCGAAGTGCCTGCTCTCTGGTGGTGGGAGACGTGCTTCGGTAACGCATGGCGAATTCAGCCAAATGGCCGACACGCACATTTGTCCACCCAACGCGCAAAAGATTAGCACATTGTGATGGGAAAAACGGGTCCAGGATGTTTGTTTATGTTACTAGTGTCATGAATTACATTGACATCAACACTGCAATGAAGTTTTTGTGACAATCCCCTTGTCGCCACACTCTAGTCTGTCCGGGTACACTGAACGAAAATTTAGCGTGGCCAATGCACCTAACCAGCAAGTCCTTTAGACTGAGAATACCTCTTAGATTTGTTCCAAACCTTAGAATAAGTGTTTGGGACAGTCACAGCGAGAACTTCACAGCGGATGCTAGTGAGGTACGAGTGGAGGTACTGAAGAGCAGTAACAAGAAGACTGAAGAATACCTGAATCTAAGTTATCAGAGACGTTGGAGAACATACTTCTGTCCAGAGAACCAATGGAAACTGTCAGAAAGACGAGTAATGAAAAATCTATAATTGTTTTATTACTGTCTGTGTCAAGATTTATAAAGTAGTGGCTGAGGTCTAAAAAGCGGTTGAACCATATATTCTTTTTAAAATGTGCAAAGGGCAGCGAGTTTATTCGAAATCCCGACACAGACTAACTGCCAGAAGTGTCCTGGAAACTCTGGTCAACTGGGACTGATGGAAAACGTGAACACGGTATTGGAATATTGAATGCTAAGTGAATGGGTTGGATTTTTACAGCCTCACTCGATCGAGACCGGAGATTCCCTTCCGAGGTCAATGGACATTTCCATTTTCCGCTCCTCGCCCACTCACATTCCGTGACGGGAGGAGCGGCAGAATTCAGGTGATTAATATTTCGTCATGAGAGGAGATTTTTGTGTCTACATCAAGGTATGGAGTGTTAACCCTCCCATAATATACGTTTTTAACAGTTAACTAGCTCAATAGATTATAGTTTTATTCTGTGGGTCTGAAGTTCAAACAAATCTCAATTAAATTTTATTGAACATATTGAACTTTCCATTCTGAAATGCTTACACTAAAGATTTTTGCATGAAATGGAATATAAATTGTAAGTATTACAATTGCATCGAGGTCTTGCGTATTATGTAAGGAGAGAAATTTCATTATATTGGACTTTAGAATATTTTGAATTTGAAATGATTTCACCCTCAGGTTGTGTGCGGACATGGAATCTACATTCTAAATATCAGAATTTACTATTCAAATTCATCATGAAGTGTTATTTTAACTTAGCATAACAGAATCAGAGCAATTTAACAGTAAAACATGGTTTTAAATAAAAGTCACCACAAGAAACAAACAGTTCAACGTGGTGTCGAAACAGTTGCTGAGTTGTTCACAGTTGACAACCCTCAGCTCAGAGTTAGTCCATGTTCATATAAAAACGTCCCAGATAAAGGAGATCACTTTACAGGGCAGGTTACATTCGATCCTAGAAATAGCAAGTGTTTTAAAATCACTTTGTCACATATTTGACAGAAACGTTCAACATTTTAGGAGGATATGTCGATGCAGATAGGAAGAAAAATCTCTTTCCATTGTGGAAAGGCTGAGTAAACACATCATTTGAACAGATTGACCAAATAAAAATGGACCACCTGAGGAGAAACATTAGTCAAAATTTGAAAAGCGCTGCTGGACAGTGTGAGACATATGGGAACTTTGGACAACACCATTTGAATGGACCTTGGAAATATAAATAACTGTAGGCTTACGGGGAATGCTGTAGGACAATAAGCCCAAGTGAGTTGAACTAACAATGAGTTATTATAGATCAGTTAGAAGTCGCACAATACCAGATCGAGGTTGACCAGATTTATGTGAAATCACAGTTTTCAGAGTGCCGATCCTTCATCAGTTGAGTGGAGAGGTGGGTTCACAAACAGCATATATAGGCAAAGATGCAATTGCAAGGTAATGATTGGAAGCAGTAAAGAAGGCAAATGGCATGTTGGCCATCATAGCAAGCGGATTTGAATATAGGGATGTTTTGCTGCAAATGTACACGACGTTGGTGAGGCCACACCTGGTGTTTCAGATTCGCTGTCCTTATCTGAGGAAGGATGTTCTTACTATGGAGGGAGTACAGTGAATGTTTACCAGGCTGATTTCTGGGATGGCAAGTATGTCATATGAGGAGAGTCTAAGTCAGTTGGGATTACATTTACTGAAGTTTCGAAGAGGGAGAGGGGATTTCACAGAAACTTATAAAATTCTAACAGGGTTAGTCAGGTTAGGTTCAGAAAGAATGTTTCCAATGCTAGGGGAGACGAAAACTGAGGGGCATAGTTTGAGAGTAAGGGGTAAATCTTTTAGAACTAAAGTGAGGAGAAATTTCTTCACCCAGAGGGTGGTGAATGTGTGCAATTCACGACCACAGAATGTCACTGAGGTAAAAATGTCTGATTTCAAAAAGAAATTAGAAATAGCTCTAAGGGCAAAAGATATCAAAGTATATGGGGGAGGGGTGGTCTGATGAGGAATAAGGATATTGAACTTGATGATCACCATGATCAAAATGAATGATATAGCAGGCTCAAAGGGTCGAAATGCCTACTCCTGCTTCTGGTTCTTATGTTTTTTGAGCTTTAAACGTCATCTGAGCCTATGCATCAAACGATGTTTGAAATTGTGCTGCCATTTTCTCACATGAAAATCCTATGTTTAACAGTGGAAACAGTAATAAGCAGTTACATGGAAGAGATGCACAGTGTGGACATTGGAATTTGTTCTGTTTGTTTCTTTCTAGTGACTTCATTGCAGTGTGAATGTAAACCTACTTATGACCAATAAATAAACTTTGTGCTTACTCTGTCTGGAAGTTATGCTCTACATTAATCTTGTTTTACTCACCAATTTCCAGGGCTGGTAATGTATGCTTTGCAATGAAAAACACTACAATGTTTAGTTGTGATTCCTTGAACTACTATTTGGAAATGAAGCATCCTGGAAAAATTACCAAGACTGTTCAGAAATTAAATGGAACCAACTATGACTGAGTTACAGTCAAAATTAATCAGTGCTCCAATGGAATAAGGCGTTTTGTTTAAAACTAAATCAGAAACTTAAAAAATAAATCAGGTTGTTTGCCAATTGCTCAATGCAGTGAAATGTCTCCTGTAGGCACTATTCTTATTGGATGGTGGGTCAGGTTTCGTTTAGCTTATTATCTGGTCTCCCACAGTTGGGTTGTAAGAAAGGGACACATTGTTGCATCACCCCTCTGTATAGTGTTGCTGCAGTAAATAGATTACAAGAAACCCTTCATCAATTTTATTTTTCCACATCTCCCACATAATGTAGAGGGAAAGCATTGGTTTAATTGTTGCCACTTCCACAAGGGAATCCAAAAGCCTTTTTTTTATTTCTTGTTATGACTACCCTGCCTGAAATACTCATAGTCAGTAACAGGAAACATCACACAGTCTGCAGTACTCAAGAGTCAGTGACAGGAAGCTTTCATTGGTATCACATAAACGCCTACGCTCACTGTCAAAAACAGGAAATCATATTGATTTTAAACCGTCTAAATCATTAAGAAGCAGCTGCAACCTATAAAACTGTGATAATCGTATCTCACTACATATAACACTAGACTCACAGCTGCATTGCTAGCTTCGATGAACTTTTGAATTCTGTAGTGTGTGAAGGACAAGCATAATTTAATTTTGAAATGCTGACCAAATTATGCCATCAACCATCCCATCCAGAAACTTTTTTTTATTTACTCACATGAAAGCAATCATACTTATGGCAGGTTAGACTATCCCTTGCTTCTAAACGATGATCTTTGAGGATCAGCATTACACAGGGCAATGGGACAAATATAGCTGCAATGGAAAACCTGATTTGGAATGAGTGCGTGATGGCAAAGTGCCATCATCATTGGACGAGCAACCCAGAGACCTACGTTAATTCTCTAGGGACATGGCTTCAAATAATACCATGTCAGCTGGCTAATTAAATTAGATTAATAAACTGGACAGATTAAAAATAGTCTCAGTGGTGTTGACCATGAATCATTAATTGTCAAAAAAAGTTTGCTTGACTAATGATCCTTTGAGGAAGGAAATCTGCCGCCCTGACCTACTCTGGCCTACATGTGAGTCCAGATCCATAGCAATATGGCTGACTCTTAACTGCCCTCTGAAATGGCAGAATGAACCATTCGGTTGAAAGCAAATTTGGGAGGGACAGCAAGTGTTGGCATTGCCACATCCCACGAAAAATAAAAATAACGTGAAAGTGGTTCTGTAAGTTGTACAGAATTGTGTAGTGTGTGCTGGAATCACAAAGCTAGTCAACAGCTTCTACAATGGCAGAATGGAGTGCTCTGAGGGTCTAAAATCCAGACATGCCTCCGTTGAATTTGGTTTGACATTCTGTATTTTTCAGTGTGAAATGTTTCAGCATTAGGATTGATGCCTCACAGAAAATGAACTTTGTAAATATTAAACGCAACACAATTGCATTAAGGAGTCTCAGAGCAACATTCTGTATGGAGAGAAGTTGAAATTTATTGGATTTTTCTAATGCTCAATTTGAAATCTCTTTACCTTCAGGCTGCGTGCTTGACGTGGAATATTAAATATCAAGATTTGTTATCCAATAGTGAGTTATTTTACTTGAGAATAACACTGTTTTGAATAAGATTGAGAGCAATAAAACAAACATTTCAATGTGGACATGAGGCAGCTTTTAAAGTCGTTCACAGTTGATTATGCTCAGCCCAGAATTAGTCTATGTTCATTTTAAAATGTCCAACATAAAGGAAGTCTTTTTACAGTGCTGGGTGAAGTCAGTCCTCGAAATGCCATGCATTCATTTTTCTCTTTTTATTCTTTTCAGCTGTAATGACTTGATCGCAACTTGGCATTTGGTAAAACTTTAGTTAGGCAATATTTGGAATATCATGTTGAGTTTTGATCGCCACAATACCAGAAGGATACGGAGGCTTGGAGAGGATACAGAAAAGGTTGAGCAGGAGGTTGCCTGAATTGGAGGGTAATAACAATGAGGAGAGATTGGACAAACATGGTTTGTTAATACTTGAACGTCAGAGTCTGAGCGGCGACTGGCAGGTGTTTACAAAATTATGAGAGGCATAGATGGAATAGATTGCTGCTGAGTCTTTTTTCTTATGGTAGAAATGTCAAATACTAGGGGACATAGGTTTAACATTACAAAAAAGGGGAACGTTGGAAGTTGATGCAAAATGCAAGTTTTTCTTTTTACACAGTGGGTGCTAAGTAACTGAAATGTGCTGCCACAGGATTCAACATTAGCAACATTGAAGAGACATATTGACAGATATAGGAATAGGAAGAGAATAGAGGGATATGGACCACATGGAGGTAAAAGGACTTTCTAATTGAGAAAGGCATCATGTGTTGGCGCAAGCTTGGTGGGCCGAGTGACCTGTTCCTGTGCTATATTGTTCTTCATTGATGCACCCACAAAGCCATCGACAGGTGTGCCCACACAAAACCAATGACAGAGGTATGAAGATTAAACTAATGTCAGATGCGCCCACATAAAACCACTGATAGGCATTCGCAGAAGAAAAACATTAACAGATGCACACGCATGAAACCACTGACACATACACACACACACACACTCACACACACACAAATATAGGCATGTTTTGGATTAGTAATACAGAGACCAAGAGCCTGATGCCATGGATTCAAATTCCACCATGGCAACTGACCACTGTTCAATATTGTAGGAACCCAAGTTGAGGAGGAACTTCTTCACTCAAAGGGTGGTGAATCTCTGGAATTCTCTGCCCGTTGAAGTGGTGGAGGCTACCTCGCTAAATATTTTTAAGACGCGGGTTGATGGGTTTTTGATAAGAGAGGGGATTAAGGGTTGTGGGGAGAGGGCGGGAATGTGGAACTGAGCCATGACAGATCAGCCATGATCTTATTGAATGGCGGGGCAGGCTCAAAGGGCTAGATGGCCTACTCCTGCTCCTATTTCTTATGTTCTTATAAATGTCCTTTAGGGAAAATAGTCCATCTTCCTCATTTGGTCTGGCATACATATGGCTTCAGACTGACAGCAATGAGGTTGACTCTTAATAACCCAGTGTTAATAAATTGTTCCTAAGTTGGATCTTCCTCAATCTGGCGCGCATATAATTATCTAAATTTGTGCCTCTTTATTGTGGAATCCCTGAGATGTAGACAAAAGTCACAGGTAGGAGAAAGATTGGAATGAGGCACTCACCGAGTATTAGAATGGACGGCGCAGGCTCGACGGGCCGAAGGGCCTGTTTCCTGTGCTGTGTTGTTCTTTGCCCTCAGTTCAAAGCGGATAGGGACGAAGAATAAATACTGGACTTGTCAATGACATCCATTTGGTCTAGGAGGCAAATAGGCACAGCATAATATTCAGCTCCCACTTTCACACGTGCGCTCCCTCTCTCACGCGCACGCACGCGCTCCCTCTCCCACGCTCATGCACATATGCTCCATCTTACACTTCCACGCACACACAAGCACCCTCTCACAGGCAATCTTTCACGCGCATGCTTCCTCTCTCACGCGCGCACACACTCCCTCCCCAATGCGCGCGTACACACCCTCTCAGGCACACGCGCACCCAAGCTCTCACGCACAAATAAGCACTTGCTCATGCACAAACAAAAACCCAAACACACACAAACAAGCACCCACTCTTATATATACACTCTCTCTCCACACCCTCTGTCCCTCCAATAAACGCCACCCATCCCTCCTGTCAATCATCTCTTCAGCGCCCCTCATGTAAACTGCCCCGTCCCTCCTAAAAGTCCATTCACTGTATCCACTGTGAATCACCACCCATAATTCCCCCACCCCGGCCTTGCACACCAACCGCCTCCTCCCCCAACTCCTCGGATTCGGTCCCCCTCTAATCCCCAGGTCCCTCCTCTAATCTCCCCCCGTCCTCACTTTAACCACCCCCACCCAATGCCCCACCCTCCCAGTCCCCATCTAATCACCCCGTCCCCCTTCTATCCCCGGACCTTGCAGACCGGTCTCATCCCACCCCTCCCCCCGCCATCTCCCCCTCCCACTGCCGCTCTAATCATCCCTTCCACTAAACCCCCGCCCCCTTTCATCGCTCCTCCCCCCTCCGCCTGCCCTCCCATCCCCCTCCCACTCCAATCGCCCCCCATTCCCCTTCTCCTGTCATCGCCCTCCCGTCCCCCCACGAACCGCCCTCCCTCGTTCAGCCTCCGCTCCAATCGCCCCCCCCCGTCACCCTCCAGTCGCCTCCTTTTCCGCCCTCTAATCGACCCCCTACAGTTCCCCGCCCCCTTCGCCTCCTTACCTCCTCTCCTTCCTCGCCCCCACCCCGGCCCTCCGTCCCGCACCGGCCCCCTTTCCGCTCCCTCTCGAATCGCTCTCCCCTCGAATCACTCCCCCCTCCAATCGCTCCCCCCTCCAATGAGACCTTTTCGTAATGTCGATGGAAATCTTTCATTATTGCGTTCCTGCAGCGAGGACCTGGCCAAGAGCATGCGCGCAGAAAGGCTGTCAATGGGTAGGGAGCAGTGAGATTCCTGTCTCACTACCTAAATCGCGTGCGTAGGCGTCGCATGAAAATGAAATAGAGCATGCGCATTCAAAAAAGCAGAGTGTGTACTGAGTTTGCGCAGTGTCAGCGTGTGACGTTCCAGAAGTTTTTGCAGTGGGCGAAAATCAGCAGGGGTTGGTGTTGTGGGATGATCGCAGAACACAGGTCCTTTCACGCTAGGCTGATTGGCAGGAATAAATTGTCCCTAAATCAGTTTCCCTCAATCTGGATGGCCATAAAACATTAGATAGGGGTCATGGGTAGAGAAGTGGACTGGTGGTGTTGAGATGGCGGCGTGGGCTCGTTGTGCCGAAGGGCCTGTTTCCCAGGCTGATTTTGTTCTTTGTTCTTTATAAGTGCTTGTTCTCCAATTTCAAGATGGATACTTCCGTGTGCGGTAAAGCTATGGATCTTACCTTTCCCCGAGCTGATGTTGCTCCACAAGCTTTCCAGGCATGCACACTTTATACCCAGCTGTTTGTTCACTGGAGCAATTACTCAGTTCAGCCTGTTCTCCATTCACACCCCCGAATGCTTGCCAATACTGGGTATAAAAGTAGGGAGGTCTTGCTGCAGCTGTATAGGGCATTGGTGAGGCCGCAGCTGGAGTACTGTGTGCAGTTTTGGGTGCCGCACTTACGCAAGGATATTTTGGCCTTGGAGGGAGTGCAGAGGAGGTTTATTAGGCTGATACCGGAGTTGAGGGGGTTGAGCTATGAGGAGAGGCTGAATAAACTAGGCTTGTACTCGTTAGAGTTTAGAAGAATGAGGGGAGATCTCATTGAGACATATAAGATGATGAATGGGATGGATAGGATAGAGGTGGAGAGACTCTTCCCGCTCAAAAAAGACAGTAGGACTAGGGGGCACAGCCTCAAGATAAAAGGGGGGCGGTTTAGAACGGAGTTGAGGAGGAACTTCTTCACTCAAAGGGTGGTGAATCTCTGGAATTCTCTGTCCGTTGAAGTGGTGGAGGCTGCCTCGCTAAATATTTTTAAGAAGCGGGTTGATGGGTTTTTGATAAGAGAGGGGATTAAGGGTTATGGGGAGAGGGCGGGAAAGTGGAACTGAGCCACGACAGATCAGCCATGATCTTATTGAATGGCGGGGCAGGCTCGAAGGGCCAGATGGCCTACTCCTGCTCCTATTTCTTATGTTCTTATGTTCTTACTTGGTGTCATCTAGTGGTGGCTGGCGGGGGCCGGGTCACTTTGCTAAGTATGGGCAGCAGACTGAAGTGAAAGGCGGATGAGAATATCGCGAGCTCCTGTTTGACAGTGTAGCTAACCAGAAATCTCTCCTGTTCTTACCTCTTTCCTGCACACAGTGGCACAGTTGTTTGGACTGCTGCCTTACAGCGCCAGGGTTCCGGGTCAATTCCAGGCCGAAGTGTGTATGGACTGTGCACGCTCTTGCCGTGTCTGCGTTGGTTTCTGCCAGGTGCTCTGGTTTCCTCCCAGTGACTTGGTGCATTGGTGTGCTAAATTTTCCCTCAGAACACCTGATTGGAGCGTGGCGATTAGGGGATTTTGATCGGAACTTAATTGCACTGTTACTTGTGACACTAATAAATAAAGTTTAAAACATTGTGAAGGAAGGAATTGCAGCTTGATCATCTATCTGTCTGGCTGCATTAGAAACTCAGGTTTGACCTTCACTGCGCCACATATTTTTTCTATAAAAAAAAGGACATGTCTGCTTCAATGTCTAAATTAGCCCACAACATATCGTCATTTGACAACAAAGACAATATCGGGCCCATAATATTTTGCTCATTTCAAAAAAAAGTCAGCTGAAACTTCACTGTGGAAGTGAGGCCATGTGATACAGGAAGAAAATGTAAATTTGACGATTCCCTCATAGAGGTCATGAATTAATTCCCTCAAAGTGTGCCCTTGTTTTTTGACTGCAGGCTCCATTCGAATATTAGTGTGATAAATAGTCTCTTAATTCTATGATGGTCCAGATGCTGGAAGGAGAAATGGTGGCGATGGAGCTGGGTTTGGGTGCACATCCCATCTTGAAATGATGTCACAATTTAACAAAGTTCCACATTGAAGGGTCAGGCAGGGTGAGTTCAGTATGAAGGACAGTGTCACCAGCAGTGCAGCACACACTTTGTACTGCACTGGAACAGTGGTCTACTGTCACCACTGGGTGGCACTAGTTGTTCTCTGTTCACTCCGCATCAATGATCACTAGATATTTGGTGCCATCGAAGAATGACGAGGAAGCATTGGATCTTTGTGCCCCACAGGGAATTTCAGGATGTGTGCAGAAAACTGGCAGTAGTTAGTAGGATTCTGAACAGCTGAGTGTGTCCATAGGAAACCACAGCTCGAACGACCATCCTACTAGAGGGTCGTGCCTTCTCGGAAGTGGTATATTTGTTGAGAATGCAAAACTTGGATAGGGACACGGCAGTAGGTAGATGGCGGCTGGGGAGCAGCTGGCATAATGATGCTGAGTTGGACTGTGCAGGTTGATGCCAGTGCGGGCTCCCTGACTATCAACACCATTTCAGCAACTTCCATGTGAAGATCCCAAGTCACAAGCTTTCTGGCTTCGAAATATGTCACTGAACCTTCACTGTCATTGGGACAAAACGCTGACATTCTCCCTAACAGCACTGTGGGTTTACCTATACTACATGGACTGCTGCAGCTCAAGAAGGCAGCTACTGTAGAGGGGAGGAAAGAGATTGCAGAGCCTCTAGCAATGATCTTTGCGTCGTCGATGGAGACGGGAGAGGTACCGGAGGATTGGAGGATTGCGGATGTGTTTCCTACATTCAAGAAAGGGAACAGGGGTAGCCCAAGAAATTACCGACCAGTGAGTCTAACCTCAGTGATTGGTAAGTTGATGGAGAGGATCCTGAGCGACAGGATTTATGAACGTTTAGAGAAGTTTAGTATGATTAAATGTAGTCAGAACAGCTTTGTCAAGTGCAGGTCGTGCCTTAACAAGCCTGGTTGAGTCCTTTGAAAATGTGACTAAACACATTGACAAAGGACGAGCGGTGGATGTGGTTTATATGGACTTCAGCAAGGCGTTTGATAAGGCCCCCCATGCAAGGTTTCTTGAGAAAGTGAGAGGGCATGGGATCCAAGGGGCTGTTGCCTTGTGGATCCAGAACTGACTTGCCTGTAGAAGGCAGAGAGTGGTTGTGGATGGGTCTTTTTCTGCATGGAGGTTGGTCACCAGTGGAGTGCCCCAGGCATCTGTTCTGGGACCCTTGCTGTTTGTAATTTTCATAAATGACCTGGATGAGGAAGTGGAGGGATGGGTTGGTAAGTTTGCCGACGACACGAAGGTTGGTGGTGTTGTGGATAGTCTGGAGGGATGTCAGAGGTTGCAGCGAGGCATAGATAGGATGCAAGACTGGGCAGAGAAGTGACAAATGGACTTAAACCTGGATAAATGTGCAGTGGTCCATTTTGGCATGTCCAATGGGATGAAGGAGTATAATACCAAGGGTAAGACTCTTGGAAGTATAGAGGATCAGAAGGACCTTGGGGTCGAGGTCCATAGGATTCTTAAATCGGCCTCACAGGTGGAGGATGTGGTCAAGAAGGCGTATGGTATACTAGCCTTCATCAATCGAGGGATTGAGTTTAGGAGTCAGGAGATAATGCTGCAGCTTTATAAGACCCTTGTCAGACCCCACTTGGAGTACTGTGCACAGTTCTGGTCGCCTCATTACAAGAAAGATGACGAAGCTATTGAAAGGGTGCAGAGGAGATTTACAAGGATGTTGCCCAGATTGGGTGGCTTTATGAGGATAGGGTGAGGGAGCGCAGCAGAGAGAGAGAGAGAGTAAACGAGAAATGCTGACAGGGAATAGACAGATAGGAGGAAAAAGTGAGAGAGAGTGAGAATAAGAAGAGAAATATGGAGATGGGGGAGAAAGCGAGAAAGATAGAGGACAAGGCTGTTGAGCAATAGAGAAGGGAAGAAAAGCGGGAGGAACATAGAGGAAGTGACGGAATGGAATGATAAACAGAGGAAAGAATTTTGAGAAAAGCAACAGAAAAGCTGGCTGAGAGACAGAATGGGAAATAAACATGGGTAGATGAAAATAAATGTTGTATTTGCCCTTTACAAACTGAGTTGTAATAATTGGCCAATTGGAAGGAACTGTTCAAAATAAATAGCACATCAAGAGCCCAGGTTCCCACATTCTCATTAAGCAATAACTCAGAAACAACCAAAGTACAAGAAATACCACAGATTATATAAAAAAGAGAAACAGCCCTTTTCCCCTGTGCTTCTGTCTGTCTCTCCATTCATACTCATCCACATTTCTGTCCCCTTTTTCTTCTCTGTCCATCAGGAAAAGCTGGAGAGCAAGAAAAAATCTGGAGAGAGATAGACAGATATGGTAACAATGAGAGAGAGAGAAGGGTTCACAAGTTTTGGCTAATAACAAGACCTAACTATTTTAACCCCAGGGTTTTAAGCTGTAGAAACCCCAGAATCTAATTGTAACAGAGGTTGAAACAAAAGCCCAAACGGAGGAATTAGCAGAAGACAACTGACGTAAGTGAAGACTACACAGCAGGCCTCATCCTTTCTTCTCTAGAGAAAAACACATGTCCAAGAATTCTGCATCACATTGCAGTCTTTAAAATTCAAGTTCCTGGAGAGAAGGGGGAGTGAAAATATTTGAGTAAAATCCAGGGAAACAGCTCAACAAAACGGCACAGCAAAAGCCCAGGCGCCCCCTCAGTTAGGCAAACTTTCAGAAATATCCAAATAAAATTTATGGCTAAAGAGGGGCAATTATTGGCCAAAACTCAATAAAATACTTAAACACATAAACCCAGGTTCCCCCATTCTCAGTTAGACAGTTTCTTGGAAATGCACAACTAAAAAAATCATAGATGTTAACCAGAGATGAATTAAGTTAGAAAGGGAGCTCCCTCCCCTGTCTCTCTCTATGTCTGTCTCTATTCCTGCCTCATTCACATCTCTACTCCCTCACCCATTTCCTCTACGTACGTCAGAAAGAACTGGAGAGAAAAAGGGAAGTGCTGGAGAGAGATAAACAAATATCGAAAGAATGCGAGAAAAGTGTGATATACGAGGCTCAATGAACTTCTTGATTAATTGCAAGGCCAGATTATTTTAACTTCCCGCTTTAAGACTCCAGCGCCCCCATGATCTCAATTATTTATCAGAGGAATGCATATTGAAACCAAACCTCAACCAAGGTAATAAATCGACAACTTATGTGGATGAAGGCAATGCACCAGGCTTTAGTTTATCCAATAGAAGCATGAGTAGGTCACTCGGCCCTTTGAGGCTTCACTCTTGCAAATATTAAAGATCATCAAATTCAGTACTCTGATTCACCTTTTGCTCGACATCCCTTAATCTCTTTAATTATATTTCAATACTTCTCGAAATCATACAGCGCTTTTACCTCAGCTACTTTCCGACCCTGTGAAATCTACAGATGTACCACTCCGGGATAAAATAGTTTCTCATCAACTAAGTCCTAAAAGGTTTAGCACTTATCCTCAAATTATCACCCCTAGTTCTGGGCTCCTCCATAATCGGGGACATTATTTGAATTTACGCTGTTTGATCCTGTTAAAATTCTATAAGTTTTTCTGAAATCCGCTTTTACTCTTCTAAACTCCAATCAGTGTAATCGCAGTCGATTAAGCCTTTGCTCATCTGGCCGACCTGCCATTCCAAGAATCAGTCTCGTAAAACTTCGCTTCACTCCCTCTATGGCAGAGGCATCCGTCTTCAGACAAAGAAACCGAAACTGCATATTGTGCTTCATGTGTAGCCTCACAAACACAATACAAGTTTACATTTAAACATCCATATCCCTTAATTCAAATTTTCTCGTTATGAAGGTTTGTCCCGTCAGCAAACATAGCAATGTTACATTTAGTTCCGTTATCGGAATCATTGTTGCAAATCTCGGGAGTGTGCCTCACTGTCAGTTCTATATCGTTACAGCACAAATGCATTATTCTTCCGTGTCTCTGTGGCTCTGCATCTATATCTCTCTTTTTTTGAAATTAGTTTGCCAATTTCCTAAATAATGCTGACATTTCAGCAACCTCATTCATACAATGTAACCAACACACTTTCTGCAAATGATGGTTTGAATATGCTGATATGCTGACTACAGGTGGTAATTTAATGTTACCATAAGATAGAATGCGTATTCAGGCAACTGTCACTCCCGGGGTCAGAACTCACTCGAGCTGTGCGTAATCATGCAAGGCCCAGGTTGTAGTAACTGAGATGGTCCAGTGCAGTGTTTGCACATACAGAATCTAGAATTTGATTTGATTTGATTTATTATTGGCACATGCATTAGTTCTCAGAGAAAAGAATGCTTCTTGCACGCTATACATGCAAAGTGTACTGCTCACGGAGAAGGAAAGGAGAGAGTGCAGGCTGTAATGTTACAGTCATAGCTAGGGTACTCAGGGAGTTCAACTTAAAATGACGTAGATCGATTCAAAAGTCTGATGGCAGCACGGATAAAAAACTTCTAATTTGGTTGCTACATCACTTTTGCGATGCGTGAAGATGGAGGACAGTATGTTCGGATTGTGTGGAGTGGTTGATTATTCTGACCATTTTTATGAGGCATCGGGAAGTATACGCAGAGTCAACAAAGAACAAAGAACAAGAACAAAGAACAACCCAGCACGGGAAACAGGCCCTTCGGCCCAACGAGCCCACGCCGCCATTTCAAGAAAGCATTTTCCTACACCTACCCTGCCCCGTGTGTATGTGAATGGTACCCCTAATGTAGCCAGATTCAGGGGAGAATAGTGCAGTCAGTGGATAGGAGACTGGTTTGTGTGATGTATTAGGCTTCGTTCATGACCCTTTGTAGTTTCCTGTGGTTCTGGACAGAAATGGAGCCATTCCAAGCACTGATACAACCAGAAAGTATGTTTCCCACGGTGCATCTGTAAAAGATGGCGAGAATCGTAACTGGCATTCCAAATTGCTTTAGCCTCCTGAGGAAGTAAAGAGGTTGTTGGGCTTTCTGAACCCTAGCGTCGATGTGGAAGGACAGGGCAGATTGTTGGTGGAATAGGCACGTTGAAACCTGATGTCCCGACAAGTTCCAGTTCATCCCTCTTGATGTTGATAGGTGCATATCCTCCACTACGCTTCCTGCAGTCGATGATTATCCTACACTTTGCTGCAATTGAAGGAAAGGTTATTGTCGTCGTCCCAGTTCACCAGATTCTCTCTTTCCTGTATTCTGTCGTATCATTGACTTTTATCGGACTCAGTATGGTGGTGTCGTCAGTAAACATAACAATCGAGTTGGAGGGGAATTAGGCCGTACAGTCATGGGTGAAAAAAGAGCGTAGTTAGAGGCTGAGAATACAGCCTTGTGGAGCACCGATGTTGAGGATGTTCGTGGATAAGGTTTTGTTGTCTATCCTTACTGATTGTGGGTTTTTTTTCACAAAATTCTGGATCCAGATGATGGAATTTGCAGTGGAGTTCTGAAGGAGTCATGCTGTTGAAGACGAAACTGTTGTCACTTAGTAGGTGTCTATCATGGGTGTCTTTGTTATGCGGGTTTTCCAGGGTTAAGTGTAGTGCCAGGGACATGTGGTTTGCTGTTGTCCTGTTTTGGCCATAGGCGAACTTTAATGAATCCAGGCAGCCTGGGAGACCAGAATAATTCGTGGCATTGATAACCTTTCTGGTTGTAGTATAGTCTAGTGAAGCAGGCTGAGCCATGTTTCCGTGAAACAGAATACATAACAATCTCTCAGTTCAGTTTCAGAAATTATTCTGGTTTTAAGTTCATTTAGCTTCTTTTCCAGAAGTTGGACATTTGCCAGCTGTAAGCTGAGGAAGGGGGTTTGGGACAACGTTGTTTCATCGTCACCTGCAGGCCTACACATTTCCCACGCTTCCTGGAGTGACTGCTTCATTTAGTGCCTGGCAAACGGTGACAGTACTATGTGTTAGTAAAGGTATAAGTGTGTCCAATGAGGGTCTTTGCGTTGGTCGGTGTGCGGATGAAAGATTCCTCGCTTTGTCTGTGGTTCATCCATTCGTAGATGGTTCAGCGCGGTCCTGCTTTTCAGTCACCGGTGCCTGCAGTTTGGATTTGGAGGTCAGAGCGTCTCCAGACCACACTCCAGAGTGGATGGATCGAAGGCCAGTAAATTTCTGGCATCTCTGGTATAGTGGTTGTAGATTAGCCATTGGCCTAGTCCATGTGATAGAGTCCTCTGGGTCACTGCCAGGTCGGGGCCTGAACTCTTAACCTGCAAGTAAATTTGAAAGAGCGGTGTTAGTATTTTTTCGGCAGTGGGAGGTTTTTTTTACGTATGTGCCGCATTTGTAGAAGGACAGTTTGGGGAAGAGGGTTGGGAGGAGCTTTGTTCTTGAAATCTGCAGAAGATCGCAGCTGTCTGGGTCAGAGGGGTTGCGGGCTGGTGGAAAGGCCCCAGACTTGCTGGACTGTTCGTCGCAGTCGGCAGAGGCCGAGGGAGTGAGGGCCACTGCCCCACAGATAGTGTCCTGGCCGGTGGTTTCGGCGGGAGTGGAGGATCAGTTTCAGGTCAGGTGTCGCAAGGATTCTGAGGATCTCCAGATATGTACGAGAGTAATGGTATATTGGTGGTTAGTTTAAATAAATTAGAATATAGTTTTAAAAGCGTAGAGCGAGATTAAAAATTAGAATTAAAGGGTATGCTGGACTCAGCTCGCAAGGAGTCACCACACTTCGGCGTCACCTTGAATCCAAAAAAAAAGCAATAATATCACTCCTTCACCCCATGATACGGTTCATTCACAAGTTTTCTGCTCTTTATCTGATCATCCATGATCAGTCACAGCGTTTCAACATCATATCCCTGTACTGTTTTGTTCAAGAGTTAAGCAGTCTTATTTTCGGCCCTAGCGTAGAATTTGCTGCCCTGAACTGAAGTCACAATATAGGGATTCTGGGCAAAATAACTATCCAAACGGAGACACAGCCGGCTGTAACGTTAGGTTTGAGCTTAAAATGAATTAATTTATGTTGAATTGAAGGACTCAATATAATGTCCCCAGCTGCTTGCTGTGAATGTTTCCCCTCTCATTCCCTGGTCCCCCCTTCCCCGCTCTCTCTGACTCTCCCACTCTAAATTTAACCTGTCTATGTCTTCCCATATATCTCTCTCTCTTTCCCTCTCAATTTATCTGCCTCTCTATCGCTGTTTCTCTATCTCCGCCTCCTCTCCGTCTCAATCTCTCTATCTCCCATAAGACAAAAAATCCTCAGTTGCACATCAAGATCCCACAAGGCGTAGTCAGCAGCATGGAGTGTGTTTTAAATGCTTATACAGAAACATGAAACTCCAACAGGGAAGAAGCTGTTCATTCCCTCAGTAGGTATTAGTGCAATAGTTATAGATGTCTCCTGTTCAATAGGTCAGTCTATAGGCATTTTTGGGAGGAAAGGATGAACGATAGTGGAAAGAATCCACCAATTGCATTGGCCTTCAGGCCGTTAATAGTAACGGCAAAGGAAAAATAGGCAATAATCAAAATTGAATGTTTGTGATGAAGGGTTGGAAATAATCATTGGAGATTTTAATCTCTATATGAAGTGAAATAATCAATGAGGCATTATTAGCCTACTGAGGACAGAGGATGTTCCAGACAGATTCTGAGAAGAGCCAATTCAGGAAGCAACTACTGAATACATTATATTAAACATAGTATTGGATAATGTGACAGGATTAAGATATGACCTCGAAGTGAAGTCGCACAATGGTACCAACGACCACAATGTCACTAGACTTTAAAACCAGTGGCACACTGGTTAGCACTGCTGCCTCACCAGTGGCACACTGGTTAGCACTGCTACCTCACTGTCCCAGGGGCCCGGGTTCAATTCACGGCATGGTCACTGTCTGTGTGGAGTTTGAACGTTCTCCTCGTGTCTGTGTGGATCTGCTCTGGCTATACCGGTGTACTCCCACAGTCCAAAGATGTGTAGGTCAGTGAGATTAGCTGGGTAAATATTTAGAGTTACAGGGATAGGACTGGTTGCGATTGCGGTTGGTGCAGGCTCGATGGGCCGAATGACCTCCTTCTGCACTGTCGGGATACTATGAATCTATGATTCTGAGACTATGTGTAACATGACTTTATTGCATTTAACTAAGGGCCTCCTGCAATGAAGTGAAAGACCAATCTAGGGAATACATCAATAAGGCTGACATACTTTTATTCATTTCATGAGTTGCAGGCGTCGCTGGCGAGTCCAGAATTTATTGCCCATCTCCAGTTGTACTTCAAAGTGTGGTGATGAGCTGCCTTATTCAATAGCTGCAGTCGCTGAGTTCCAGGTGCTTTCATAGTGTAATTAGGGAGGGAATTTCTCGACTTTGATCCAGCCACAGTGAAGGAATAGCGATATATTTCCAAGTCAGGGCGGTGAATGTTTTGATGGGGAACTGCCAAGTGATGACGTAACTGAGGTTTTTACCCTCCTAGATGGTACTGGTCATGGGCTTGGAAGGCGCTGCCTGAACAGAATTGGCGAATTCATGCAATGCCCCTCCGAGATGTTACGCACGGCTGCTACTGTTCGTCGGTGAGTGGAGTGAGTGCTTCTGAAATGGGTAGCAATGACATGGCTGTTTTGGCGCGGATAGTGTCAAACTTCATATATGTTGTGAGCATCGCTCATGCAGGCAGGTGGAGATTATCCCATTACATCCCCGACTTGTGCCTGGAAGATGCTGATCAGTCTGAAATATTCTATGAACTCTTCACCAGCTGGTACTGACAATTTTAGTAATCACGTTCATATGGAGTTTAAAATCGTCAATGATTATTGCCATCTCTTTATCCCAAGCATCCAACATTTATTGTTGCCCATTCATTCCAACAATGAATTTAGCGACTTAATTCCACAGTTTTCTCCATTTCCACCCAAAAACATTTTATATCTTGACTTCCTGAACCGAAGACATCTTTAAATTTGCACTAATGTTATCTTTGATAAGCAGTCCCCCTCCACTGTATACTGATCGACTAGATTCTGGGTTCATTTGTTAAATGAAAATGACGCTTTTTTTAAAAAGAAAGAATAGAATACTTTTTTTTTCGAGGGAAACAGCTGCAATGTCGTGTTTCCCGCTTTTGGCAACACACGGCCACGGATCTGTCAAAGGTAAAATTGACGGTCAATCGGACAGAGCAGTGTATAGTTGCACTATACGTTACACTGATGACCGGATTGATGTCCAAGAAACACATTGGGATATAATTCCAATTAGTTTGTCTCAGCATGACTTCAGTGAAAACGAAGAGTAGCTCCGCCGTTGTTTTGGGTACCAAGTATCATCGCATCCCTACGAGTACAGAAGAACCCATTCGGCTGTGTAACGAGCACTTCTCTCAGCATACACCAGCCTCTCATACTCTCTTCACTCTCCCACTCTCATACCTCTCTCATACTCAGCCCTCCTTCTAAGTGAGTCCGGAACATACAGCAGGAAGGCACGTGGAATGTCTACTGTCGCTGAAAGGCGGTTGGATTTGAAAATTCTGGATGTGCTGGACAATGACCAGACAACACCTAAAATATGTACATATTTTTACACTCAATATTTCTGGAGTTACACAGTTTTGCAAAGTTGAATGAGGGCGACTTACGCAATGTAAGTCTGCTGCATGACAAAATATTGAGGAGTTTGGTCATTTCCACATCGAGATTTCCAATAATGAGTATGATCTTATTTCAATACGTAATCTTTGATGGCGGTTTTAAATAGTAGAAGTTTTGGCAGCGTTTCCCTTCATGGTGAAATTAGAACAAAGGTTCACAATGATTCACAATAAAGTGTCTCTCAGTTAAACTCTGATTTCCCCCCACAGCCCAAAGGCGTGAAGTTTGATGGATTAGTGTCCCAAGATGCAGAAGTCATGTGGATAGAACGGTGAATACGTGGGATTACAGGGATAGGGTCTGGGTGTGATGCTCAATCAGCATCAGTGCAGACTCGATGAGTGAATTGCCTCCTTCAGCACTGTAGGAATTCTAAGGTTCTAGAATTAAAGACAGAGTGTTTCAATATATCCAAGCTCAAACTAAATAGGCTTTTGATCTACAAAGAAGTCAACGGCAAAGCGGTGAATCAAGAAACCGTAGTTAATGCCATTACATTATCACGTGTGATATTACTGAAAGACCAATGTGTTTTGTTTTTCAGACACATTTTTTGTTTCATTTGTTTTTCTTATAAAAATGATTCGCTGGGAGTAGTGATCAGATTATAGATCTTAATACCACTTCGGCTCCGCATCTTCTTATGTCTTCCTCCTCATCACCCCATCGTTCTACTAGTTAACAAAGAGACTTGGACCTAGTGGCGGGGTGGGGGACACCATGGCGTGTTTCTAGTTCAGGCAAAGCCCACTCACACCGCCTGTATACCCATCAGCATATTTACGAATAGGACACTGGAGCCAACAGCACCTCTCTCCTTGCCTATATTGAGACCACATTCCAAACGAGGTAACCCCCATACCATAGTTCAAGATCCACCCATGAATTCAGGTGTGGTCCACCGCATCTCTTCTTCACCCCACTCTCTTCACTCGAACTACGCCCCAGCAAAGGCAGGCACTCCCTGTTGACCAAGTTGGCTAATGACGGTGATTTCGAGCGACGTTGGTGAACGTTGGAAGCAGGAGTACGTAAATTGAGACAACTGGGTACTCAGTGAGATTTTGGTGCCCTCGTGCATTAATCACTGAAAGCACAAGAGCGGATACAACAGGCAGTACATTAGGCAAATTGTACGTTGGCATTAATAGCACGAGGATTTGAGCAAAGTGATGGGGGTGTTCTTCTGGAACAGTACTGGGGGTTGGTGAGGCCACATCTGGAGTATTTTGTGCAGTTTTGGTATCCTTGTCCTTATCTGAGGAAAGCTGTCCTTGATATAAAGGAGGGGAGGGGAGGCGATGGCTTAGCGGTATTATCACTAGACTATTAATCCAGAAACTGAGCTAATGCTCCGCGGACTCGGGTTTGAATCCCACCGTGGCAGTTGGTGGAATTTGAATTCAGTGAAGAATATCTGAAACTGAGAATCTACTGATGACTATGAAACCATTATGCATTGCTGAATAAAACCCATCTCGTTTACTGATGTATTTTAAGGAAGGAATCTGCTGTCCTTCCCCAGTCTGGCCTACATGTGACTCCAGATCTACAGCAAAGTGGTTGACTTTTAACTGCCCTCGGGCAACTAAAAATGGGCAATAAATGCTAGCCATCCAGCAATGCCTATTCCTCCATGAATGAATTAAAAAATGGGGGAACTAGAGGAAATGTTTACTTGACTGATTCCTCGGATGTCAGGTCGATCATACGAAAAAAGATTAGGTCGGTTGTGATAATATTCCCCGCAGTTTATGAGTGTGAGAGTGGATCTCACAGAAAATTATAACACTCTAAGAGGGTTGGATCGGGAAAATTGTTAAAGAATGTTCCTAATGGTGGGGAAGTCCAGAATTAGGATGCCTAGATTGAGGATAAGTTATTTTATAACTGAGTTGAGGATCAATTAATGCTTTCACAATCCTCGTCACACAGAGGATGGTGAATGTGTGGAATTCATTACCGCAGAATGCAGTTGAGGCCATTGCGTTGTATGGTTTCAAGAAGAAACTGGGTATAGCTCTACTGGTGAAATGGATTAAGAGATATGGAGGCAAGGGGGAACTCAGGGTATTGAAGCTGATGATCAGCCATGATCAAATTGAATGGCAGAGCAGGCTCAAAGGGCTAATGAAGGAACGAACGAGAGGAAATAACATACTTGACCTTATCCTTTCCAATCTGCCAGCTGCAGGTGCATCTGGCCATGACAGTATTGGTAATAGTGACCATCATACAGTCCTTGTGGAGACGAAGTCCCGCCTTCACTTTGAGAATAACTTAGCACTATTGCCGTGCTAAATGGGACAGGCTTCGAACGGATCTAACAACTCAAGACTGGGCATCCATGAGGTCCTCTGGGCCATCAACAGCAGCGGAATTGTACTCCAGCACAATCTGCGACCTCACTGCTCAGCATATTCCCCACTCAACCATTACCACCAGGCCAGGGGATCAACTCTGGTTCAATGCAGAGTGCAGGAGGACATTCCAGGAGCCACGCATACCTAAAAATGAGGTATCAATCTTTTGAAGCTATTAAATAGAACTACTTGCATGCAAAATGTTAAACAAAGCAATTGATAGATAGAGCTAAGCGATCCCAAAGCCAACTAATTAGATCTAAACTCTGCAGTCCTTCCACATTCAGTCGAGAATGGTGTGGACAATATGAGGCACTTTAACCACCACCCCTTAACATTCAATGGTGTAACGTCACTGAACCCTCCACTGTCCACATCCTTGGGGTTACCATTGACTGGACGCTCAACTGGATTCACTACATAAACACAGTAGCTGCAAGAGCAGGTCAGAAGCTAGGAATCCTGTGGCAAATACATCATTTCCTAACTCCCCAAAGGCTATCCACCATCTACAAAGCACAAGTCAGGAGTGTGATGGAATATTCCCCACTTGCTTGGATGGATGCAGCTCCCACAACATTCAAGAAGTTTAGCATCACCCAGCACAAAGCAGCACGCTTCATTGGCACCATATCCAGAAACATTCAATCCCTCCACTACTGACGCTGAGTAGCAGCAGTGTGCACTATCTACAAGCTGCACTGCAGCAACTCAGCAAAGATCCTCAGACAGCACCCTCCAAACCTACGACCACTTCAATCTAGAAGACAAGGGCAGCAGGTAAATGGGAACACCACCACTTGTAAGTTCCCCTCTAAGCCACTCACTGTCCTGACTTGGAACTGCATTGCCGTTCCTTAGCAGTCCCTGAATAAAAATCCTGGAATGTCCTCCCTAACGGCATCGTGGGTCCACCCACAGAACATGGACTGGAGCGATTTAAGAAGGCAGCACACAAGCACCTTCTCGATGGCAACTAGGAATGGGCAATAAATGCTGGCCAGCCAACGACACCCATGTCCTACAAGTGAATATGAAAAAAAAGTCATCCATTTATTGATGGTATCTATTATACAAAATGACATTTTAATGGTCCAAGTTAAAATACTGAAAGGTGTTATGAAGTTATTTGTGCTTTGGCCTTCATGCTAGTCAAACGCGAATATTAATTGTATTCCAACAGTGCCAATGGGGAATATTCTCTGTACTAGCTTTCCGAAACAGCACATTACTCAACCCTCCCCGATCCCTCTCGCCCTCCCCAAAGCTCTTGCCCCATAACAATTTACATTTAACATGGCTAATCAAACAGAATTTCCAAACTTGGACAGTAATGGACAAGTTATCATAGCCATTCTAGGAAATCTGCAAATTTTTATGGATGTGGGAGGAAAGCGGAACACTCAGAAGAAAGTCACTCAGGCATGTGAAGGATGTGCTAAACCCAAGCACACAATCACCAAAGACCGGAGTTGAACCCCGTTCCCTGGCGCTGTGATCCAGATGTTCTGATCATTGTGCCACCGTACAAGGACCCAGACAAAGTTCATAGAGCACTTGCAACATGTGCTAAAATTCCTTAAATCCGATTTTTCCATTCGATATGGGGATATTAAATGAAATAGAAGTAGAAAGCGTTATGGCTAACGTTCTGAACAATAAAACGTTTTGTGAACAGTAAGCTTAACATCAGTGAGCATTGTACATCTCCAGGCCCCTTTCAATTGTATGAGATCTCTGAAGGAAACTGGGAAGCCTGCAGAGTCGAGCAAGGCCAGTAAAATGTCAGAACAGATCAGAATAGTAGGAGGACAGTCATGCAGTCACAAAGATTAGGTGAACCTCCAGGATAAACGTTTTCTGGGTGGATCCATTACCTGGAACAAAATCATTCGCTTAATGTAAACGTACATGAGAACATGTTTGATATTCAAACAATTACCTGCCACCAGTATCTGGAACGCAGTAATGTAGTGGAAATCGAAGGTTTGCCAGGGTACCAATTCTGTCCATCTGTGTCCGTTCTCTAGATGTTATAAGGTGAAATAAATCAAAATATATCCCTGTGTTTCGTGTTAAATTAGTTGAATTATAGTGCAAATTAATGTCATGATTATGAGGTACTGAGCAACTCTGAGTTTCTAGGAGGTTCTAGTTATATTTCAGGTCTCCAAATGGGGCGGCGCCTGTCGCCATGGTAAAATAGTCGTGTAGGGTCTTGTTGCTGTTATTGCAAAGCATGTTCAGTCAGTCATTATTATAAATTTGGAGTGGGGCCTATCACACTGGTAATAGAGCACAGAACATGGTGTGCTGCTATAGTGTCAGGGCGGATTGGGAACATGCCCAATGGCAACTGTGGGTCTTCACCCAACTGAGAAAATAAACAGGATAACAACTTCGACAGTCCACAATTCTTTTCGCTCCATAGCAAAACATGGAGTCAAAATGATGGAACCTATGTCCTTAACACTTCTTAACCTCTCCAACGATGCACCCTCCTTCATACCTCTACTGCATCGTATAAATTTGCTCTCTCATAAAGCTCCCACCTTCAAGGTCACCCCATCACACAAAATCCTAACTCATATTAACCTCGTCAATTTGTACAAACACCTACCTCCGTCATCTGCCCCCTTCCCATCAAATGCCAACCTCCAGCATGCCTGTAACTCTTCAACATCTTCACTGTCGCACCTTCCGCCCTACTTAAATGCCTCAGTATGCCACTCCATCCAACATTACATTTTGTCTACAAAATCCAGTCCTCCAGCACCATTTCTCACTTTCACGTTGCTGCATTGCCTGTTGTGTGGCCTACTCAATCATAAAAATCCCTGACTCCCTCTTCTCCTTTCCTCACCCACCCTCCATTCCGATATCACCCTTTTTTTATCTCTAGAACACTCGTATGCCTCCATTACAATTATTCCTCCCTGGAACATTTTCCTTGTTTCCCTGAAGCTCTTTTTCTCCAGAAATGCATAACACCATAACTGTATCATCATTTTCTCCAACCATCATTGTTCCTCACTGTCCAAACCCTTCCTTCTCTCATAACTATTTCTCTCCTGAAGGTACCTGCCTCATATTTTCATCTTCTCATACCTTCACAATAGCTCAGGTCCCTCCCATTCCATTTCCTCTCTGCAAAACGCTCCTTCCACGATATTAAACTCCGCCTTCGCTCTGCCCACACCATGGCCTCAATATATCCCACGTTGTGTCACCTGCTAGATCCGTTATTCTCCCTCATTCATACCACGTCAGTCACTCCGCCATTCCAGTCCGTTATGTCCTAACTTCCAGATAATTTTCATACCCCCATATGCAACGTATTCCAATCCTTACAGGGTACATCCACCCCAATGCTCACGCCGTCTTACATTCCCCCATATCCCTTATTCCTCTCCCTCCCTCATATAATTTGATCAACACATCTTTCCACTCCCTTCTTGAAATCCTTCCTGCCTACTCCAGCCCACCTTTCACTTGTCTATGACACATACCGCCTCCCTCATTTTCTCATTCACCCTCCCTCCCATGTAACAATGCGTTCAAACAGAACCGGCTTCTCTGGATTCCTTATACCCTGTCCTTCCTCAAAACCAGACAGATTTTCAATCAAAAATCTCCAAAGTCATGCATTTTGGATAATGGAGGCAACCGAAGAGAACAACCATCTACAAACGTTAGAGGCAGATGCACTGTGAGGTGATGCTGCTGCAACTCTTCTGCACCAATGACATGCTCCTCACACACACGTGGTGCATCTTAAGGGATAGACTTTGTGATTGGAGGAGAAATAAGAGAGGGAAAGAGAGTTTCCATTATTGTAGGAGATGGGAATTTATTTTGCCTGCTCTGAGTGTCGGCAAATATGGGGGCTTTCTGGTGTGTTCACATCAGTGAGCTTTCGATATCCTTTGAGAGATTAATGAGTGGAGGAGTCAGTGAACTATAAGAACGCGACAAGGGACGTTGAAAGGACTCAACTTAAGGTTTTGTTCATGGATGCTTGGAGCATTTGGGGAAAATTGAAGTCGTTAAATATAAAAGGGAAGGGTATAGTTGGCATTCCTGAAACATGGTTCCAAGGTGACCATGGTAGTGCAACACTGAGGGTTCTTCAGTGATGTGGAAGGCAGACAGAAAGAAAACGCTGATGGAGTTGCACTGTTGATTAAAGAAGATATTGATACAAAATTGAGGAAAGATATCAGCACTTACAATGTGGAATCTGCATGAGTCATGATAAGAAACACCAAAGGGCACAATACATTTGGGTTAGGCTAGTATACAGACCATCAAACTGTACTGGCAACGTTGAGAATAGCAACCCTCGGGGCTTTTTGAACATAAAATGATACAATTGTTGGTTAAGGTGAATAATGATGTCATTAATTCTGAGACCAGGGTCCATCAGCTTAACAAAGATAACAACGATCTTATCAACATGAATTGGCTATGATGGATTAAGACGTATTACTGAAAAGAAGGGCAGTGGACAGGCAAAGGCAGGCATTTAGAATGGTCAGCAAATAAGGTAAGTTATCTGTAGGCTTCACAGCGAGAGCACTTGAGTGTCGGAATAGAGATACTTTCCTGCAATTTTATTGGGGGTTGGTGAGGCCACATCTGGGGTATTATGCGCAGTTTTGATTACCTGATCTGAGGAAAGATGTCCTTGCAACAGTGGGAATGCAAAACGGATCTATCAGGCTGATTGTTGGAATGCAGATCTGTCATATAAGTAGAGATTAAGCCGGTTAGGATTTTATTACTTTGGTTCAGAACAATGAGAAACCTATAAATTTCTAACAGCATTCACAAGGGTAGATTCAGAGATATTTTCCCGGTGGTGCGGGAGTCCAGAACTTGGCGTCATAGTTTGAAGGTATGGAAAAAACGTTAGGGGACTGTGAGGAGAAATTCCTTCATCCAGAGAACCGTGAATGTGTGGCATTTATTATGACAGAAAATAGTTGAGATCAAACAATTTTGTAATTTCAAGAATATTTTAGATATAGCTGTTAGATTTAAAGGGATCAAGGGATATGGAGTGAAGGCTTGATCGGGATATTTATTCTGATGATCAGCCATGATCAAGATGAACGGCGGAGCAGGCTGGAAGTGCGGAATGGGCTAATGTCGCCTTTATTTTCAATGTCTCTGTATTTTACACTTTATTCATTGGACAGCATTCAATATGCAAGAGAAAATGTGCTATCAATATATGTTAAGGAGGGATCTCCCGTATTGGATATCATTGGCTAAACAGTAAATTGGATGGAATCTATGTTTGCTCAATGCTTTTGAATCTTTGTATGTTTATGGTTGGCAGTTTAACATTAAAATATTTGAACGCCAGTTCTGGAGAATGATGTGGACAATGAAACGTTCTCTCTGATTTGAAGAAACACTTTGAAAATTCTGGTTTCATTTCACCAACTGCAATGCGAATCTATGGAAATATTTGTTTTGAGGTTAGTTAGATACACTCTGTGTGTGTGTGTGTGTGTGTGTGTGTGTGTGTGTGTGTGTGTGTGTGTGTGTGTGTGTGTGTGTGTGTGTGTGTGCTGCTGGTTGGGGTGGGGTGGGGGGTTGCTGTTCATTCCCCAATTAAAAATCTATCAACGTGTGTTTTGTTTTTAAATCACAGAGTGCAATGTTCAATATATTGTATCTTCTGACGGTTCCAGATGCATTTTGTGCCCAAGAAATTAAAAATAACGTGTATTCCTTCAGTTCACATTTCCCATGGGCCCCAGCACGGAGGCACAATCCTTTATTATGTTGTTGTTAACAAGATGGAACACCAACAATCAGTTGTCACAGGCTTTGTAGTTGCATCTGAAATTCAATATTGGAATTCGAAATATATATACAGGATTGCTGATTGACGAAAATACTCTAATATGTCGTTGTTTTTTCTTCCTGTATATTTTTAGGAACAAACTGCAGCAACAATGGCTTCATTTTTTGGCGAAGGAGTCGCTGGTATTGTTGGTTTGTTTGGTCACAGTAAAGTTAAATGCATAAGTGTGATTCTCCATGCATGCAATAGAATTATAAACATCCTCCTCCAATGTGTTTGCCACAAATTCTTTGAATCTATCACCCAGTAAAAGTGTTGATAATCTGAATGATCTGGCGTAGAATGCGAGAGAGAGAGAGAGGCAATAGTTCCCGAGCCAATGACTTTTACCCACCAACCTACTTTATATTGGGACATTGGTAATGCCTTTTTTTCCGTCTGTATATTTGTCCCGTCTCCATCTTATCCTTTGTTTCTTTTTTTTTCAATCTGCTCATCCTGCAGTCTCTCATCGCCCCAGTTATTTGATCTTTTGCAGAATATCTTATTCTGCCCTGCGATCCTTTCTTGCTTAAAAATGAACACGGGAGAACATGGAGTATGTGCTTAATTGAAACCTCCTTGGTGCGAGTAGCTATCTGACTGACAATGTACAATAAAACGTTGGCTGAAATAGTCAAAGTGCGGTGCCACGTCTTTTTAAAATCGCGTTTGAAAGAGTACGTAGAAATGTCAGAATAATTTGTTTTAGCAAGATATTGGTGATACTGTAGGTGTTTCCTTTTTATGGGTAGTTCCATCCATGGGTTGATCGAACTGGCTAGATTTCCATTCTCTGGACAGTCTGAATTAAAAGGAACAAACTGAAAACCATCTTGGGAAAGGATTTCAGCTTAAAAAAATATTCAAACGGCTAGTTGTTGGGTAAATGATATGCTGTAAAATCAAATCACCCCTTCGATTCATCACACACGCAAAGTTTGTAATTGCAATCAGTCAGATTGACCCGAGGTTCGGATCTGATTCTCAAAAGCAGCAATCCAGCAATATGTACATTTAGCGTCAGTTTTTAACACCCGTTTGCAGAGTGAGATTCCATGCTGAAAAAATGTTTCTCACAGTGATTACAAATCAGACTCTGCAGGCGCCCAATAAGGAGTGCGACGTTATTCCATATTTCAGACTTCAGTGGGTTTAAGTCGCCAATGAAGCATCGGAGAGGAATGGATTTTCAAATGGAAACTCTTCGTCCAGCTGCTCCGCAAGGTGTTAAACGTTACAAATATTCATTAGCGCAACATCCGTTCATGCGGAGCAAGTAGCAATATAATGTTATGTAGCAGAGGGCTAGTACAGGCATTGTGGTCTGAATGGGTTCCGAATGTGCTTTGGACAGTCTCTGATCCTGTGTGAAATCAGAAGTTTATTCTGCAAGGTAATCATGTGGATATTGTGCACTGTTGGCTCTGGAATTTGCCCCTACAGTTGGCACTAAACATAGCAAACACTGTGCTTCCCTCGCCTCCTGATGTGTTTCATAACATCGACGCAATATATATGGGGTAAACATTCTAGATCATTGAGAGATTTTTTTTGAAGGTGACTTTCTTCCGGTAGAAATTGGAATAAGCTGTACGTGTGATTGTGACGCGGGAGGACTTGGTGATTTAGCATGCTGTCCAGAACAGGTTAAAGACTGAGGTAAGCAATACCGAGCATTGGGACAATTGTTACATTTCAAACAACAACTGACCCGGATCGAAAAAAAACTCATCAGATAAATTAAATCAGAAACCCGTTCTGTTATTCACTTCTTAAAATACAACACCCATTCTGGTATGATCTATTCGCTAGCTGTTTTATTGGTCCAGAAACCCAACTTGTGGACACTCCAGGAATTCCCCCTTTATGATATTGTTGCCAAATTTATTTCGCCATATTGTTTTATTATTCTAGCCAGCATTTATTACCTATCCCTAGTTACCGGACGGCAGTTGAGAATCAATAACATTGTTCTTCCTCTGGGAGGAAGATCTGATTAGGCGATGAGGGCAAATGCCCTTCCCTAAAGGACATTAGTGAACCAGATCGGATTTCTCGAAACCGGCAGTGGTTTCATGGTGGTCAGTAGTTTCTGAATTCTAGATTTAAAAAAATGATTTCAATTTCCACCACCTGCATTGGCTGAATTCTAACCCGGTTACCCAGAATATTTGATAAGTTTCGCGGGATAGTGCCTTCCCCAACATAACCAAGGCCGTCTGGGGATCTACCTAGAAACCTACTAACCTCTTTTGCCCCGTAGTGTTTTTCAGCCTCACCTATACAAATTTCAGATTGTTAAAGCGAATATGCTTCCTCACTATTTGCGTTCATTTCCTCCTTAAATGTATTCCAACTCCACTGATTTTGCTTTTAGCTTGTCATAAGTCCTCAATACCCTCCATGTTCAGTTCCCATCACCAACAACCAAACAATTATATCTTCACGATTCTGTCTATATTACACCCGATTACATTTATCTGCACAATCAATTCCATCACTTTACTGTGCATAATATGTACATTAGGACGCAAAGCCTTTAGTCTTCTATTTTTGTTTTATCATTGCATGTCCAGTTTCTTTATTTTTCATGTAGCATTGTTTGGTTCTGCTCCCCAAATGGTCTGCCTATTAGTTTTCTTAGCCCCTGTCGTTTATTCTTATCCTTGCATCACCACCTCTGTTCCCCTGCAAAAGTACCCCCCCCACCGACACCCCCCCACCCCCCCAACAACCACCACCACCACAACAACCGGCGCTTTTAGTTTCATCCATTTCCAAACAATCTCGGAAATATTTCGCCAAGTCTGTCCCGGTCCTGCCGTGTTCACTCGTTCAGGCTGCACTGGGCCCACGTCTCCCAGAACCGGCCCAGTTATCCCAGCAGTGTGCAAACGTACACTTCTTCCATCTCTTTATTGCTGTTCTGACGATAGGTTGCCACCTTCAATATGCTACTTTTCAAATATCTTCCTAATTCCCTATTTTTTGCTTTGAAGACAGCAGCTATATTTCTTAACCGTTGTCGTTTGTACCAATATTTACCACAACCATTCACTGTTCATCCTCATCGGTAATGCCCTCTAGATGCTCTGTCTCATCTCTGACCCTAGTATCATGTAAGCAACATGCTATCACGTAGCCGGAGAAACGCCTATCTATTCCCCTTACAAGAAAATAAATAACTATTGACTATTGCATTCCCACATTTCCAGTCCTCTCTCATGCATCAGGGGAACAGTGATATACTGAAATTGGGTTCTGCTGATTTGTAATGAGAGGCTATTTCTCCAACAGTATAAGTACGGCATATCTGCTCTTTTTTTCCAAGGAATAAAGACGGAATTACCTGCATTGTCTGCTGAATCATCGTACTCTGCTTGGTGGTCACCAATTCTATTCCTATCAATGAAATATTAGCTTGTGATTTTACCATCCCTCTATATGTGCTACGCATTATAGTCCCTTCTTCGCAAATGCTCCAACCATTGCTCCATCACTGAGACAAAGCTCCCAGGTGATGCTGCTGGAGACAGTTCCTGCAAACATGTTGGTCCAGATCGCTGAAAATGTTTTTGGATTCCTGGAATATGCAGGAGGAGCACGCTGTGGTTTTATTCTCTCCTTTAATGAATTATTCTTGTATAACTAAACCTTTTGAAGACTCTTAACATCAAATAATACCAATTACTCTTGTGGTCTTCTTCCCTAGCCTTCCTTACTACGGAATATAGACCTTACAAATTATAAACCAAAAGGTATATATTCCATCACACTTCTGCGTTGCACCCTTTTGCAGTTTGAAATAGGGAATTCTGGGATGATGTAAATTTCAGATGGTCAGGAGGCATTAACACGTGTTAAATGGAACAGTTTTATCGGAATGAAGATTAGCCTACTACCTTCCAATTATATCTAATTTCCTCCTTTCTCTGTTAAGCTGAGCTCCCCCTTTCACATTCCCACTAACGTTTCCATATTTTTATTATAATTAAACAGAATATATTTTTTAAACTAAAGTAGGTTGATGCTGAATGGTTAGCACTTCATTCTCCCCAATCCCAGCATCTTCTGGTTTTGTGTCGATCTTCAGGCTTTGAGGAACGCCTGTAATCGATGAATGGGACGTGTCACAACTCGTTTCATTTCCTCCCTGAATTTCGCCTGAGTGAAAGCGTATATGCAGGTGTTTGTGCAGGAGTTCAGATACATCAACATCTCCCCGACCTCTACGAGCGCACTCATGGAGCTCAAATTCAACAACATCTCCTGAAACACGAAGTCTACCACTCTAGTCATCCATAGGACGATGAAATTGCCGGATATGGCAAAGAGCAGGATAATGGACCTTCTGCGGTTCTCCATCTCTGGGTCAACTTGCTTCCCATCATTTCCTTGACTCCGGAATGCCTTACGTGCCCGGCTAGCTATTAAAATGTGTCTGACTGTCAGAGTGTTGAGCAGCAAGATTGAAACATAGGGAATGAGGGGGGTGAAGATTGTGCCTGACCACAGATATGCTGCCCATGGCGTTTTCGTACACAGATTGCGAAGTCGACAGACTGGGAATGGAGCACGAGTGTGGTCAGGCTCATAAGTGAAAAAGCGGGGGATATTCCTCAGGTAGCTGACTGTACATAGTGTTAGTATTACCCAGCTTGCTGTTCTCTCTGTGCAATATCGTGCTTTGAACTTCTGGCAACAAATGGCAATGAAGCGATCTAGTGTGAAGGCAACAGTAAGCCAGACTGAACTATCCACCACAGCAGCATTCATGATGCTATTCAGACTGCACACATAGTAATGTCTGAGGAAGGAGAAGGGGAAGTGGAGAGATCCCAGGTAGTCCAATATCACACAGAAGATGATTACCAACAAGTCTGCCACTGCCATGGACATCAGATACCGCCCAGTACATCTGGAGAGACCGCAGCTTCCTCGGGACAGGATAATTATAGTCATTAGGTTCGCTGTTGGAGATGGAAGGAGAGGTGATGGTTATTAAATAAACGCACAACATGTGTTACATGATAACACCAAGTTTGGAAAGAGTAAGGTGTTTGATGTTGGGCTTCAGAGGGCTCAGTAATAGAAGATTGTGAACTTTGTAGAAGTTAGGTAAGATCATGAATATGACCTGAAACAGGAGATCTTTAAATCTGTGGTAAACATTCGATATTATAAACATAAATTGAAATGGAATGTGTTTGACTTATTTCTGTTTGCATCTGTCTCCAATAATATTCAGAAATACCCTTCCTTCTGCCAGTTTTCCACAGTCGCACTTAATTCGCTGCTCACTGCATTGAAGCCAACCCAAGCTAGAAATTGATGAATTCAAATTCTCTCCGCTATCAATGCCGATCTATCAATTACTATTCTGTAAGAGTTTGCCTTCTTCAAGTCTCGCAGACATAAATAATTCCCACGGACCAATCCTCTGTCTCACAGAAAAAGTTGTTATCTTCCAAAATCTTCACCATGGACTCAATCCCATTAATAAATCACACCGCTCATGCAGTGTGACATTATTGTTCAATTCTATGAAACAGAATTATTTTGCATTGCCCAATATACATAGGCAAATAAACACAAGTAGGAAAATACAAATTAAGCTAAATATCCTGCAGACATGGATGGAAAGATCTCAAATTGTCCCGTCTTTTACCATGAATCAACTCATAGGGACCATTTGTCAGCTTCTATCAATGATCTCTCACTATGGAATTCAAAGATGCACTCGAAGGAAGAAAGCAATGTATAAAAGGAACACAAAATATATACCACAGACTGGGAAGTTAGGCCGATAAATGAAATTCCCATTGTCTTCCATTCCATCTTAACAGGAGGAGCCACTGTCCCAGCGGCACCAGACATTGTTGTGCTGCGTTTAAAAGTCCTAAACAATTGGAGTCCAATTTTCAGCTCCTTGTGCCTCAATTAACAAACGCCCAATTTCCAAATGTCACATTAACTCAACGAACTGTCATTGTCCACACAGTCAGCTTTCAGTAAGATTCCCATTCTAGTAATATATTCATATTGTCCACCACTCGTCATTATCTCTAGCTTTCACTTTTCTCATTTAGTGTTGTTCAACAAATTGCTCTTAACTACCATGTTATAACGATGTTTGAACAGTTGCGCCATTAGCATAGAGACGAGGAAACATTTCTTCCCGCAAAGGCTTCTGAACAGTTGGAATTTTATAAGTCAAAAGTTCATAGATTTTGCATTGATATGAATACAGTTAATACAGAGCTAGGCAGAGATTTGTTCTCTCAGAGAACAAGTGGGTAAGGAGAGCAGGCAGGACGATGGAATGGAAGGTGAAGATTATCCATGATCGTATTAGATGGTGCAATAGGTTTGGTCTGCTCCTGGCCTTATTCCAAATGTTTTCACATGAATTTATCACACTGTTTAATGCCCCTTGCACTCAGTGATCTTCCATTGTGATACTTGGAGTGACACAAACATCTCACATTTACTGGACCTGTAACTGAAGAACTCCCTTCTTCAGTTACAGGTCCAGTTGTCCAGCTCTCTCTGTCACCCAAAGATATGCCGTTAACCAACTCTCTACGTCACTCAAAGCAACCATATGGCCCTCCACTCAGCACCCGGATAAATTCCAGTAACTGTCATTTTGCAGCACTGACCCATAAACTGTCACCATCACTCAATGAGAGGGCCCAAAACTCTCCAATCTGTGAAGTCACAGTGTTCAAATATCACTTGAACAGTGAGCGCCTAGTCCTCTACTCTCAAAATCAATGAACTCTCATTGTCTCTGTCTTAGCATCATGCCCTGTCTGGAACTCACAGACACACCTAAACACCCGCAAGTGAAGACAAACACACACAGCAATGTAGATAATATCAGCTAGAAATACACATAATAACACGCAATGGCATTACTAAATTTACGTTTATTTATTAGCGTCACAAGTAGATTTACATTAACACTGCAATGAAGTAATTGTGAAAATCCCCTAGTCGCCATACTCCGCTGCCTGTTGGGTACGCTGAGGGAGAATTTAGCATGGCCAATGCAACTAACCAAAACGTCTTCAGGACTGTGGAAGAAAACTGGAACATTAGTATAAACCCTCGCAGGTATGGATAGAACATGCAGACTCCGCACAAATAGTAAACCAAGCCAAGAATCGAACTCGAGTATCTGGCGCTGTGAGGCAGCAATAGTAACAATTGCACCACCACACACGCATTGAAAAATAAGTAAACGGCAGATGCGATTTGAATCTCCCCACCTTTGTAAAGGCACTCTGATTGGCCAGCTCGTTCTGTTACTCAAATGACGTTTCTATTTCCGAGAAGTGATTCATATGCCCCAGTTCACAGCAACCTCCCATTGACAATCACACAAGGATGCCCAATTGTCTTAAGTCATAGCATTCGCACAAGGACATTAAAAAGTAAGTAAAAACTAAGTACACAAATGTACATGCTCTGACGTGCAACCGCTCACAAAATCATTTGAACAGCTGATACTTTCCAGATATCCTCTCATTCCACGAGCTCCCACTTACCAATTTTGTAGCAGTTAATGAACCACCCCCCGCACCCCCCCCCCCCCAAATGAATCAAATCGTTTTGTCCTACTCACTACATCATTCAGTATGTTCCGAATCTTCATTCTCTGTCTCATGACATGTGGTCTTCAGACAACAACTTGCATCAATTAATTAGCTCCTAGCGTGGAGCACTGCCAAACACAGCAGGTTACTCTCGCCTATCAATGAGCGTTCACGGCACAATACACCAAAAATTGCAAGGACACGAAAATAATCGATAATCACAATCTCACAGAAAAAAACATAGCAAAAAAGAAAAAAAAAGGACTGTCGGATTGTCAGGGACCGGTGAAGGTTTCCAGTGGTTCTGTGAACTTGGAGGCCACAAAGTGACAAGCAAACATCTGTTCGATAGTGTCAAATTAATAAAATGAATCAAATAAATCAAATGGACCAATCAAAGTAAGATGTCGTGAAGCCCGGGTCAGTGGACCAGCGTCCAGTTCTCCAAGCATCCATGATATTTTTTTTAAATCTCTGGTTGTTCAGACCAGGGACAGGTTAGCAGCGAAGGTGAGGTGAGGCACAAGGCATGACCAGACAAATCAGCCAGAAGCTGTCGGCGGAGGCGAGAAGAGGGTGTGGGGCGCCTGCAGGTGTTGGTGATGCCTCGCGCCTTGGAAAAGGAGGGAGTGGGCATGTGCCCTGGGAAAGTAGCGCGCGGTGTGTGTTGGATGTGTGTGGAGTTTTCGTGCCTCTCGAAAAGATTGGGGTTGGTTCTTCGTCTCCGAGAGGTATGAGTGCGTACGTGGGTTTGAGTTTTTGAGGTAAGTATGCGTGTGTGTGAGGGTGAGTGTGTTTGTGTGTGTGCGTTTGTTTGTGAGAGTGAGTGCGTTTTTATGTGTGTGAAAGTGAGTTTATTTGGATGTATGTTTGTGTGTGAGGACTGTTGTGTTTGCGTAAGGTTATCAGATTGACTGTGTCTACATGCGAGTGTGAGGGTGAAGATGAATATGTTTGTATGCGTGAGGATATGATAGTGAATGTGTGGATGTGAGAATAAGTGCGTTGTGAGAGTATGTATGTGTGTGTGAGAGTGTATTTGTCTGTGCGAGCCTAAGTGTGTTTCTGTGTGAGGATGTCAGGTTGAGTGTGTCTGTATGTGAGGGTGAGGAAGAGTTTGTTTGTGTGGGTGGGGGTATGATAGTGAGTGTGTGGACGTGAGAATGAGTGCATTGGTGTATTGATGGGAAGTTGGGTGTGTATGTTTGCGGATGGTGATGGCTGTATGGGTGAGGTTATGAGTGGACGTGCTCGTGTGAAGATGTGAGGCTATGTGCTTATAAATGCGAGGATTTGAGGACGAGCGTATTTGTATGTGGGGGAGGATTTGTGTTTTCGTGTTTGGTGTGTGAGGACGTGAGGCTGAGTTTGTGAGGATGTGAAGGTGGGTCTAATAGTGTGAGGATATTTGGGTGCATGGGTGAGAGGCTGTGAGGGGGGATGTGTTGCGTATGTGAGGATATGATGTTGAGTGCGTGTGTTAGGGTGTGTGAGTGTGTTTGTGAAATTAGAATCAGCTTTCTATCATCATTTCTATTAAAAATGACGTACGTGTCTTTGATCAGGACTTCTATGAGATTAATATAGCTGGGAAATCGTGTTTACGCTTGAATTATGTTTGGAACTAATTTCGCGGAAACAAAATGGGCGCTAATATTATGAAAATGGTTGGCGTTTCCAATGTTTTTGTTAGATCTCTAGGAATTCCTGGGCTCGAAAGTGTTGCGGAACTTTGCTGAACTCAATGTCCCCTGTCCGCCTCTCCAGTCACTAAACGCTTTTTTTTCTGATCAATCCACCACGCTTCTCAAATTTTATTACTACGATTCGGCCGCACATTGAGATCCACCTGTTAACTGTCTACAAGTCTCCATATCAATGTGGTTGCTTACTTTGTTCAAATTTTCACTCACACCATCAATTCTTTAACAGCGTTCTCTGAATTCTGATAGTTCCATTTCCATCAATCGAAGAGATCCAGTTTTCTAACTTCTTATCAGGGAGTAATTCTGACTTCCAATCTCCTTGCATTATAACATTTATTCCGGTTATGCAAAGTCCACCATTAATTAAAAAAAGCTCCAATTTTCCGACGTCTAATGAGCTTTACATGCTCAGTGCACAAGGAGCCATTTTCTAACTGCATGGTCACAGAATCACACAAATGCACACACAAACACGAATACACAATGCAATTTAAAGCCATTTAAAGACATTGGCTAAAAAAAACGCCCTGGAAATCGTAACAGGCCAGGAGTGAACCGTGTAAATGTCCGTGGAACTCGGGCGGGATTTTCAGCTTTCTGGCGACCAAGGCCGTAAAATCCCCCCCTCATCATGATCACAGAGGCTCTCCAAATAAGCATCACGACTTAGTTTCATTTCCCTGCCTCTTCTTGCTACAGAACATTGTTTTTATTAAATAATTTAAAGCTTTTATTATTCCCCATTGCTGCAGCTCATTTGTTGACCTTCCATTGTCCAGTCACCCCATCAGCCAATCAGTGTCTGTTGACAAAACTGTCCATCAATCATTGAACTTTCATTATCCAAGTTTCTGTCAATCATCGAGCTCTATTATCCCACTTCACACATCAATCATTGAAGTCCCTTAGTTAAAAAGTCTCTCATAAGCATTGAGCTACCATTATCCAATTTCTCCACTAATCATTCAGCAGCCATTGCCCAACTTTCTTGATAAATCATTGAACTCTTATTATCCAACTCTTTATACCAATCGTTGAACCCACGATATCCAACTCTCTCCTTGAATTATTGAGCTTCCATTGCCAAACATTATCCACTGATTTCCATTGTTCTATATTCTCTATCCATGACTGAGCTACCATTGCCCACTCACTCAATCAATCACTGAGCTCTGCATTAATCATTGAACACCCATTTCTCAACTCTCCCCTTGAAGCATTTAGCTTCCAGTGTTCAACTGTCAATCAATGGTCGATCTCTCATTTTGCACTTCTGCACAAAATACCGAACTACCATTGACCAACACATTTCGCCATGCAATGAGCTATAATTTTCCAAATGTCATTAGCAAACTGTGTGCCCCAATTTGTCAATTATCTCCATGGTATTTGAACTCCATTATCCAAAACAAATCAGCACTTATCAAGCATCCATTATTAAAATCTCTGTATCCGTCATCAAACTACATTGGCTAATTATTTCCATCAAAAATAGGACTTCCATTATTCAGCTCTCTCCACTAATCATTGAGATTGTCTGGTCAACTATATTCATCAATCATGATGCTCCAATCTTCAATTTTGTCCATCAATTAAGGGGCTACAATGCCGAACTCACTCCACCAATAGCTGAGCTCATTTCTTTCATCTCTCTCCAACAATCTTTGAGTTCTGCTTGCTGAGCTGAGTTAATCAATCATTGCATCCCCATTGCCAATATCTCCCCAAATATTGACCTCTCATTCTCTACCTCTCTCCATGAACGATTGAGCTCCCTTTGGCCTACTCGCTCCACCAGTCATTGAACTCCCATCGTTGAAGTGTTTCTGTCAATTACTGAGCTGTCATTGGCCAACACTTTTCATCAATCATCATGCTCCCATTGCCCATCTGTCTCCATTGATCATTGAGTTCTCAATATCCAACTCTCCCTATGAATCATTGAGCTTCCACTGTTCAAATCTCTCCCTATTTTGTTGAGTTCTCATTGTCCATTTCTCAAATAAACATTGAGCTCCCATTTTGAAACTCTCCCCATCAATCATTGAGCATCATTGTCCAATTATTTACAACAATAATTGAACTATTATTGTCCAAATCTTTCATCTAATATTATGCTCTCATTAGCCAATCCCCACCATAAATCATTGAGCTCTAATTGCTCAATAGTCTCAAAATATTGGATTCTAGTTGGCCAACTTTATACGTCATTGATTAAGCCCTCATAGTATGATTCTCTGCACATATAATTAAGCGTTCATTGGCCAACTCTATATCTATCAACGAGCTGCAGTGAACACAAATATAAAAATCTGCCCATTAATCATTATCTTCCATTGATCAAATCTCTGGATGAACTGTGGAACGTCAATTTTCATACTATCTCTATCAACATTAGAACGCCATTGGGCATCTCTCCATCAAGCAATATGCTCAACCAATCATTGCGTTCCAATTGTCCAGCTAATTCCAACTAAATCCAGCAATCATTAAGATCCCATTGCCCATGTCTCTCCAAAAACTGCCCTTCCATTTTCCAACTCTCTCTGGAGATTAATTGAGCTTCAATTGTCCAATTTGCTCCACTAGTCATCAATCACCTATTGTCTAATTCTCTCCACCAATCATTTTACTTCCATTGTCCAAAACTTTCCATGAATCATTGAGGTGCCATGCTCCAACCTGTTCCAACAATGTTCTCCATCATTCATTTTACTCCCATTGTCCAAATCTCCCCATGAATCAATGAACTTATTTTGTCCAACTCTTAATCAAACATTCAACCTATATGTTGCAACGTCCATCAATCAATTATCACTTGCTCTCCATTTCCCTCCAGCAATCATTGAGCTATAATTTTCCAAACATCAACATCAAATATTAACCGACGGTTGGCCAATTTCCAGCATCAACCATTGACACACCACCACCCCCCCACCCCCTCCACCGTTGCTCAACTCTCTCAAAATGTTGAACTCTAGCTGGTCGACTGACTCCAACAATCGCTGAGTTCCCAATATCCAAGTAACTTGATCGGGGGTGCTGCTTTCTTGGCTCAAATCTGTGCATATAAACATTCAAACGAGAAGCAGGAGTAGGCTATTTTACCCTTCGAGCCCAGTTCACCATTCATTTTGATCATGGCTGATCATTACATTCAATATCAAGACCTCCCCTTACCCTCACATCTAAGGATCGCTTTAGCCCCTAGAACTATATCTAATTTCTCATTGAATTCACACCGTATTTTGGTCTAAAATAAATTTTGCTGGAATGATTGTCACACAGTCACCACTCTGGTTGAAGAACGTTCTTGCCACCTCCGATCCGAGATGTTTACACCTGATCGTCAAATGGTGGCCCCTCTTACTGGCTTACTCCGCCATTGGGAACATTCTTTCGGTATCTGGAACGTCTAACCATTTTCACATTTTTAAAGTTTCTTTGAGATCTCCTCTCATTCTCCTAAGCTACAGTGAATATAATCCTGATCGATGTAGTCTTCCCTCATATGACAGACCTGCCATCCCAGGAATCAGCCTAGAAAACCTTTGCAGAAATCCCTCGATAGCTAGGACATTCTTCTTCAGATAAGGACACCAAAACTGCGCATGGTACTCCAGATTTGGCCTCAGCATCGCCCTATACAGATGCAGCAACACACCCCTATCCCTATGCTCAAACTCTCTACTATGAAGCAAACATACCATTTGCCTTCTTTTGTGTCTGCTGTACCGGCACACTTACTTTCAACAACTGACGCACGAAGACACTAAAGTGTCGCTGAGTATGTACTTCATTCAATTTACACCCAATCAAGAAGTAACCTGTCTTCATAATGTTTCTACCAAAGTGGGTAGCCTCACATTGACCTCATTACAATGCATCTGGCATGCATATTCTACACATTCAGCCTATACAAATCACACTGATCCTTCTCACAGCTCATCCTCATCCTCAACGTTGTATCATCTACAAATTTGGAGATAATACATTTACTTCCCTCAGAAAAATAATTGACATATTTTGAGAATTGTTGCGTCTGGGCAAAGATGCTTTTGGAACCCCCACTAGTCACTGACTGTTAAGCAGAAAAAGTCTGTTCAGGTCAACTCATTGCTTTATATCCGCTAAACAGCTTTGTATCCATCTCAACACATTACTTGCAATCCCATGTGCTTTAATTTTACATAGTAGTCTGTTGTGTGAGTATGTTGAAAACCACCTGGAATTCTAAGTAAACAATAGCCACTGATTCCCCTTGTCATCTCTATGAGTTGCATCCTATTCCAATAGAAGAATCCCAATAGATTCATCAAGGGTGGTTTCTCTTTTGTTAATACGTGATGACTTTGTCTGTGCTGAGTTATGAAATCCTTGATAATGAACTCTACCTCCTTCCCCAGTACTGAAATTAGGCTCACTGGCCTACAGTTCCATGTTTCCTCTCTAGCTCCCTTTTTATATGTAGCGGACTTACATTAGCTGCTTCCATTCTGTAGGGGCCGGTCCGGCAGAATTGGGGAAATAATCTAATTCTAGGACCACTTCCTTGAGTACTCTGCAATGAAGATCATCAGGCCGCAAGGTTTATTCAAGTTCAATCCCATCGATGTCTCCAAAAGCATTATTCTATTAATGCTGAATTCCTTCAGCTCCACAACAAAACGTGTTTCTCTCTGAACTGTCGTACATTATTGATGCCTCTCTTTGTAAAGCCTGAAGCAAAGTAAGCTTTTGTTTGTTGGGTATAAATTCTCCCGTTTCTGACTGGATGGGGCTGTTTTTGTCAATTGTTTTCTCTTTACATACTTATAGAAACATTCAGTCAGTTTTTTATGTGACCCATTTCTTTCACATTATGTTTGTCCCTTCTTATCAAATCCCTTGCATCAATCATTGAGCTCCAATAGACAATTATTTCTAGTAATAAATCGAGTTACCCTTGTCCAACTCTGTCCACCAATCATTGAGCGCCTTGGGCCAACAGTCTCCACATATCATGGAGTTCCATTGTGCAACACGCTCCATAAGTTATCAAGTTCTCAACTTCAAACTCACTCCGAGCATTATTCAACACGTTTCCAGCGCATGGCATCGATCATTGAGCTGATTGGCCAATACTCTTTATCAATCAGTGAGTGCAATTGTTCAACTCGCTCACCAATCTTTAACTCCCACTTATCAAATCCCTGGATCAATTATTGAATTCCTAATTTCCTAGTGCCTCGATGAACTTCTGAGCTTCCATTGATCCACTCTTTCCATCACTCATTGAGCTCTAATTGGCCTGTTTACTTCACAAACCATTGAGAGCTCATTGTCCACTAATGTCGAATGATTGAAAGCATAATATACATCTCTGTCCATTAATCATTGAACTTTCATTGTTCAAGTGTCTTTTCAATCATTGACTATCCGTTATCTAACTCTCTTCATCAATGATACAACACTCATTGTCGAACACTCGAAATCCATCACTGAACTTCAATTATCCAACTCTCTCCATCCTTTGAAACACTGCTCTCCAAACATTAAACTCCCTTTGACAAAATCTTTCTATCATTGATCTTGTGTTGTTGAGCATTCTCCATCAACCATTGTGATTCAATTTTACTACTCTCTCCATCAACCATTCAGCTCCCAATGCTCTACTCTGACCATGAATCATTGAGCTTCTTTTGTTCAAATCATTCATCATGCACTGAGCTCCCATTGGACAAACATCTCCATGAACCTTTGAGCTGTAATTGTGCATATCTCTCCACCAGTAATTGTAAAAAAAATTATTTACAAATGCAGTGGGATGCACGCACACATCAAGTGTGTGTGTGCCTGTGTGTATGTGTATGTGTGTGTGTGTGTTTGTCATACTTCCAGATTATTATTTTGTGATGGCTAGTTTTGGAACCTTGTATTTCAACAGCTTTTGACCATTGACTGAAAGCGCTAACATTGTGCAATTTTAATTGTAAGTCAATGACCATTCTTTACCGATCCTTTGAGCTGCCATTGTGCCAAGTCCCTCCATGAGTAACTATGAAAACATTATTAACAAATGCACTGGGATGCGCGCACACATCGTGTGTGTGTGTGTGTGTGTGTGTGTGTTATATTTCTAGATTATTATTGCGTGTTAACCAGCTCTGGGAACCTATATTTCGCCCAGTGACTGAAAATGCTAACACTGCGATTTTAATTGTAAATCACTGACCATACTTTACCCTTTCTGCCCATGGTTCAATTAACTCATGTTGCCTTACTTTCCCAATCACTCAAGAGCCCCTATTGTCAAATGTTCCTCGAGTCATTGTCGCTCACAATGTTCAGCTCTCTCCATAAATCATTTGTCTCACAATGTTTATATTGTTTCACCTTCAAACATTTAGTTAATTCCTGTTTCTCCACTCTTCATTCATCAGGAGGTCAGTTCCCTTTGCCCAAAGTTCTGCATCATCCTAACCCATTATACTTAATAAGTTCGCATGCTTATTTAAACAACTCTTCAATTTCATCTCTCTTCAACAATCTGGGGATTTACATCTTTCCAGGCCACCGTTCACTGCGCTCCAGCTGTGCAAATGTCACCCAGAACTGGAGTCCCATTTTAACCTGCTCTCGTTATCCAATTGTATCCATTATTCGGTGAGCTCTTTTTGTGCCCATTTCCCACTGGCTTCCCATTACACAACCCATATCAATCACTCATCAAGTTCTCCAAGTTCGACTGCTGTACCAAAGCTCAATTAATTCACCCTTCCTACCTCACTTAACTAATGGCCATTGCTCAATTCTCTCCATCAGTAAATGCCTGCTTATTCAATCCTTTTCATCGAGAATTAATTACCATTTACAATGTTTCTCAACTTTCGACATTGAATGAATTGACACCCGTGCTGCACTCATTGAGCAGCGATAGTCCAAATGTTCCGCTCACCAAATGAACTCTCATAGTTTAGCAATCTCCCAACAAAGTTATTTCTTTACCTGAAATATCTCTGTGTTATTGAAGTATTGAACTCCCTTCATAACCCAATAAACTGAAATTCACCAGTTCCTTTAGCACCCGCGCAGATTATATTTCTGTTTCATCCAATGTGGTCAGTTGGGCCGGCTTTTGTTTACACATTTTTGTACAGCTCAGTAGTTTTCTATTTTCCCATTATTGCATTCTATAATAGTCAATCAACGAGCTCAGTTGTTCAAACCTCTTTCTGTCAATTCTGAGATTTCTAATTATGCTTCCTCTGGACCAATGTTTTATTTCTATGTTTGTCCCATGTTCATTTCCATTTGCTTATAACATATTTCAATTTATTATTCAATCTCTTTGAGTCTTCCAACCATCAGACATCCTCTACATTGTTCTTCCCCACCAATACCGGCACCTGCATCAAACATGTCACATTTCTTACATTTTTGTCGTTGTTACGATAAATCATCCGTTATAAATATTACCTCATATTCTGTCCGTCATACTGCATGTGCAGCTAATTATTAACAACCGTTTTTGTTCCTATTCGCGTAAACTGTCCCATTCTCAAGGAAATTTCATTCAACAATTTTAGCCATTACCAGAAGAACTCCCGTTTGTTTTGACAGTCTGTACTGGGTCGTCTTCTTTTTCTCCCTCATTAATTCCCAATGCTTTTACAGAGGTTCGCGCATTCATAAGGACAACCCAGAACCAGGATTCCTCCCCAAACTCCAACATCACACACAGACACACACACAAACACACACACACACGTAAACATGAGAGACAGTCACACACAAACATGCGCAAATGCACAGATACATCAATACACTATCTGTGAGTACAAACACACGGACACACACAAATGCATAATGTACTGGCGTGCACAAATACAAAACACACACATAAAATCCAGATGTATACAGCCACAGATACAAAGGCACAGACAGACACGTACATGCACACCAACACAAAATCTCACGGAGATACAGGTAACGTACGGATACACTCATGTACACAAAGAACCCCGATCAAATTTGCAAAACCCCACACGCACATTCAGACACGCACACACTCACGGGTGTAAGTTCAGAGCCACAGTTAGACATATGCATATGCAAAGGCATAATATTATTAAGCCCACAAATATGCGCACCCACTGACACACACTGTTACGTTCACTGGCACACAAACTAACACTCCCCATCCCCCCGACCCTCACCCACAGCCCACACACACACAGTCACAAACGCAGAACATCCACATTCTGAGATGAAAGTAAAATAGGATTTCACCGATTGTGTGACTATCTTCTAACCACGTACCAGTCACACCGACAGCTGCCAGTGAGTGGTAAAACACCTCCTGCACCAATAATAAGACCAAACCTCCCATCCTTAGAGAGAGGGAGTAGCCTACGCTGCAGTTGAAGACAGCTGCACTCTGAAACACCGAGATGGAGTGTGCCAAGCATCACCTAATATAAACCCAGGAGGACCTCCCAGTAAGACTGGGAGCTCAGGGGACTTTGCATTAGTGGCAGTTAATGCAGCAAACAAACGAGACAAGAGCCCTATAGCTATCTTGATCCAGAGGGAGAGCTTACATCGATAATGATCTTTTTAAAAATACGCAGAAACATTGTAATAACAAAGGTTTCTTCAGTCTTTTCGAAATGACTCATTTATCATATTTCATATTTCATTAATTCGTCCTTATTAACTCAGGCTGCTTGATAGGCCTTGCTGTGGAGGCTATGGCTTCAATCTCTGGAATACATTAGATGACTTCAGGACAAGCTACAGAGTCCATGGAATATTTTGAAATTGAAGTCCATGTTGTACCCTATTTCCACACAGCAATTGCCCAGTTCACAAATGTAAGGCAATATGAGTTGAATTCATCGGCTCCAGAGAAGGCCACTCAGCCATCAATCACACGCTGCCATTCAATATGACCATTACGGATCTGATGGTGCCGTTAATATTACGTTCTGGCTTCCTCATATTACCTTTCACTCCCTTCTAAATACAGCAATTCTGTTCAAATCAGCCTTGAGTGTGGTTAATGACCTAACTTCATGTTTTCGCTGAAGTAAATAATTCCAATGTTAAATAACAGTTGAGAGAGAGAAGAAAAATCTCTTTACAATCTCAGGTAAATTCCAGATCTATTCTTTGCAAACTCTGTTCCTTACAACTGTCATCATTCCCCATCCCTTCAACATTGACCCTGTCAAGCTCTCTCAGAGTAATTTATGTTTGAATCAGATAATCTTTCAATCATCTAAACTTCAACCTATCTAACCTTTCCACGTAAGACAACAGCTTAATTCTAAACAACAACTAAGTGTATCTTTCCTGAACTATATCCATTGTAATTATATTTGTTGTGAAATTAGGGGATTCAAACTCTATGCACTACGCGTGAAGTGGCAACAGCAGCACCATAGACAGTTGAAGCAAAACTAGTTTATGTTTCAGACTCCTGAAATGGTTGCCTAAACTCCATTTACTTTTAATAAGTGCGCGAGCATATTAATTCCTTTTCAGCTAACTCAAGTACTTTCTCTTTGAACCATAGAAGTCTATATTCTCCCTTCATTTACATAAATCTTTTTCTTCTATTTTTCTTTCCAAAGTGCAGTACTTCACATATCCCGTTATCATATTGCATATTCCAATTTTCAGGCCACTAGATTCACAATTGCAGGTTGTTTTTGTGTCCTACTCAAAACTTGCTTTCCCTCCTATCAAATTATGGTCAGCAAATTTGGCTACAACGTTATCTGATTTTGATTTGATTTATTAACACGAGATGGGTGGATATAGGAGATTGTTTTAAATAAGGTTCATTAGCGTCCCTGGTAAGGTAAATGGATATGGAATGATAATAATGTTTTTTCTCTTTTCATTCACAGGTTTTAAGTCGGTCCGCCTTGTTGTCCAACGAGGGGCATACACGCCAGGGGTCGTACTTGGGCTGCTCTTGATTGTTCGAGATTGGCCTAGTGCTTCATGTCGTTACTGTGTGCTTAAACTGGACCAGATGCTGGGCAACACGACAGCTCAGTGACTATCACTGATTGCTGTGCAGACACATGGGTTTGGGCCGGTGTCTGTGGGAGTTTGCGCGTTCTCCCTGCGCTTGCGTGGGCTTTCTCCGCGTGCTCCGGTTTCCTGCCACACCCCAAAGATGTGCTATTAGGCTGATTGGCAGTAATCCATTGTCCCTAAATTAGTTTCCGTCAATGTAGATGACCATAAAACATTAGATAAGGGTTATGGGTGGAGCGGGGGGGAGGGTGGGGGAACTGGTGGTGTTAAAATGGCGGCGCGGGCTCGTTGGGCCGAAGGGCCTGTTTCCCGGGCTGTTTTTGTTCTTTGTTCTTTGTATTAACGTACAGTGAAAAGTGTTGTTTCTTGCACACTGTACAGACAAAACATAGATAAGAAAACGAGAGAGTGCAGAATGTAGTGTTACAGTCATAGTCATTGTGCAGAGAAAGATCAAATTCATGCAAGGTACGTCCATTCAAAAGTCTGACAGCAGCAGGGAAGCCGGTCGGTACGTGTCCTCAGACCTTTGCACCATTTCCCACAGAAAGAAGGTGGAAGAGAGAATATCTAGGGTGCGTGGGGTCCTTGATTATGCTGTATGCTTTGCTTCAGTCGAGTCATTTGAATAGATTATGATCGGCTGGGGTCCTGGCACCAATCTTTCTGGCATCCCATTCCTTGGAGTTCATCAACATGTTTAAATTGATCCGTTTATCTTCATGTTTCCTCTCAGTTAGCAGGGGGTGATATTGCTGACATTCCCATGAGCTCTATTTTTCTGTGGTAACGTTTTAATTGCATTTGCCCCATTCGCTGGACAAGTTATGAGGGAAACGCAATAGATTTATTTGTAATGGTTTCATTCTGAATTGTACAGATTGGCTTTTCCCTGACACATTAGGCGAGATTCTTCAGCCTCCCAGCACATGAATCCCGCTGGCGTGATCGATCCGAGAATTGCAGCCAGAGTATTTGAATTGGTTAACAAGCATCATTGCTTTTGGCATTTGATCCTGTTGCAAATTCACTTTCCCCGCTTGGCGTCAGGATGACATCCAGCAGTTCCAACGGCATGCCACCATTCGCCTCTTTGGTTGATTGGCGATACCCACTAGTGAACATGCATGTGTCTTCATGCTATGCTTCCAATTATCATCAAAACGACTATCAACACATCACTTGATCTTGCTTTCTTCATCCTGCAGCTGATCCACAGGACTGCATACATCTTCGGTCCTATGAATTGACGTAGGTCAGCAAAGTTGCGTCTGCTTGATAAGTGCTGACACACCCAGGAAATCTCTCTTTGAGAAAACTGTTTCATCAATGATTTTATCCTTTCCTGTGATGTCCAGACTGTGAATATTTTCTTAATAGTTCTAAGCTGTCTATATTTCACAGAGGTGAAGTGAGGTGTTGAGGATATTATTTTCACAAAGCAGTATCTTGCTGCTCGCAGTCATATGATGCGGTTGCTCAAAAAGTCAATTAGTCTGCTAAAAATGATTACTGCTTATCTTCATTAAGGATCAAATATTTCGCCTTGAAGCAATTGAAGCCACTCCCCCGAGAGCAATACCCATCAAGAATGAATGTTCCTTTTTGTGCCTGTTTACAGCAAAGTGTACCTCTATGTACAGGGTGCAATGCTGAAAGTTGTAATCAAAACGCAAAAAAAGGTACCATATAATAGTAGTGACAGAGGGCTCAATGCTGGACCAGAAAGCAGGGGACGAAACCCCCACATCAATCAACAAAACTCCATGCATATTGACAACAGCAATTCCTAAGAACAACCAGCCAATCACACAGCTATTCCTGATCACGATGGGAGCTATGTCGTCCTCTTTCATCACCAGGTTTTTAATGAGGCTTTTTCACGGAGAACAACTAAATGGTATGTGGAAAACAGGCTATGTGTGCAGCGCTTGTAGCTGCATTGAACCAGCCTAGAGTGATACTCTGATTAAGAGCCACTGTTCATTTCCTTTCTGGATATTCTGCAGAGTTTGCCATCTGACCTGGTAGGCAAGTAATATCCTTCCAGAAATGCAAACCAGGAGAATCGAGAAGAAATACAAAGTGGGGCTTGGACTCAACATTTTATTCAGCCTGAAACTGTCAGAAGTTGTTCCCTAAACTGCACAGAGCTATTAATGTTGTCATGAAAATAGTGAATGCAAAGCAGGGCCTTTGTTCGGCAGTCAATTTTCTCAATATGCTGTGCGGTGCTGCTCTGGTGGAGATGTTAAATTTTTTCGTGTGAGCTGTGAAAACAAGGTAGAAAGGTCAAATTTGCCCCTCGTCTTTCTCCTTTAGCTCACATGCGGACAGGATCAGAAGTATAGGCGATCTATCTGCAATGAAATCGAATCGTTGCTCATGGATAAACCCAGTCTGAAAGTAGAATAATCCTTATCAGCATCAACATTGGGATTCACTGTGCGTTGCACAGTTGTAGGCACTACTGCCTCATAACGCCTGAGACCAGTGTTCAATTTCAACCTTAGGTGACTGCCTGCGTGGAGTTTGCATGGTCTCCCTGTATCAGCTTGTGTTTCCTCTGGGTACTTCAGATCTCTCCCACAATCCAAGGATATGCAGGTTAGTGGATTTACTATGCTAAATTGCACCTTAGTGTTAGGCGGACTTGGACGGTAAATACTTAGTATTACATTGATATGGCCTGGGAGGGATTGTTGTCGGTACACGCTCAATGACCCGAATGGCCTCCTTCGGCACCATAGATTCCACGATTCTGTAGACAACTTCACAGTAAACCCTATACTGGGTGTAACATCCTCTGCCACATTTCTTTTCGTGGAAGGTATTGATTTTTTTTTTGGGGGGGGGAGGGTCGACGTATCCTGTGGAATATGAAATGAAACGTCGCCATAGTCTAGGTTGACCATCGACTGCTGACCTGGCTCTGACGTAACCTGAGGGTCTCCAGATCGCAGGAGAGTGGTATGCTTGAGAAGGTAAGGACTTCATGAACGGTCTTAGCCTGTGCGTGAATGGAATCCACAGATTAGTGAAAATTTCTATAATATGATTCCGCCCTCCAGCGAGCTGAGCTAATTGAACCCCCTTTAGAATATGTATTTCTCACAATAGAGCTGGAGGCCTTGAAGGCGCAACAGTTAGTAGGAATGTGTGCTCATCAGTGTTTTGTCCGGCATAATTTCATTTGCAAGAGCCCTGTTCCCCTTTCTGAGAGATCCGTGGCCTATCTATACTCAAAGCATGAAAAGAATCTGCGGGAATTTGGTCAGTATGAGGTTTGACCCTCCTGCCTCGGACATCATGGCATGGGAAAGGTAAGTGGAAATGGACAAAACTGTTTACCATTGATGCTGCCATGAGATCAGTATAACTCGTATTTCCTCGAGAACAATCATGCCACAAGATCCCCTGGAGACTTCCACGATGAGAACCTGAGTACCAAGTGCAGCTGATCACCTATGGAAGTGGCTCTCCCCACATCAGTCGTACAAAAGCGCCATACACGTTTGCACTGCTACCTCATAGCTCCAACGAACCAAGATCCCCTTTCATGTCTGAGGAGACGTGAAATAGCCATGGTGACGGGGATAGGGTGGTGTGTGGTCCTGGGTAACATTTTTTTTTCGTAGAATCGGTGCAAAGGTAATGCGCCGAATTGTCTCCTTCTTCGCAGTTGTTGTTCTATGCAATTTCTACAACACTGACCATGATAGATCACACAGCGTCGCACCAGGGTCAAGATGCAATAGTTTAAGATTTTTCATTCACGAAGGAAAGGCTGTCCCGATGTCAATGCCAGGCATATAGCTGGCCCGGAAGAAAACTACAGTTCCGAAACTCGATTGACAAGACAATTTCCAGCATTTCCGCTTGGATCGCTGATGCGAAAGTGAGCAATCTCCAAGGAAGCATTTCTAATAGCGCATTAAAAACATGGGAAGCAGGAGTGGAAATCCACTGACTGATTTGAGACTAACTTCATTGTTATAGAAACTGACATTAGAGACCAGATAAAATACAGGAGAGATCCGAAAGAGAACAATCTGATTTTACTAGCTGCCAATCAAAGTAAAGTCCAGCAACTGCTAGGCTCTGCGCAAGGGAACACTAATTATAACTTTGCCAGGTTATTCCGCTGTGCTTCGACACTGGGAATGCTAGGTGAATGTTGGGATCCAAAAGGCAACAGGCCCCATTGTGATCATAGACAAGGGAGATCATCAACTGCATTGTACCGGGGAGAATTGGCTACAACACGGACGTTGATTGGTTCACAACTAAGTTAATGGAATATCGCCATAACTGTCTAGGCCAACATTTACTCTCCAACGATAATTGCCCTTGAGAAGTTCCCTTCTTGACTAGGGCAGTCCTTGTAGAAAAGTACATGTTCATTGTCGTTAGCGAGGGTTTTCCGCGATTATGACCCAGAAACAGTGATTATATTTCCAGCTCAGATGGCGGATGCCTCGTACGGGGACCTCCAGATGTTGACTTCCTGATGTAACTGCTGCACTCGTCTTATTCGCTGCAAGAGGTTTCAAATTTGGAGGTTGTTGCCGAAAGAGCCTTGGTGAGGGGCTGCAGAGTGTTTTGCAAAGCCAACATTTAAACTATGCAACCTTTTATCATTTTAATTTATTCTGTTCTGTTTGCAACGTCCATCATTCCAGGTAATAATATATCCCCGAGGTGATCTATGCACCTGATCTGTCAGGTTTCTGGTCAGTCTTGTCAAGGTTCAAGACTGGAAAACTCTCCATAACAGTGATTATGTTAGTCCTCACCTCAAAATTCTAATTTTGTTCGATTATCGATATCACCATGTTTGCATAAAAACTGAATTGTTACTGCACAGCGAGAAGCCACTCGGTCTTCTTTGCTTGTTCTCTGCAGCATCCAAACAGTCCCAGCCCATACATTATTGCTCCGTAGCTGTGGAATTCTCTCTCTTCAGTGAATTCCCCAGATCTTTGGGAAGATAAGAATGAAAGTGCCTCAACTATACTCTCAATTGTAGCATTCGAGTTCATAACCAAGATTTGTGAACATTTAATGTCATCCTATCGCCGACGGTTCTGTTGTGTAATCATCTTCAATCAGTGCCCTCTCCTTCTCGACCATTCTGCGAACGGTAACAATTTATTCATAAGTGCACTTGTCGTGACCTCTTACTGGTTTGATCACGCACCCAGAGGCGAGAATTTGAACGTAAGAATGTCATTTGTTCCTAACATGATTTCATCAATTTGAACATTTTCCACAATATCAATGCTTTGTACCTGCATAAACAAGGGGAAATTTTGATATCTGGAGACACTTGGATGTCGTTAGTCATTACTCACTAAAATCTAACATGCAAGAATTGATTAGGAAGGCAAACGACATGTTGGGCTTAATCACATTGATACTTGTTTTCAGGCGTAAATATGTCTTGCTCCAGTTACATAAAACTTCGGTGAGACCACATCTGGAGCATTGTGTACGGTTGTTGTCTCGCTACCTTTGGAAGGATGTGACCACCACAGGGAGAGTGCAACGGAGGTTCATCAGACTAAACCCGGGATTGGTGGGAGAATTATAAGCGAAGTAATTGAGAAAATCGGACCTTTCCTTTGAAAGGTTAGAGGTGATCTTATTAAAACATACACAAATCTTACAGGTTAGACGTGGATTCCTGCACTCGCTCGCCATCCTGGAATCAGGGCACACAGACTGCTAGTAAGTCGTAGACCATTTTAAAATCAAAAAGAATAATTCCTTATTTTGTTTGAAACTGTATTTCTCTACCCCAGAACGCGGTGGATTCCCAATCGCTGAGACTGATCAAGATAGTTTTCCGGAGAATAATAACCTAATCAGAGATGGGGAAATTGGGGGCGGGTGTAGGGGGTGGGGTAAGGTGGTGCGGGGAGGGAGAATCGCGTTTAGATGATCAGCCATCACGTAATTCAGTGTTGGAGCCGGCTTGATGAAGCAGAAGAGACAGAGAGATAGAGAGAGAGAGAAAGAGAAAGAGAATGACGGAGAGTTGATCCTGGTGGAAATTCAGTCTGCAAATTTCTGGGAGGAAATAAAACAATGTGTGATGCCGCAGAGAAACAATCAATTGATTGGTTGATAATCATTGTGCTTGATCATCTTTGAGTGATTTGGAAAGTATTAGTCATTGCAACGTTTCATTTGTAGTGGTAAGATTTACAAACCGTGGTAAAGTTGATCGGGACTAATCCTTCTCTATCAGATACAAGGCTCAACGGGGGCATCCATGAACACCCATTGGATTGGAGCAAGATGCTTCTTGGTAAAGTATTGCCGTGTATTGTCGTTGTCCTCTGCAATTCGGCTGATCAGAATATCAGCCTTTAAATCAACCTGTTTGGCCACGTCAAAAACGCAACTGTCAAGTCCTGAAATTTGGCCTATACCCAGACCTTGTCCAGTGTTTTATTTACAACACATTTAGATTACTATTGGGATGATGCCGTCGTTTAGCTGGTGACATCTCCAGTGGTTGTTGGCAGAGTTGCCATCATCAAAATAATGATAATCTGACGAAATTGACTGCCGTTTACAGCAAATGCCGCATCAAACTGCCCTAGAACATTGGATTTAGTGGAAAACTAAAAACTCCCCACCGGTTGCAACGATACCTGGCACAAAGGACGACGGCTTTTGGTGTTGTTCACGTCACCTCAATCCCACTTCATTACTGCAAGAGTTGTTAGGGTACTGCCCAAGGCGAAACCGGCATCAAATAATTAATCAAACACATTACCTCCTTCATAAGTTCAAAAGTGGGATGTTCGTTGAGGACTGCACAATGCTCAGCCGCATTCACGACTCTTCAGATACTAAGCAGTTCAGGTCCAAATGCAGCAAGACCTACACAATATCCAGGATTGGGCCGACAAGTGGCAAAGAACATTTGTGCTTCACAAACACTAGGCAAGGACCATTTCCAACACTATGGAATATAACCATCACTCAGTGACATTCTATCACCTGACCATCGCTGACTCTCCCAATATCAACATACTGAGTTACTATTGAAATGAAACTGAATTGGGCTCGTCATATGAATATTGTGGCTGTCAGAGCACGTCATGAATCATGTAGCTAGTAACATAAGTCCTTACTGCAGAAGGACAGCCTACCACCTTCAATGCAAAGTCAGGAGTATGATTGAATTTCCTGAGCATGCCTGGATGAGATCAGCTCTATAAACGCTCAAGGAGCTCGATTCACTCCAGAAAAAAAGCCTGATTGCATTACCAGCCTAGATGTAAAATTAACTTCCTTCGCAAGTAGGCAGCACCACGAACAATACACAGGGCATGAAATCAAAACCCCTGAAGGCTGTCAAAAGTTAGAGATATGGAGGGTTTCAGACTTGTGATTTTTGCAAGATAAGGGTCTGGAGGAAGTGGCAGGTTTAGAGAGGATTTTCGGGGTTGGAAAAGGTAACAGCATTAGGGAGGGTCCAGGGGCTGGAGTAGTTTACAATGAATTGGAGGATCGGAGGGGCTAGAAGAGATTAAAACGATAGGGAGGGTGGTAAGGCTGACAGGAGGTTATGGTGAGAGGAAGGGTTTAGGTGTTTGAACAGGTTACAGAATATGGAGGTTTGTAAGGGTTGGAGCAGGTTACAAAGATGAGGGATGTTGTAGCAGTGAACACGTTGACAGATATACGATTTATTCTGGAGGTGGGGTTGCATAAAAAAAATGACGAGTCTGGAAACGGTTATGGATGTGGGGAGTGTTTCGGTGGTTAGCTGAGGTTACATGGAGAAGGAGGTTTTTAGGTGTTTGAGGATGTACCAGATCTAGATGTGGGATGAATTTTAGCATCTGATGGAGGTTGCAAATACAGTGAGAGTTGTAGGAGCTGGGCGAGGTTACTGAGATCGGGAAGGCAATATTGGTTGTAGTACCTAATCTAGATAGGGGCTTTATTGGGACTGGATTTGTTTACAGAAATAAGGAAGGTTGTGAGGCCTGGCGGCTGTCACAGAGGTAGGCAGGGTTTTAGAGGCTGGAGGAGGTTACAGTGATAGGAAGGGTTGTAAGGCTGGAGGAAGACATAGCGATTGGGAACCTTCTACAAGTCACTGGAGATTACACAGATAATGAGGGTTGCGTGAAGAGGAGCTTGTAATCATTTGGAGGGGCGTAAGGATTGAAACTTGTTTAACACATTACACAGGTCAGGTGTCGAGGCTGGAGAAAGTTACAGAGTTGTGCAATGTTAATTACACTGGGAAAGGTTAAATTGATTGGAAGGGCAGGACTTTTTGGAGTCGTTTATCTAGTGTGGGAAGATTGTATGGGGCAGAGGTGAATTCAACAGAAGGTATGATTGGACGTGCTGGGTGAGTTTACGAAAATTGATAGGGCTGTGGTGTATTAAGGAATGTCCAATGATGAACTGGTTTGTAGCAGATTGAGGAGTTTGGAGGGAAAGGAAGTTTGCAGGGTCTGAATGCTGCTGCAGAAGTATGGAATATTCCGCAGGCTAGAGGATGTTTTGGAGAAAGGAGGAGTTGCAGTGTTTAATGAAAGTTACAGAGTTTGGTCGGGCTGCAGGTTCTGGAGGTGGTTACTGAGGTAGAGAGATTTGCATGAGCTGCAGTAAGATATAAAGATAGGCAGGGTTTTTGAGCCTGGCGAAGTTTACAATGGAAGGAAGTTTTGTAGGAGCTGTGACATCTACTGAGAATCGGAAGATTCCAGCGGCTTAAGGAGGGTGCAGAAAGTGGGAGATTGTAATGGCTGAAGGAAGTTACAGAGATCCGGACCGAACCTCCCATCCTCGGAGAGAGTCAGTGACGTATTCTACAGCTCGAGACAGCTGCACACGGAAACACAAAGATGGAGTAAGTCAGGCATCATCTAATATAACCCCAGGAGGACCTCCCAGTGAGAGAGGGAGCTCAGGGGACCTGATACCAGTTGCAATTAATTTAGCAGACACACTAGGCTAGAGCATCTTAGCTATCTTGATACACTAGGAGAGATTAGATCGACAATGGTCTTTTTAAAGCGCACAGAAATATTGTAATAGTAAAGATTTCCTGAATCTTCCATTGGAAATGGCTGCATTTATCATGTGCCATATTTCATGAATTTGTCCTTATTAACTCAGGCTGCTTGATAGACCTTGCTCTCGGGGCTAAGGCTTCAATTTCTGTCGCCCCGTAGATTACTTCAGGACAAGCTCCAGTGTTCATGGAATATATTCAAATTGAAGCCGATGCTGTTCCCTATTTCCACACAGCAATCCCCACTTCACAAATATGAGGTAATATCAACTTATGGGGACTAGAATATGACACACAGCCCCTGAATCATGTGGTGCCATTCACTGTGACCATGGCGGATCCGAAGGTGCCTCAATATCTCTTTCCGGCTTCCTCACATAACCTTTGACTTCCTTCTAAATGTAAGAAATATTTTCAAGTCAGCCTTGAAATAGTTAATGATGCAGCTTCAAGTTTTCGCTGAAGTACGGAATCCCAACGTTAAATGCAACTTTGAGTGAGAGAAAAAAAATTCTTTAAAATTTCAGGGAAATTCTAGACCCATTCTTCGGAAACTGTGTTCCAGATACCAGCCCTCACTGCGCATCACCTCAACACCTACCCTGTCAAGCCTTCTCAGAACAATTTATGCTTCACTCAGGTAACATTTCCAACTTCTAAACTCCAACCTGCCCAACCTCTCCTTATAAAATAGTAGCTTGATCCCAAACACCAACTTGGTGCACATTCCCTGAACTACTTCCATTGGTATTATATTGGTTGTTAAATTAGGGGATTCAAACTCTATGCAGTGCACTCGGTGTGACATCACCAATACCATGTGCAGTTGTAGCAAGCTAGCTTATGTTTTGCACCCTTTAAATAATTGCCTGTAAGCCATTATATTTTAATTATTGATGTACCTGCATATTAATTCATTTTCAGCACACTCAAGCATCTTCCATTTTTACCATTTTTACTCTCTCGTCGCTTACATAATGCTTTTCTTTTTTTTCCTTCCAAAGTGCAGTATCTCACATATCCCCTAATCATTATCCATGTTCTAATTCTCTGGCCACAAATTTCACCTTTGCAGATATTTTTGTATCCTCCTCACTATTTGCTTTCCCACCTAGCAACTTATGGTCAGTAAATTTGGCTACAGTGATTTCTGTCTCTTAAGTCCAATCGTTAGTATAGATTACAAACCGTTGGGATCCTGGCACAGTTCTCTCTGGCATCCAATCCCGCGCAGTTCATCAAAGTGCTCATATTGATCCATTTTTCTCCTGTCAGTTAATAGCGTAGAATATTGTTGCCTTCTCCATGAACTCTGACTTTATATCTTAACGTTTTATTTGCATTAGCCTCATTCGCTGGAAATGATATGAAGCAAATGCCGCATACCTATTTGTGATGGTATCATTCTGAATAGGTCAGATTTGCTTCTGGTTGACACAGTGAGATTATTTGGCTTCTCAGCTACACGAGTCCCGCTGATATGATCGGTCGGTGAATTGCAATCAGAGTATTAGAACTGGTTAACAATCATCATTGCTGGTCGCTGCCTTTGGCATTGGATCCTGGTGCAAAGCCACTGTGGTTACTTGTTGTCAGGATGGCATCCACCAGCTCATGCGGCATGTCACCATCCGCCTCTCTAGTTGGATAGTGACTTCCACTCGTGAAAATACGTGTCTTCATGCTATGCATCCAATCGTCATTGAAGCCACAATCGACTCATCACCTACTCTTGCTTTCCTCATCTTGAAGTTGATCCACAGGATTGCGACCATCTTCAATCCTTTGAATAGATGTGAGCGAACGAAGTTGCATCTACTTGATAAGGATTGGCACACGCTGGACATCTGTCTTTGTGGAAACGGTTTATCAATAATTTTGTTCTTTCCTCTGATATCCAGGCTGCGACTATTTTCTTCATAAACCTCAGCTGCTTTTGCTTCCCAGAAATGAAGGAAGGTGCTAAGGATAATGTTGTCATAAACCAGTGTCTTGCTACTGGGAGTAGTATGACACTTTGCTTATAGAATTCACTCGTCGGCTAAGGGTGATTACTGCTTATTTTCATTAAGCATCGGGTGGCTATCCATCAGGGACTCATGATTGTTTATTTTTCTTTCAACTTAGAGCAAAGTTTATCTTCATATGCAGGATGCAATACTGAAAATTAAAAATAGGCAGCATATAGTCGTGGTGACTGAGGGCTCGATCTTGGACCAGAAATCAGGGGACAGAACCCTCTCAGTGATCTGAAAACCCCCAACCATTTTGACAGCAGCAACTCCCAAGAGCAACAAGTCAATCACTGTGCTATTCCTGACCACGGTGCGAGGTACATCTCCCTCTTTCATAACCAGATTTGTCATAGTGCTTTCTTATGAGGGGGGAATAAGCAAATGGTATATCTAAGACAAGTAATGACTGTTGCTAACCGTGTATAATCAAGGTAGACCGATACTCTGATTAAGAGTCGCAGTAATTTCCCTTTGTTTCCATCGTGGATATGTTGAAGAGTTTGTTATCTGATCTGGTAGCCAGGCAATCTGCTTCCAGAATTGCAAACCAGGAGGATCGAGAAGGAAAGTGGGGCTTGGACTCAAAATATTTTCTCTCTGAAACTGTCAGAAGTGTTTCTCTACTAAACTGCAAAGTGCATTTCATGTTGTCAACAAAGGAACCAATGAGAGGGTTGTTGGGTAGCCATTTTTTCCCAATATGCTGTGGGGTCGTGCTCTGGTAGCGATGTCAAATTCTTCCCTGAGAGCTGTGAAAACGAGGTAGAGAGTTGCAAACTGTCCCTTACACATGTCCTTCTGCTGACATACGGAGAGAATGTGGCACAATGCTTAATGCTGCTGCCTCACAGCACCAGGGACTTGGGCTCGATTCCAAGCTTGGGTTACTGTCTGAGTGGATTTGCCCGTTCTCCCCATGTCTGCATGAGTTTCCTCCGGGTGCTCCAGTTTCCTCCCACTGTCCAAAGATGTGTGTGTTAGTTGGAATGGCCATGCTAAATTGCCCCTTAGATCCAGGGGACTAGCTAGTATAAATGTATGGAGCTATGGGGGTAAGAATTGGGTGGGATTGTGGTCACTGCAGATTCAATGGACCGCATGGCCTCCTCCTGTTTTGTAGGATTATATGATTCTGTGAGAATCAGAACTATAGAAAATCTGCCTGCAATGAAACAGATCACTGCTCCTGGATACACTCAGTCCACAAACAACATTGGTGGCACAATGGTTTGCACTGCTTCCTCAAGCGCCAGGGACCCGGATTCAATATCCACCTCAGGGGACTGCTTGCGTGGAGCTTGCACTTTCTTCTAGTGTCTGCGTGGGTTTCCTCTGGGTGCTCCGGTTGTCTCCATGATCCAAGAAATGCAGATTGTGTGGATTGTCCATGCTAACTTGCATCTCTAATCAGGCAGATTTGCAAGGCAAAACATTGTGGGTACGTGGATATGACCAGGGTGGGATTGTTGTCCCACCCGGGTACACCCTCGATGGGCTGAACGGCTTCCTTCGTATTATGTATTTATGATTTTACAGAAAAGTTCATAATGAGAACCAGATATGTAAAACCCATATAGTGGGTGCAACTTCCTCTGCCACATTTCTTTTAGAGGAATGTGATGATTTTTTTTGGATGGGGGTGTTGACATATCCTGTGGAATATAAAGTGAAATGTCGCCTCGGTATAGGAGGATCATAGGCTGCTGTCCCCTTTGAGAGAGAACATAGAACATAGAACATAGAACCCTACAGTGCAGAAAGAGGCCCTTCGGCCCATCGAGTCTGCACTGAACACAATCCCACCCAGGCCCTATCCCCATATCCCTACACATTTACCCGCTAATCCCTGTGATTCAAGAGTGACTGTGGAGTCATCAGACCTCAGGTGAGCGGTATGGTTGAGAAAGTGTGGACTTCATGAATTATCTAAGCCTGTATGGGAATAGAATCCACACTTTTCATGGCAATTTGTATCATGAATCAACCCTCCAGCCAACTGAACTAACCGACCCCCTCCTTTAGAATGTATATTCTAAAGTGAGATAGCCATGGTAACGGGGATAGGGCAACGGGTGCTCCTGGGAAACAAGTTCTTTTGTAGAATCGGTGCAAAGGTCGAATGGTCTCTTTTTCGCAGTTGTGGTTTTATGCAGCTTCCACAGCGCTGACAATTGCAGGTCATTCATGGTTGCATGAGGGTTAAGATACAATTGTTTAAGGTTTTTCATTCACAGCGGAAAGGCTGTCTGGGTGTCAATGTCAGGCATACAGTTGGCTCAGAAGTAAACTAAAGTTCCTAAACTCGATTGACAAGGCAATTTCCAGCATTCCCGCTTGGAAGATAGATGGGAAAGTGAGGATTATCCAAGGAAGCATTCCCAATACCGCATTCAAAACATGGGAAGGAAGAATAGAATACCACTGACTAATTTGAGACTAGCTTCACTGTCATGGAAACTGTGCTTAAACACGAGAAAAAATACGAGAGATCCGAGAGAGAACAATCTGATTTTGCTAATTGTTGCTCAAAATCAATTCCAACAACTGCTAGGCTCTTCACCAATAAACACTGATTGTAACTTTGCCGCAACATCCAGCTTTGCTTGCACACTGGGAGTACTCGCGGTATAATGGTATCCAAAAGACAATATGCCCATTCCGCACATGAAATGGCTCCATTGTGAACATAACAAGGAAGATCATCAACAACTGCATTGTACCGGGGAGAGTTGGCTGCAACACAACATTGATTAGTTTACAAATATGTTAATGGATGTAGCCCTAACTGTCTAGGTCAACATTTATTGTCCATCGATTATCGCCCTTCTTCCCTTCTTGAACAGTGCAGTCCTCCTAATATAATTACGTACGCATTTTTGCTAGGAAGGGTGTTCAGGATTGGTGGGTGTTGCCGAAAGAGTTTTGGTGAGAGGCTGCTGAGCGTTTTGCAAAGCCAAAATTTAATCTATGCCTCCTTTTATGAGTTTAATTGGTTCTGCTAGATTCACAATGTCCGTCATTCCAGCCACTAAGGTTTCCTCAGGGTGAACCTGTTAGGTTTGTGGCCAATCATGTCAAGATTCAAGAATGGAAAACTCCCTACACCCATGATCAGATTAATCATGAACTTGGAATTCCAGTTCTGTCGATAATCGATATCAACATGTTTGCACAATTGCTGAACTGTTACTGCACAGCGAGAGGCCACTCGGTCGATTGTCTCCTTTGCTGGCACTCTGCAGCATCACATCCGCCCCAGCCCATACATTACTACTCTGCAGCCGTGGAATGTTCCTCTCTTCAATTAATTTTCCAGAACTTTGAGAAGATAACAATGGAACTGCCTAAACTATACTATCACCAGGAGCATTCGAGATTATACCCTTGACTTTATAAAAATTAAAATCTTCCTGTCGCCGACGGTTCTGTTGTGTAATCATCTTAAATCATTGCCCTCTTCATGTCGACCATTTTGCTATCGGGAACAATTCGTCCATATTCGCCCTTGCTCTGATCTCTTACAGGCTTGACCACATACCCAGAGGCTTGAATGTGAACAGAAGAATGTAATTTGTTCCGAACATAATTTAATTAATTGGAACGTTCCCCGCAATATCAATATTTTGTATATGCATAAACAGGGGAATGTTGACGTCTGGAGACTCTTAGTTGTCATTCGTCATTAGACACTAAAATCTAACATGCATGGGATAAAATTGATTAGGAAGACAAACGGAATTTTGCGCATCATCACGAATAGTTTTAAATAGAGACGAAAATATGTCTTGCACCTGTTATATAATTGTAGTGAGACCTCATCTGAAGTATTGTGTGCGGTTGTTGTCTTGCTGCCGAAGGAAGGATGCATGTACTATAGGGAGAGTGCCATGGAGGTTCACCAGACTAAACACGGGTTTTTTTCGAGAATTATAAGTGGAGTGATTGAGAAAAGTGAACCTTTGCTTTGAGAGATTAGATGTGATCTCATTAAAATCTTACAGGGCGTGTGACAGGGTAGACGTGGATAAGTTGTGTCCACTTGCAAGCAATTCTGGAACCAGGGTAGACATTCTCCCAGTAAGACATAGACCATTTGAAGCTCAGGTGAAGATGAATTCCTTATTTTGTTTGAGAGGGTGGTATATCTTTAACTTTCTCTAACCCAGAGGATTGTGGATTCTCAGTATTTAAGATAGGTCAAGATAGATTTCTGGAGAATAAGGACATCAAAGGAAAAGGGTAAATTAGGGGTTAAGAAGAATAGCATTGAGATGGATGATCAGCCTTCACCAAATTCAATGCTGGGGCCTGCGTAATGAACCATAAGGGACAGGGAGGGAAAGAGCGAGAGGGTGGGGGCGGGGTGGGGGGGAGAGAGTGAGAGAGAGAACTGAGAGTCGGAGAATGGATCCTGCTGCGAATTCAGTCGGCAATATTCAGAGATTTACAAGCTGTAGAAAAGCTTATCGAGACTTTTCCTTCTCCATCAGGTGCAAGGGCCAATGGGGGCGTCCATGGACTTCATTTGGATTGGTGCAGGATGTTTCTTGGTAAAGTATTGCAATGTTTTTCGTTGCCCTCTGCAATTCGGCTGATCAGAATATTCCCCCACTTTCCCCATAAGCAATTATATGGATCCATCAGATTCACAGCCTGTTAATCAACCTGTTTGGTCACATCATGAACGAATGAGGATATCCAGCATTTCCTATTGATTTATTTCTATTTCCAAGCCACGATATATCACTTTTTGATTTTTCTTCCTGAAGGAGTGTGACTTATGAAGGACAATCTTGAGAAATCCGACCTACTTTGATTGCGTACCTCACTACATAAGAACATAAGAAATAGGAGCAGGAGTAGGCCATCTAGCCCTTCGAGCCTGCCCCGCCATTAAACAAGATCATGGCTGATCTGAAGTGGATCAGTTCCAATTTCCCGCTTTCTCCCCATAACCCTTAATTCCCTTGTCTATCAGAAACCTATCTACCCGTGACTTAAATATATTCAGCGAGGTAGCTTCCACCACTTCAATGGGCAGAGAATTCCAGAGAGTCACCACCCTTTGAGTGAAGGAGTTCCTCCTCAACTCCGATCTAAACTGCGCCCCTCCCTCCCCATTATTTTGAGGCTGTGCCGTCTAGTTCTCCTATCCTTTCTACGTGGCTTAGTCAAGTCTCCATGATTCGCTGTCAGGAACGCGGCACGGTCACTCCATTCTTAAACCTCAGGGATCATGTTTCTGAAACTCCCATTGATGTATTAAATTTTTCCTGAGTCATTTGCGGTTTGAAAAGTAGCAATTACCCGCAATGCTGGGCATCACTTGCGTCGGGGTTTGACATGTCTATGTTGATTGGTAAATTAGCAAATCATCCTGCCTTCCTGCTACATGTGCAGCTTCTTCCAATTTTTTTCTGAATGACAAATAAATAAAAAACATTTCTGAGGATGATCTAGAATGTTTCCCTAATGTATATTGTGTCGATATCATCAGGTGCATCAGAAGGATTGGAAAGTCTTGTGTTTGCTCCTTTGCTGCGCTCAAATATAGACAGCCAGTTCCATTCATCGAAACAATTGTTCATAATGAAGCACCCAAAAATATCAGTATACCTGACTGAAATAAGCCATTTTGGAAGAAGTATTTCTACTCCTTCACCCTGTTGACCTAAAGATTGTTTTTAAAGAAACATGTCACAATTACTGACAATTTCAATCAGTGTTTGATTCTGAGATTGGGCGTAACATTCTAGTATATTAGAAACATCCCTGCGGTAAAGAACATTCAGCTGAACATAGGTTTCAGGTTGTCCTGCGCATATTCTGTAAACGCTGAAGATACTTCTGCCAAATCACATGACAATATAACATGTTCTGAATGGGGTTAAGTATGTAGGCAGATGAGAGACCGCAGGACGTGCAGATTTAAGAGAGAAAATCAAAGGATAATAATGTAACAGGAAGAATGTTCAGGCAGACAATTCAAGCAGTCCCTAATACTCAACTGTTAATGATGCTGGTGGCTCTTGAAATGGTTCACCGAAATTTTCAACGCTTCTCGTGGATAATTGCTTCAAGAAATTTTTGACAAACAGAATCGAGTGTTGATGTTTACAATTCCATTCTGCACAATGAAGGATCACACTTACATCTTTATCTTCACGGCAACCAGGATTGCAATTAATCCAACAAGACCAGCGGATCCTCCGCTAATAGTGGTGAAGGTTTTTCAGGCATACATTCCTAAAAATATCAGGAAAGAAGCAACTCTGAATATTAGGGAACTGTGGCAATCAGCAATCCTGTATATGTTTTTTGCTAATTGTGAAGCCGAATTTCTAATGACGCTACAAGGCAAGCAATAAGTTATGATTCTTGGTGTCTCATCTTGTAATTTCGTACTTAAAAAAGGATTGTGTCCATGTGCTCTCGACTGGTGGGATTATGTAGTAACAGGGATAAATATTCTCTTCTTTTTGATGCGCAAAGTGCACCTGAAAAGATCAGAAATTAGATTAATATTACACACTGTGATATGAAAACTACATCGGATTTCAATTGATTAGAATATATGGCCGTCCCATTCACTGGATGCAACCCAAAAGGCTTGTGAATTATACAAAATAATGCAACTGATGTCAGATTTTTAAAAACAAATCTGAACTGATATCCCCCAATTGAGTCTAAGTAAATTGGAAGTGAACATTTTCCACAGAGTTGGATTGTTGTTGATTAACTGAACACAGGTATTTGAAAAGGCTTTTTTCAATGTGGAGTGAATTATTCATAGAAACATAGATAGAACAATGTAGCACAGTACAGACCTTTCGGCCCTCGACATTGTGCCGAGCTATGTCCAAACCCAAGATCAAGCTATCCTCTCCCTATCATTCTTGCGTGCTCCATGTGCCTATCCAACAACAGCTTGAAAGTTCCTAAGGTGTCCGACTCCACTATCACAGCAGGCAGTGCATTCCACACGCCAACCCACACTCTGAGTAAAGATTCTACCTCGGATATCCCTTCTATATCTCACTCCATGAAACTTATAGTTATGACCCCTTGTAACAACTACATCCACCCGAGTAAATAATCTCTGAACGGCCACTCTATCTATCCCGCTCATCATCTTAAAAGCCTCTATTAAGTCGCCTCTCATCCTCCTCTGCTCAAAAGAGAAAAGCCCCAGCTCCCTCAACCTTTCCTCATAAGACCTACCCTTCAAGTTAGGCAGCACCCTGGTAAATCTCCTCTGTAGTCTCTCCAATGCTTCTACATCCTTCTTATAGTGAGGTGATTAAAACTGCACACAATATTCCAAATGTAGTCTCACCAAGATCCGATATAGTTGCAACATTACCCCACGGCTCTTAAACCCCCTGTTAATGAACGATAACACACTATAAGCCTTCTTCACGGCTCTATCCACTAGAATGGCAACCTTCAGAGATCTGTGGATATGAACCCCGAGATCGCTCTGTTCCTTCACATTTCTCAGAACCTTGCCGTTGACCCTGTAATCCGCATTCAAGTTTGTCCTACCAAAATGATGACCTTATCAGGGTTAAACCCCATCTGCCACTTTTCTGCCCAGCTCTACATCCTATCAATGTCTGTTTGCAGCCGAGAAGAGCCCTCCTCGTCATCCATTACTCCACCAATCGCCATCTTCCAAATTACCATTATTCAGATAATTTTTTTGGCAATCTTAAACATAGCAAGTTTCAGAACACAGCGTAAAACCGGATGCTACCCACCTTATCATTCAACCGGAGATTATCCAATGCTAGATATTATTCTTACGTCGTTTTAACAGATCACTCTGCCGTGACTTGCTGAGTGAGGTTTTTATTTGCTGACACGAATGTTGCGCAGTTACGGAGGGACTGGTAACGGAACAACTCATCGACAATTTTGCAACTAAATCTAAATGAGACATGTACCGTCAGAGTACATGTTGACACTGCCATGGTGCTCATTGGTTGCCATACAAGTGATCACGATTCCTATTTGAACTGGGTGATTCAGTCTCATAGAGCTCTCACTTAATATCTGTTCACAGACCAGGTAATGATTTCTCCATCTGATCCATTCCTGGTGACGATTGTTCCATTGATGGTTCAGGTCATGTTGGCCAACGGTTTGGCGACGGCGCTGCAGGCACAATCTGTCCAATTCTCAGCACTGGTGCACACGGGCCTGTTATTATTATGAGTTTATCTACAAGTCATAAAACAGAGTTTTCATTACATAGTGTTATTCCAAACATTGGACGAATTTGAAGTACACATTCAGCTGATCAAAACACGCATGTTAACAGCTCAGATACACTTATTCTGAAGACAGTCTGACAAAGATGTGGTTGTCACTGGGTTGGTAATCCAGAAACCCAGGGCAAGATTTGGCGACCCGTGTTCAAAGCCACCACGGCAGATAGTGAAATTTGAATTCAATGAAAATCTGGAATAATTGTCCCACGATGACCATGAAACGATTGTCGAAAATCACATTTGATACACTAATGTTCTTTCGGGATGTAAGTCTGCCATCCTTACGTAGTCTGCCATACGTATAACACCAGATCCACAGCAATGTGGTTGACTCTCAAATACTCTCTGAAATGGAGACTTCTTACGGATGCTTTGATGTAAAAATGATTTAAAAGCAAAACAACACAGCCAATGCTGGTTCACTGCACGTAGGCACCAAATTTAAAGAGTGTTCCTTCCAAACAGCTTCCAATGTGGAAAACTGTGCCTTTCATGAGGATTTGATTGAATTCTTTGAGGAGATAACGTAAGTGTGTGGCAGCTGATGTCGTATACATGGATTTTAGTAAGGCTTTTGATAAGGTTCCCCAAAGTTGGCTCATGAAGAAAGTAAGGAGGTGCGGGATAGAGGGAAATTTGGCCAATTGGATGAAGACCTGGCTATCTCATTGAAGTCAGAGGGTGGTGGTGGAGGGAAAACTTTCAGACTGGAGATCAGTTACCAGTGGTGTTGGACAGGAATCAGTGTTGGGTTTTCTGCTATTTGTGATTTTTGTCAATGACTTGGAGGAGGAGGCTGAAGGGTGGGTCAGTAAATTTGCTGATGGCACCAAGATTGGTGGAGTCGTGGATGTGCTGGAGGGCTGTTATAGGCTGCAAAGAGACTTTGATAGGACGCAGAGTTGGGCTGAAAAATGGCAGATGGGGTTTAATCCTGATAAGTGAGGTGATTAATTTTGGTAGGACAAATTTGAATGTGGATTATAGGGTCAATGACAGGGTTCTGAGGAATGTAGAGGGACAGAAAGGTCTTGGGATTCATATCCATAGATTTCTGAAGGTTGCCACTCAAGTGGATCAAGCCGTGAAGAAAGCTTATAGTCTGTTAGCGTTTATTAAAAGGGGGTTAGAATTTAAGAGCTGTGGGGTTATGCTGCAACTGTACAGGACATTGGTGAGACCACATTTGGAATATTGTGTGCAGTTCTGGTCACCTCACTACAAGAAGGATATGAAAGAATTGGAGAGAGTCTAGAGGAGATTTACCAAGATGCTGCCTGGTTTGGAGGGTAGGTCTTATGAGGAAAGGTTGAGGGAGCTGGGGCATTTCTCTTTAGAGCGGAGGAGGATGAGACGCGACTTTACAGAGGTTTATAACATGATGAGGGGAATAGATAGAGTAGACGTTCAGAGACTATTTCCTCGGGTGAATGTAGCTGTTTCTAGGGAGGCATAACTATAAGGTTCATGGTGGGAGATATAAGAGGGATGTTCGGGGTAGGTTCTTTACTCAGAGAGTGGTTGAGGTGTGGAATGGACTGCCTGCTGTGATAGTGGAGTCGGACACTTTAGGAACTTCCGAGCGGTTATTGGATAGGCACATGGAGCACACCAGAATGATAGAGAGTGAGATAGCTTAATCTTGGTTTTGGACAAAGCTCAGCACAACTTCGAGGGCCGAAGGGCCTGTACTGTGCTGTACTATTCGACGTTCTATGTTCTATTTTTCCCTGTGACATTCGGATGGAATAAAGCCGCAGCCAGATGGTAATGCCAGTCTAACTCCAGCCTGAATGAAGAAACAGGTCAATCTCAGGAATTGGCAGAGTTTGAGGAACAGACTGACTGAGGTTAATTGCAAATATGCTGACGGGATTGAACAGTTTATATATAGTCTTTCACGGGATGTTGGTGTTGCTGACGAGGTTAACGTTCATTGACCATTCGAAATTTCTCTTGGAGAACGTGGCGTTGAGGACATCTTGAACTGTTGCAATCCATGTTGCTTAAGTGTATACACATCTCCGAAAGGAGTTACTGGATTTTGACTCGAAGACAATGAAGGAAAAGTTATGTAGTTTCAAGAGAGGATGGAACAGGATTTGAGGGGAAATTGCAGGTGGGTGGTTCCCATGTGTCTGCTGCCCTTGTCATTCCAGATGGTAAATGTATTGGTTTTGGAAGGGGCTGTTTTGTGAATTGTTGCATCCCCTCTTGTTGCTGTCACTGTGTTGAAGGAACTGGAATATTGAAGATGATGGATACGGCGTCAAATCTACTGCCTAGGTTGCAAGATCTTCCCGTGTGCTACCAGCTGTTTAAAATGTAATTGCTAATCAAATTAGTACAAGATATCTGTGAACACATATTTATATTTCCTTTCGACTTTTGCAAAAAAAAATTAATAAGTGAAATCTTGCACATGCTCTTTTTCCTGTTGTGGTTGTTCGTTGAGTTCATCTTCTTTGAGTTCATTGGTTTCCATGGAGATCGTAACGCGAGATATCAAGATTAAGCTTTATGTTGAGAAAGAACTTCACGAAAAGTGTGCAGGAGGTCTTCACCGCGAGACACGTTTTTGTGTTTTTTAGCGTTTTTCATCCATCTAAAAATGACCTGACGGTAGCAGCAAATCACATACATTAACAATAAGGAGCGGTACATCATCCTCATGATACAGTAAGACTCGCTGGTGTCCCACTCCCTCTGATGCAGTGTTTTGAGGATTGTGGTGGGTAAGGTTAATATAAAATGTAATTATTCCATCAGGATGGCGCCCATCCAGTAAGACCATTATACCGGGCAAGACGGTGCTTTTCGAATGGAAATTCATCATCTTTAACTTCGATATTTACAATTTTATGCAAATTCATTGTCCTAAGAATGTGCACCCACCATCTCTCGCACCTCTGACACCCATGTACTCTTCATATTTGCTATGTGAATTAGATAATTTATCACTGGAATTTCATTAGGTTCAATCCTTAATCGTAACCGCATCTTACATCTTACACTAAAGCAGATAGCAGCTTCATCACTTTCACCCTTATGACTCTTTTAGGGAGTGAATCATTCCGGCAACCTGCCTGAGAATCACAAGGAGTCATTGATTTTACAAGCTAGAACTAGCAGAATAAACATCGGTTTCTGCTTGTTAACTTCAATGATCAGAACTTGAACACTTGTTACAAAACATATAAATAATCGAAATCCTGCAAAGCAGGGCAGGCCATTCGGCCCGTCGAGTCAGCACAGTTTCTCCGACCGAGCATCACGCTCAAACCCTCCGCCCCGTAACCAAAAGTATTTACCTGGCCATTCCCGCACCCCGCCACTAACCCCCTCCCCTCCATCCTGAACACCTTGGGACAATAAGGGGCAATGTTAGCTTGACAGTTCACGTAACCTGCACATCTTTGGACTATTAAAAGAAACCTGAGCACCCAGAGGAAACCACGCAAACACCAGGAGAACATACAAACTCCACATAGACAGACACCCAAGGTGGGAATTGAACCGGTCCCTAGCGCTGTGAGACAGCTGTGCTAGTCACTGTGCCAGTGCACAAGTAATCAGCATGTTGTATAACAGGTAATAATTTGAAAACGCTTACATTTAATCTCCAAGATAAGAGTTTGTGGGGTCGAGACTTAATTTAGCTTAACAAGGTTTTGAATAAGAATCAGGACAGTGTATCAGTAAAGCATGGTTTTGAATAAAAGCCACTGCAAGAAACAAATGTTTCAATGTCATCTCGAATCAGTTGCTGAGTTGTTCGTAGGTGACAATCCTCAGCCCAGAATTAGTCCATCTTCATATAAAACCGTCCCAGATAAAGGAGGTCACTTTACGGGGCTGGATGCATTCAGTCCTGGGAATACGAGTGTTTTAAATCAACTCTAATGACTATTTCACACATTTGACAGAAATGTTCGACATGTTGAGAGGATATGTCAGTGCAGATAGAAAGAAAAATCTCTTTCCATTGTGGAAAGGCTGAATAAATACATTATTTGAGCAGATTGACCAAATAAAAATGGACCACCTGAGGACAAACATTAGTCAGAATCTGAAAAGCGCAGCTGGAGAGTGTGAGAAATTGGGGAGTTTTGGAAAGCGCAATTTGAATGGACCTTGGAAATAGAAATAACTGGAGGCTTATGGGGAATGCTGTGGGGGCATAAGGCCTGTTGAGTTGAACTAACAATGAGTTATTGTAGTTAGTTAGAAATCGCACAAGACCAGATTAATGTTGACCAGGTTTATGTGTAATTACGATTTTCTGAGCGCTGATCCGTCATGAATTGAGTGGAGAGGAGGGTTCACAAACGCAGCACATATAGGCGAAGATACAATTGCAACTTAATGACTGGAAACAGTAAAGAAGGCAAATGTCGGCCGTCATAGCAAGTGGATTTGAATATAGGGATGTTTTGCTGTAACTGTATAGGACGTTGGTGAGGCCACACCTGGAGTTTCAGATACGGCGTGCTTGCCTGCGGAAGAATGTCCCTTGGATGGAGGGAATACAGCGAATGTTTACCAGGATGCTTTCAGGGATGGCAATTATGTCATATGAGGAGGGAATAAGTCAGTTAGGATTAAATACACCGAAGTTTTGGCAGAGTGAGAGGGGATTTCATAAAAACGAATAAACTTCGAACAGGGTTAGTCCGGGTAGATTCAGGAAAATAATGTTCCCAATGCTGGGGGAGAACAAACCTGAGGGATGCGGTTTGAGAATAAGGGATAAACCTTTTATGAGTGTGGCGATGAGAAATTTCTTCATCCAGAGGGTGAATAATGTGTGGAACTCACGACCACAGAATGCAGTTGAGGTCAAAATGTCTGTTTTCAAGAAGAAATTAGAAATAGCTCAAAGGGCTAAAGGGATCAAGATACATGGGGGAACAGGAGCGAGGGTCATCAGGACATTGAATTTGATGATCAGCAAGATCAAAATGAATGATGTAGGAGGCTCAAAGGACAGAACTGCCTACTCCTGCTTCTGGTTCTTATGTTTCTTGAACTGTAAACATAATCTGAGCCTATGGATCACCCATGTTTGAAATTATGCTGCTATTTTCTCACACGAAAATCCTATGTTTAACAGTGGAAGCGGCCATGAGCAGTCACGTGGAAGAGATGCACAGTGTGGAGATTGTAATTTGTTCTGTTTGTGTTTTCCTAGTGACTTCATTACAGTGTGAATATAAACCTACTTGCGATTAATAAATAAACCTTACGTTTACTCTGTCTGGCAGTTATGTTCTTCATCAATCTTATTTCGCTCACTAAATACCAGGGATGGTAACGTTTGCTTTGCAATGAAAAACACTACAATGTTTAGTTGTGATTCCTTGAACAATTTTTGGAAGTGAATTGAAGCATGCTGGAAAAATTACGAAGACTGCTCAGACATTAAATGGAAACAACTATTACGAAGAAATAGTCAAAAGTAATCAGAGCTCAAATGGAATAAAACGTTTTCATAAAACCCCACAGTGCAGAAGGAGACATTTCGGCCCATCGAGTCTGCAATGAACACAATCCGACCCAAGCCCTACCCTCATATCCCTTCATACTTTACCTACTAATCCCTCTAACCTACGCACCTCAGGACACTGAAAGGCAATATTTTAGCATGGCCAATCAACCTAATCCGCACAGTGGAAGGAAATCTGAGTACCTAGAGAAAACCCAGCAGACACGAGGAGAATGTGCAAACTCCACACCAACAGTGACCCAAACCGGGAATTGAACCTAGGTCCCTGAAACTGTGAAGCAGTAGTGTTAACCACTGTGCTGCCTGGTGCCATCAGTGTTCACTGAGGATGAAAGTGTGATGCAGGCTGATAGGATGGAGGAGGTAGATATTCTGAGGGAAGCTGTATTAGCAATTTTGAAAAACATGAGGGTCGATAAGTCCCCTGGACCAGATGGGATACACCCTAAATTCTTTGGGAGGCTAGGGATGAGATTGTGGAGCTTTTAGCTTTGATCTTTGCGTCCTCACTGTCCATGGGGATTGTGCCAGAGGATTGGAGAGTGGTGAATGTTGTTCCTCTATTCAAGAAAGGAAATAGGAATGACCCTAGTGAGTATAGGCTGGTTAGTCTTACTTCAGTGTTTGGTAAATTAATGGAAAAGGTCCTGAGGGTTAGGCTTTATGACCATTTGGAAAGATGCAGCTTAATCCGGGATTGTCAGCACGGATTCGTGAGGGGTAAGTCTTTCCTCACAAGTTTGATTGAATTCTTTGAGGAGGTAACAAAGTGTGTAGGTAAAGGTAGAGCAGTTGAGGCCGTATACATGGAATTTAGTAAGCCATTTAAAATGGTTCCCCGTGGTAAGCTCATGAAGAAAGTAAGAGGCGTGAGATAGAAAGAAATTTGGCTGATTGGATAGGTAACTGGGTATCTCATAGAAGACAGAGAGTGGTGGTGGAGGGAAAATTTTCAGACTGGAGGTCAGTTACCAGCGCTGTGCAACAGGGGTCAGTGCTGGGTCCCCTACTATTTGTGATTTTTATCAATGACTTGGAAGAGGGGGCTGAAGGATGGATTAGTAAATTTGCTGATGACACCAAGGTTGATGGAGTAGTGGATGAGGTGGAGGGCTGTTGTAGGCCACAAAGAGATATTGATAGGATGCAGAGCTGCGCTGAAAAGTGGCAGATGGAGTTTAATCCTGATAAGTGCGAGTAATTCAATTTGGTAGGACAAATGAATGTCGATTAAAGGGTCAATGGCAGGGTTCTGAGGAATGTGGAGGAACAGAGAGATCTTGCAGAGATGCATTGTTCTTTCCATTTTTGGCGGACTATACATTTCACCTGTGATTGGAATTTCTGGCCCAATCAAGTTTGCATTAGCTTTCAAGTGGTGCCATTTCATATACATCGTTGACTGGTTTAGTCCTGCTTTATCCTGGAAAAATATAAATTTTGCTTTGAAATTTCAGCTCTTTCTCACCTTCACATGTTCAATCACTGACACTTTCTATGACTTAGTTGACCCCTCTCTCTTTAATTCTGGTGATAACTTGGACACCAATTCTTTTCACAATCCCATCGAATCCCACATCTATGATTTCTAGAGTTCCTCCACAATCTTTCATGACAGGATTCCATCCCAACTCTCAATTCCTTCAACACTGCTGCATTGGTTCCCATGAAGATACGTTTAAAAAAAGTGCTTCTGAGATGCCTGTATTTTTCCACAACCTAGATTGACGGGACTCGTAATTGTGCCCCATTCATCTCCCACACCTGTGGCCTCAATCTCACTCCCAGAACAATGAAAAGGATCCTCTGGTCCTCACTTTGCAGACCACAAGTCTCTGCGTCTAAAAGATCGTCCCCAGCCATTTCCCGCAGATCCAGCATGATGCTCCAACAATACACAACTTCCGCTCACCCTTATTATTAACATTCGGCAGAGAACACTCACTCCGTGATTTCCTGCCCCAGTCGCCCATCGTCCCCAAACTCCCATCGACACTGTGTGGCACCAGCTTGTGTAATTCCAGAAGGTGCAACATCTGCCCAATTACTTCTCCACTCCTTACATTCTCTGGCAGCAGACATTGCATTCTGATTGAGCAGCACATCAATTGGACCTTTTTCAATGTGATCTATTGTATTTGCAGCTCCCAGTATGGTCTCATCCACACTGGGAAGACAAAACGCAGATTGAGTAATCATTTTGTGGTACACCTTCTCTCAACCTGCAAGCATAACCCAGCCTTCCTGTAGCTGGACATTTCAGTTCAGGATCATTCCCTCATGTCCTTGTGTGCTTGAACTCTCTAGAGTTTGGAAGGATGTAAGGAGATCCGATCTTGTTATGTTTAAAAGTTGTTCTTTATATTGGGCAGAGAAATGGCAGATGGAATTTAATCCAGATAAATACGAGGTGATGCATTTTGGAAGAAATAATGCAGGGGAGTGTTATACGATAAATGGTAGGCCTATTAAGAGTATAGAAACGCAGAGGGACCTAGGGGTGCAAGTACACAAGTCCTTGAAGGTGGCAGTACAGGTGGAGAAGGTGACGAAGAAGGCTTATGGTATATTTACCTTTATAGGAAGGTGTATAGAGTGTAAAAGCTGGCGTCTAATGTTGCAGTTGTATAGAACGTTGGTTAGACCGCATTTGGAGTACTGCGTCCAGTTCTGGTTGCCTTACTACTGGAAGGACGTGGAGATCCTGGAGAGAGTGCAGAGGAGGTTTACCAGGATGCTGCCTGGTATGGAAGGACTGAGCTATGAGGAGAGATTGGACAAATTGGGATTGTTCTCCTTACAAAGACGGAGAATGAGGGGAGATCTAATAGAGGTATATAAGATTATGTAGGGTATAGATAGAGTGAACAGTGGTAAGCTTTTTCCTAGGTTGGGTACAAAAATTACGAGGGGCCACGGGCTTAGGGTGAGGGGCTCATGATGTCAGAGGGAGGTTTTTCATGCAGAGGGTTGTGGGGGCCTGGAATGCACTGCCAAGTAGGGCGGTGGAGGTAGGCACGCTAGAGTTGTTTAAGGTTTACTTAGATAGGCACATGAGCAGACTAGAGATGGAGGGATACAGGAGACTGTTCTAAATAAAGATCAAGAGCCTTGGGACGTTCCTGGGAATCAATTGATTCCTACGGACCTTCCAACATATTTTATGGCTCACTTGTCTTACTTCTGAGCTTCTGGGGATTCCGTGAATGTCTGTATAAGTTGTGCACGTTTGTTGATGTCGTTTCTTTTAATCCACAGGTGATTCGTTCCACCTTGTTGTCTAACAAGGGGCATACACGCGGTGGGTCGTGCGAGGGCTGCTCTTGGATGTTGCTTCGAGAATTGCCTAGCGCTTTACGTCGTTAGTGTACGCTTAAACTGGACCAGCTGACAGGCAACATGACAGCTCAGTGACTATCACTGTTTGCTGTGCAGATACATGGATTTGGGCCAGTGTCTGTGGGAGTTTGCACATTCTCCCCGTGCTTGCGTGGGTTTTCTCCGGGTGCTCCGGTTTCTTCCCACATCCCAAAAACATGCTCTTAGGCTGATTGGTGTAACAAATTGTCCCTAAATTAGTCGTCCCTCAATCTGGTTCCTTTATTGTGGAGTCCAATAGGCGTAGACAAAGGTCATAGGTAGAAGAGGGCACTCAGAATGTTAAAATGGCGGCGCGGGCTTGTTGGGCCGAAGGGCCTGTTTCCCGTGCTGTGTTGTTCTTTGTTCTTGTTCTTTGCATTCGAGATAGGCCCCAATAATTAGACATAACATTAAATAAATCTCAAAGATTCATATCAGCAGATAAAGTGTGGTAACTCCATGCTGCTGGGTGCTGAGGCAAGGATTTTTTTGGGGGGGCAAGTAGTATTGGGCTTTTAACAGCAAAAAGCTTGAAATCATGCTTCAGTACACAAATTGTGTCATGTGCTTGTTTGACCGCAGCTTTCCTTTGTAAGTTACTGACGACATGAAGGTTCCCATTCTGAGCCAGAGGTGGCTGAAAGAGCAGAAATTCAGGAGCAAACGGAAGGTACCTGCACAGACAGTACAGCAATAATTAATTTGTCTTTTGCTCATAGCCCCAGAATACCTAGTTTACGAAGTGAAGATCTAAATTCTTACCAGTCAAATGAAGCACTCCTTCAACATAATTAAGCAGGTCACACTTCATTGCAGAAACTCTAACGGTCCCTTCCTGCTAACTTATTATATTCGCTACAGAATCCCTGTAGTGAGAAAAGAGGCCTTTTGAACCATGGAATCTGCAAAGTCCGAGACAGCATCCCACACAGGTCCCATGTATTTATTTATGCTAATTCACCTAACCTACACAGGCAAGGGGAGAACCCACACGCAGTTAGCCAAGGTCGGAATAGAACCCGGGTCCCTGAAACTGGGAGACCGCAATGCTAACCATTGTGCCACAGTACCATCCACAATAACATCGGAAGCTGATGCTGCCAAATAAATCGGAAAATGTACTACGATAATGCAAACAAATGGCTCATACGCAACGGTTATTTGATGTTTTGGGGAAATCATTTAGATGGGAAAATTTGCCCTGATGATTGATGATTCCACCGATATTCGTGGACACTTCCAGCCTTCAGCTATTGTCTCCTATATTGACCTGGATTCGTTAAAATATAATGCATTCTTCTGCGAATAATTGCCCTTCATGTAACCGGATTGGAAAAACCTTCAGGAAATCAGTGTAGACTGGATTAAGTAGAGCAATTTTAGCACTGACAGAACAGCTTCTATGAAGGCATGAGTCAAATGATTCATCTGCACGTTCAAAGAAACAGAACCTGGACATCCAAGTCAACCGCTGAACTGTGAAACCAATGTTGCAAAAATAATGCCCCTGGGTTAACATCAGCATTTGACACATCGAAGAAAATGTTCAATTATGTGAAGTCACATTCTCTGAAATTGCATACATTTATATTTTCAAGGTGAGGGGAAGGAAGTTGCGCACATTTTCTTTTTACGCAGAGGATGGTGACGGTCTACCATATGCAGCCTGTGAGACTGATGGAGGCGAGTTGACACATCCTATTGAAAAATGTACCCAGATGAAAATATTGAACAACATAGAATTCGAGGCTATTGGCCAGGTAATTTGAATGAGATTAGGTTGGTTAGGGTTCATCACGTTCTATTGCAGATTCCATGGGCCGAAGGGCCTCGACTGCACTCTGCTTGTCTGTGATTCTGAGAAAGAGAAAGAAAACACTAGCCACTACAACGCTGGTGGCAAATTTCACGAGGTCAGATTACATAACAAAAATATTTATTTTTTGGATGAAGTCGGCGTTAAATAAATAGTCAGCTAAATATATTCATGTAAAATTATGTCCGACTAGATTGATTTATTTCTTCGGCGGAAAGGCAGTTACACTTGAGTGACGTTGATATTTGCAAATTGATCAGTATGCTGCTGCATTTGGGAAGTAAGTGTGCCGCCTTTACATGCCCTGGAAAATATCTGACTCCAGAGACACTACAATGAGATTAGCCCTTAACTGACCTCTGAAATGACCTAGTAAGTAAATCGTTTGCACGAACTCACTGTAGAAAATTCAAAAAGTAATATTTCCTGTTGGACGATGTGGCCTCGCCATTGGCACCAAAAACAATAAAGCCGCATTTTACCCCGACTAACCATCGAAACTCTGCCTTGGTGCGATCCAGACGTTAGTGTGAAAATTTGCGTATATGTCCAAGGATTCATCCTGCAAAGTCTGATGTGTTCATACCTACCGACTCACTGATTACAGACAATGTGCCAGGAATTTCCATCATCATTCTTCGCCTGCACTGTCCCACCATCAGGGCAAATCCAACAGCGATGGTGGCACCATGATATGCAGTCTGGGCGGAATCATCCCGGCAGTTCTCAACATTGCCACCGGATGTCATGATCTCTCTTAGCATCAGTTCAAACATTGGCATTGTGTTTATTAATATTATTCCCCTCTATCAGACAATGAATCAGAACTCTAACAAACTTTGACAAACACTCCCTGTAGCAAAGATAGATAATGCAGTCTTGGCCTGTATCTTCAAAATCTATGGCACAAAGTCCTCTTACTCTGCCTGGTGGTAAATCATTTCCTTTTCTGCCTGTGGAGTTGTAACTTGCGCTGTCACCAGATCCATGTGCCTGCTATCCCGGATACTCTCAACTTCATGGATACACCAGTTTCACCACCCTCCAGCTCCGAAACTCGGGCATTCAGGAGCATTTTTTAAATTATTACTTTGATTTATTATTGTCACATGTATTAACATACAGTGAAAAGTATTGTTTCTTGCGCGCTATACAGACAAAACATATCGTTCATAGAAAAGGAAATGAGAGGGTGCAGAATGCAGTGTTACAGTGATAGTTACGGTGGAGAGAAAGATCAACTTAATGCAAGATATGTCCATTCAAAAGTCTGATAGCAGCAGGGAAGAAACTGTTCTCGAGTCGATTGGTACGTGACCTCAGACTTTTGTATCTTTTCCCGAAGGGAGAAGGTGGAAGAGAGAACGTCCGGGGTGCGTGGAATCCTTAATTATGCTTGCTGCTTTGCAGCGGGAAATGTAAAGAAAGTCAATGGATGGAAGGTTGGTTTGCGTAATGGACTGGGCTGCACTCACGACCTTTTGTAGTTCTTTGCAGCCTTGGCCAGAATAGGAGTCAAACCAAGCTGTGATACAACTAGAAAAAATGATTTCTATTGTGCATCTGTAAAAGGTGGTGAGAGTCGTAGCTGACATGCCGAATTTCCTTAATCTTCTGAGAATGTAGAGGCGTTGGTGAGCTTTCTTAACTATAATGTCAGCATGGGGGTATCAGGACAGGTTATTGGTGATCTGCACACCTAAAAACTTGAAGCTCTCGACTATTCCTACTTCCCCATTGATGTAGACTGGAGCATGTTCTCCTTCACGCTTCTTGAAGTCGATGACAATCTCCTTCATTTTGTTGATATTTAGGGAGAAATTATTGTCGCTGCACCAGTTCAGCAGATTCTCCACCTCATTCCTGTACACTGTCTTATCATTGTTTGAGATCCGATCCACTACGATAGTGTCGTCAGCAAATTTGAAAATCGAGTAAGAGGGGAATTTGGCCAGACAGTCATAGGTGCATAAGGAGTATGGTAGGGGGCTGAGAACACAGCCTTGTGGGTCACTGGTGTTGAGAATGATCGTGGAGGAAGTGTTGTTGCCTATCCTTAGTGATTGTGGTCTGTGAGTTAGGAAGTTCAGGATTCAGTTGTAGAGGGATGTGCTGAGCCCCAGGCTACGGAGTTTGGAGATGAGTTTCATGGGAATAATAGTGTTGAAGGCTGAGCTGTAGTCAATAAATAAAACTCTTGACATAGGTGTCCTTTTTTACCTAGGTGTTCCAGGGTTGAGTGCAGGGCCAGGGAAATAGTATCTGCTGTGGATCTGGTGTGGCAGTAGGCAAACTGTAACGGATCCAGGTCGTCCGGGAGCCTGGAATTGATTTGTGACAGGACTAACCATTCGAAGCACTTCATAATGATGGATGCCAGGGTCATTGGCCAAAAGTCATTACGGCCTGCTGCTTGGTTTTTGTAAGGTACTAGGATGATGGTCGTTTTTTTGAAGTAGATAAGGACTTCAGATTGTTGTAAAGAGAGATTGAAGATGTCTGTGAATACCTCCGCCAGCTCATCTGCGCAGGATTTGAGTGCACGTTCGGATACCCCATCCAGGCCAGTTGCTTTCCATAGGTTGACTTTCAAGAAATCTGCTCTGACATCTGTAATCGTAACTCCAGATGTAGGTTCATCCAGGGCTTCCAGCGTCGAGGGTATGGTCTCGCTTCCCTCTTTTTCAAAACAGACATGGAATGCATTGAGGTCATCAGGGAGGGGTGCGTTGGAGCCAGCGATTTTACATACCTTCACTTTTAGCTTGTTGTATCTTGCAGACCTTGCCAATTCAGTGAGGGTCGGTGTGGCTATTCGCTATTGTGTTTTGGCATCTTTGATGGATCCCCTTAGATCATATCTGGCTTTCTTACATAGACCAGACCTGGACTTCAGCAAGCAATGGGTATCCCTATTCATCCATGGTTTCCGGTTGGGAAACACATGAATATACTTCTTTGGCACACAGCCTTCTACACACTTACTAATGAAGTCAGTTAGTGTTGTGGCGGACTTGTTTAGAGCTGCAACTAAAGAGACTTTCTGCACAAATGCTGGCCCCTGACACTAAATATTCTTGCTTCCACATTGAACACGAAGAGCATGTCACAGTTTTGAGGTCTCCTGCCTGGACTTGCCTCTTATATTTATACCTTTTATATCAATGACTCTAGTGTGCCGACGCCGTGTCTTTAGGAAATATATTTTAATTATGTTTCTCTGAAGCTTTTTCAAGCAGGTCCAAGCTTTGTCTTGGTGCTATAAGGTCTGTAACGGTGACCTCTAATCATTATTGAAACAGTAGAATAGATATCATGCTGAATTAAATCTGGATTACTATAGGATGGTGTGTTTTTAATGATCCCTTGAGAGTGTATTAGTAACAGATCAAGTGGTGCCTGGGGACAGTTTATTCCACAGAAAGCTTTGTTCTTCGGCAGTAGCTTGAAGTGGAGAGCTGCAACTGTGCTTTTCCCCTTTGTCAGGAGCTGGAGCCTTTAGCTTTAACTTCATTTTCTCAGATGTTGTTTGGACTTGAGATAGATAGCAATGCTAGTTTTATACCCTCCCTGGAATTGGAAATTCTGCTGTCTGTGAGTTGTTTTCAAAAGCTGGTGGAGGCAGACAGTATCGCTGTCTCTCTATTCCTTGAGAGGATTTTGCAAAGTTTCCAGGAGTGGGAAGCCACAGGGAGTTAATCCAGCTTTCAAAGAATCAGTTCACAGTAGGAGTTAAAAAGCTGAAGATCCAACATCACCTGAGCATCACCTCGGCAGTTTTTGGCACTAGAAAGGGATGTATGTTTACAGGCTGGTGGTTGACGTGGGACAACACAGCTGTTAAAGTTTATACGGTATTATTTTTGATTCTTGCAATTGGTGAAGTTTGTGCTAATTATGTTTGCTACATATTAACGTTTTTAAAAAATATACTTTGTTAAATGAAAGCTTCAAAGTGGGTCACTTGAATCATACCTGAAGTGAAACGCCTTATGCTCACCCCACGTCCACCAGCACCCACCTACCGCCCCCCCCCCCACCCCCACCCTCGTGTCAATTCAAATGTAAAATCTTAGGGTCTAGTCGACCTTCAGAAAACACCTTGGAACTTCTGGATTGGATCTTAACACGAGGGCTTTTCTTTTGTAATCCTCGCTACTACGTAATTTACAAAACTTTCCAGTAATAAATACAACCGAAGAATTGGAAGGGAGTGGGGAGTGTATTACTATGAAAATCGTCTGTGAAAATGACACTTAGGAAATTTTAGGACTTGATGGACCTCATCCTGAAGTCTTAAAATAAGTGGCTGTAGTTGGTTGATACGTTTTTTTAAATTTGCCATAATGCCCTAGATTCGAATCCATCAGTTTGGAAAATAACGAGTGCATATTTTCCTCAGCAAAAGCAATGCGACACAAAAAGTTGGAAGTTATGGGAAAATTAGTTCACAGCAGTCATAGGGAAATCTTTGGAAGGTATTATTAAGGATATTATGGAAGGGCAGGTAGAAATAGTAAAGGAAATCCAGAGGGTAACATTATTTTTTGACAGGAAATAATAGAACATAGAACGTAGAACACTACAGCACACACAGGCCCTTTGGCCCACAAGATGGGCCAATCATATCCCTGCCTACCAGGCCATAGAACTATCTGTAACTCTCAATCCCATTAAATCCCATGTACTCATCCAGAAGTCTTTTAAAAGATCTCAGCGAGTTCGCCTCTACCACCACCGACGGCAGCCGATTCCACTCACTCACCACCTTCTGAATGAAAAACTTGCCCCTAACATCTCCTCTGTACTTGCTTCCCAGCACCGTAAACCTGCGTCCTCTCGTACCGACCATTTCAGCCCTGGGAAATAGCCTCCGAGAATCCACCCTATCAATTCCTCTCAACATTTTGTAAACCTCTATCAGGTCGCCTCTCAACCTTCGTCTCTCCAGGCAGAAGAGACCTAACTCCCTCAACCTATCTTCATAAGGCATGCCTCCCAATCCAGGCAACATCCTTATAAATCTCCTTTGCATCCTCTCAATAGCTTCCACATCCTTCCTGTAGTGACCAGAACTGCGCACAGTACTCCAAGTGGGGTCTGACAAGGGTCTTATAAAGTTGCAGCATTACCTCCCGACTCCTCAACTCAGTCCCTCGATTAATGAAGGCCAGTACACCATACGCCTTCTTGACCACATCCTCCACCTGCGAGGCCGATTTAAGAGTCCTATGGACCCGGACCCTAAGATCCTTCTGCTCCTCAACGCTGCTAAGACTCCTACCCTTGATATTGTGCTCCTTCATCCCATTGGTCCTGCCGAAATGGACCACTACATATTTATCCGCGTTGAAGTCCATCTGCCACTTCTCCGCCCAGTCTTGCATCCTATCTATGTCACGCTGCAACTTCTGACATCCCTCCAGACTATCCCCAATACCACCAACCTTCGTGTCATCGGCAAACTTACTAACCCATCCCTCCACTTCCTCATCCAGGTCATTTATGAAAATGACAAACAGCAAGGGTCCTAGAACAGATCCCTTTATCGAATTTATTTAGAAGAGTTATTTTGCTGCCGATCAAGGCAAACCTGTGTAACTTTGGGACTTAGATTGATAGAAGGCATTTTAAAATTTGTTGCGTAAAATAAAACTTCATGGTACGTGTGTGTGTGTGTGTTTGTGTGTATGCGTGTGTGCGTGTTCACATGGGAGGCGAGTGTTGAAACATGTTGTCAAAGTTAGGTGTTTGGATTCGAAATTGAGCGTTGGTCTCACTCGATCATTTTAAGATTAACGAGTGAGATGTCCCAGGTATCAATACAATTGTCTGAATAGTTTACAATTGATACAAGTTAATTAGATGAAGACATCGAGGAATGTTACCAAATTGAACACGCACACACGCATACACACAAACACACACACCACACACACACACGCGCGCGCGCGCGCACACACACACACACACGTGCGCGTGTACCATGAAGCTTTACTTTACGCAACAACTTGTAAAACAATATTAGATGTATACCTATATTGTGAAAGGAATTCAATATAAAAGAAGGAATATTGAACTTCAGCTATACTGAGCACTTGTGAAACAGCATGCAGAGCGTTTTGTGAAGACTCAGCCTCTTTATTTAAGGATTCAGTGCGGAGGCGACAGACTAAATGATCTTGTTTCTCAATGTAAAAATCCAGGGAATCTGCGATGATGTGATATAAATAAATACATTTTAAGCAGTGAATAGAAGATCTCCTGGATCATCAATAGGAAAGCCAGACTTCTGGAAATTTGGATATGCTAGGTTTGTATCCAGTGGAGATTTGAGAAGCGAGAGGTTCATAACTTCATAAGATATAGGACCAGAATTTAGGCCATTCGGCGATCGAGTCTCTTCTGCCATTCGATCATGGCTGATATGCTCCTCGTCCCCATTTCCCTGCATTCTTCCCATAATCTTTCAACCCATTATCAATTAGAAATCTCTAACTCCTCCTTAAATTTACTCAGTACCGCAACACCTCACTGCTCCTTGGAGTAACAAATTCCACAGATTCACAACTCATTGAGAAAAATAATTTCTCCTCAACTCTGTTTTAAATTTGTTACCATAAACTATGATCTCTTGTCCAAGAATGCCCCACAAGAGGAAGTATCTGCCCTACGTCTACTTTATCCATATATTTTATCATCTTATAAAACTCAATTGACACCCCCCCCCGCCCATTCACACCCTCCCCCTTCTACTACCACCACCAATCTCCTACATTTCAGAGCGTATAGGCCTAGACTGTTCATACGACAAGCCCGTTATCTCTGGAATCAATCTAGTGAACCACCTCTGAATTGCCTCCACTGCCACTGCATCTTTCTTCAAATGCGGGAACCAAAACCGTGTGCAGTATTCCAGGTGTGGTCTCACCTCTGCTTTGTATAGTTCAAACAGCACTTCCTGACTCTTATTGAAGTGAATGCTTTAAGATTCTGAAAAGTATTGATATAGTGAATGCAAAGTCCATGTTTGTTTTTTGGGAGAAAATAGAGTTGTTACAAAATAGGTTGTTGTGCATTCATGTTGTTTGATGAAGCTACCTTTTCTGTCTGACAGGGTACTCTTTAGAACTCATTTCATCAAAGTACAGTGGAAACAGGATACTTGGATATATTTAAGGCAAAGATGGGTATATTTTTGACAAACAAAAAGTTAACGAATAATGAAGGTTAGAATCATGTTGCAATCAGATGGTGGATAATGCAATAATGGCTAAGTTTCCCACTCCAGCATTTAATTTGTAAGTTTGTATGGCCTACCTTTCTCAGCCATGGCAAATACTGAGTTGGAAATAAGTGATATTAGAGAATTCTCATGATTTTATTCTGTTATCAGCCTCTGAGAATTGGAAAAATCCTTGGATGGGCCAAAGAAAATCATCTTCAAATCAGTTAAATGGTATTTGTACCTGCTCCTGAATGTCTGCAACCCACAAAGATACAGGCCAGGTGCAGGAAGCTGGGATAGAATGGGTGGCTAGATTTTTTTTCTTTATTTTTCCTTTTTCTACTAGCACAGAAACGATGGGTTGAATGGCCCCTTTCACTATTTGTATGGGGAATGTTCCTGGGGACTGGTCAGATTGGCCATTTGATTAATCATATTTGTTCAGTTGCGTAGTACGCTTGTGGTGTCGTGACATTTACTGTTGAGCACATCATCAGTTTCGAATCACACACATTATAAATGTGTGATCTTCAAGTGGCTCACCGAATGTAAGGATCCCTACAGTGCAGCAAGAGGCCAGTTGGACAATCGCTTCTGCACTGACTCTTCGAAAGAGCTCCTTAATCCGATCCTATCCCCGTAACCCCACATATTTACTCCACTGATCCGCCTAACCTACACAGTATAGGACACTAAGTGGCAATTTAGCATGACGAATGCAACTAGACTGCACGTCTTTGGACTGTGGGAGGAAACCGGAGCACCCAAAGGAAATCCACGTAGACACAGAGCGAATGTGCAACCTCCAGACAGACAGGTGGAATTGTACATGGGTTTGTGGCACAGTGAGGCAGCAGTGCTAATCAGTGTGCCATTACGCCGCCCCTAATGTGCGAGAATACACAAAATATGTTAATGGGAAAACATCATAGCCTGAGCCTCAGCCTCCCTCAGTCATCTTGCACTAGTCTACTATATCTACCAGTTTTTGGCACCTTACGACTCAGACGTGGCTGCTTCACAACCAAAGACAAACATTACATTATGCACCTGCCCAAAGGTCATCTGGCAAGCAAGCAAAGGGGGCACACCTAATATCAAATAGATATATCCATCACAAAGGGAGCACACCTAATATCAAATAGACATATCAAGTAAATATATCCATCTGAGAATGCTGAGGCATAGATTGTATAATCATAATCTCTTTAAGAAATCCTCCATTATCGATGTTGGAGGACATATAACTGCTTATTTTTTTCTGTATAAATTCATAACGTCTTCTTATTAAAGTCTAAAGTTTGCAATCCATCCCTGAGAGACCACTAAGAAAACCACAGAACAAGATGAATGGGAGGCGTTGGGTGCGTGGCGATGTGGAGAGGAGAGCCGTGGGAGAGATGGTGGAGGATAGACAATAATTTTTCACTGTGTGCAAGCTGCATGTACTTAGATGCTTAGGCTCTTTCACGTTTAGATGTCATTGTGTCACAATTCCTCGCCTCCATATTATCGACTATATTTACGAACAGAATCTTCTAAGCCAACTGCCAATATCTTGAAATACGTATCATCCATAACAACAGTCAACAACAATGAAGTCAACACAGATTTAACCAGTAACACTAACAACGTGACACCGAAAATTGGACTATTCGCCTGAGCCCGCTCCCTGAGAACCTGTTCTCTGCATTCCCTACTTATACTGATAAGCTTTGGTCATATTATCCCAATAGAGGAATCAAGACATGATTGTATGGCGCCTGTGAACTGCTCTTGACTGTCAACATCCTATAAACGTGCTTCTGCCCCATTTCCAGGAGAAGCCATGGCGAACACCAAAGAATCAGAGCCTCCCTGCTTCATTGCATTCAGTGCCAGACACCACAAGTTCTATGAGCCGAATTTTTCATCCATTGATTCATTTATTTTGATTTGCACTCTATAGAAGCCTGCCAGGAACAGTGGAATAAGATATTTTTACATATGTGCAACAGCGTTTCAATTATTGCCGATTCCCATTCAATGAGCACGTACAGCTGAGAGTCCTTGCAAGATACAGACGGAAGCAGACTCAAATGGTTGCTTGGGAGCAGTAAATTTGATTTAATGTAATCTTTCCCATCTCCACTGCACATAGCCTGCTGAGCTGATGATGGAGATTCACTGCTGTTGTTCCACACGATTCGGTGCAGCATGAAGCTGCAAAGGTTGAAAAATAGAAGAGGTAAGAGCGACTGAACAAAACCACAGGCCCAGACCAAGATCATGAAAAACAAAAGCAATCACAAATATAATACTGGGATTAACTCACGGTGATTTGTATATTCATATCGCCGGCAAATCCTGGTGTAAGCCACTAGGTCGAATTCCGGCGAACAATAATGTTGCCTTCAACTGCAAAAAATGCTTCCAACTTATCAGCGTCTCCCAGTTGCCTTTTTTACTAAGGAATTGAATTGTTGATGTAACTGGATATTTTATTGCACATTTCAACTGCTTTCTGAATTTAGACTGGATTACCGCATAAATAAATGTGTTTGAACAACAATTTAAGTTCCGCAACATAATTCCGACTTGTTCAAAAACATATAGGGCGTCATTGCCAAAGTAGACATCTATTCCTGCAATGCTGCAATATATAAAATCAAGTACATGCGTCAACCACAGAAGAATAAAGCTGCCAGAAACGGTGAAAAGCAATATCACCGATTTTCTTCTGCTGTCTATTTCTGGATCATTGTTATTCCGTGAGTTGCCGTCAGTTTTCAGTACCTTACGGGCTCGACTTGCCAGTAAAATATGTCTCACCGTCAGACCATTAATCAATAGAATGAATGCAAATGGAAATAATGGGGTTAAAATCATATCATACCAATTAAATATCACCCACCCGATCTTAATATAGGTGTTTGGATTTATAAAGCAAAACCAGGGCAAGTTGTCAAATATCTCTCCTGGTTCAGTTCGATAGTACAAAGGGATGCTTTCTAAACAGAAAATAACACATATCGTTGTGAGAACGGCAGCCGCTGTCTTCTTTGTGCAATAGATTCTTTTAAATTTCTGGCAGCATACACTGACAAATCGATCAAAGGTAAATGTGACGGTGAACCAGACAGAACACGCTATGGTTGCACCAGAAAGTGCAAAAATAGTTCTACACACATGGGTGATGTCCATGAAATTTATTGGGAAAAAGTAGTTATTTATCCGTGAAAGTATAACTTCAGTGATAATAACCAATAGGTCAGCCATTGCCATAGCTACCAGGTAACGAGTGGTACAAGTGGAGAGTCCGCACTTTCCACGAGATAGGATGACAATCGCCATGAAGTTAACTGTAAAGCCGAGAAGATAAATGAAAAAAAAATGAATTTTCAAAATAGCATTCACAGTACCTGAAATCAGACGGCAAAACTCTGGGCTTATTTACACTCATTCAGAACGAAATAGAATACCTGTGTAAAAAGTGATGTAATCTCTCTTTACATAGCTGTCACTGGACCTGGTTTGTTTTAGTAAGAAGTTTCAAAACACCAGGTTAAAGTGCAACAAGTCTATTTGGTATTCAGGTGATGAAGAAGCAACGCTCTGAAAGCGCATGATACCAAATAAACCTAATAGACTTGAACGTGGTATTGTGAGACTTCAAGCTGTCCTCACCTCAGTCCAAAGCCGGTATCTGCACATCATGGTTTGCTTTCGTATTACTGTTCTTAAAGAAACCAGCAGATCTGAGACATCAGAAAAGAAAATAATAAATGACAAGCTGGTGTATTGGGTGATGGCCAGGAATGATGGTCAGTTCAAATGACAAAACAAGGCGGCAGAGACAATTAAGTAAACAGAAAATTACTCCGGACATGCCCTAACTGTTCACAGTTACATGGTAAATGCCATGGCAACAGGGAAATGAAATGCAAAAAGTGAAGATTTCATGAAGCCACGGAGGCGATGTAAAACGATCGGCGGGCAACAATGGGTTGTTGGTGACCTCCCCGGCTGTCAATGATAATGTGCACTATTCTAATCTTGCAGTTCCTTTAGAAATTGTCATTTTATTTTGCGATGTCTCTCCACTCCCTTTCCACATAAGTGAAACACTTTGCACCCCAAAGGTCAGGATGGCACACTGGTAAGCACTGCCGCTTAACAGCGCCAGGGACCCGGTTCCATTCCCAGCTTGGGTCGCTGTCTGTGTGAAGTTTGCACATTTTCCCCGTGTATGCGTGGGTTTCTTCCTATATTCTGAAAGGCATGTTGATTCGATGCATCGACCTGGACAGGCGCCAGACAATAGCGACTAGAGGAATTTCACAGTAATTTAATTACAGTACAAGCCTTACTTGTGATTAATAGTTTAGCATTAACGTTCCACTTTCATTTGACTCTTGCTACTATCTATTTGTATGAAATTCCTAATGCTTCTAGGTTCCCAAGACACTACGGAATTCGATATAATGCCCTTTACGCAAGGGTGTTTAATATTATTAGTTGAATTAACCAAATATTTGACAGTGCTTTTCAGCTGTTCTTTTCATTTAGATTGTTTCACTCCATTCATTAATGCCTTTGTGCAGCAGCTTAAATTAAACAGCACAAATGCAACTCCTCTAAATACTTAAGATAATCAACACCAAATGATATGCTACTTCAAAGTAAAATATATCTCGTTAACAATTTGCATATGAAGCTACTGGATGGAGTGGAATGTAAAATCACAGATTGTTATTGTGTTCTCTATCACCGTGAGATTCTTCCCAAGCTCTGAGGATCAGTCTCTTAAGGAGAAGTAAGGCGCTAAAATATATTTGACTGTCAGGGCGATTTGGAACAGAAATGAACAGAAAGGGTACACTGAATTTAAAATCAGTAAAATATTACACGTCTGCTCATAAATTTGCTCAATTTGCCCTGACGATATCAGTGCGCATAGAAATATAAAGTTATAGAGATATGCAGCATGGAAACAGAACATTCGGCCCAACTCATCCATGCTGAAACTGAAATAGTCACATTTGCCTGATTTTGACCCAAATCCCTCTAAACCTTTTCCAAAGAGGGACCTGTCCAAATGTATTTCAAATGTTGTATTTGTACCCGCCTCCGCCACCGTTTCATTCCACACTTGCACCAGTCTCTGTGTGAATTGCTTGCCCCTCAGATCCCTTGTAAAAATGTCCCCTCTGACCTTAGACCTATGCCGTCTAGTTCTAAGCTCCCCCACCCTAGAGAAAAGGCCTTGGTTATTCATCTTGATATAACTGATTAACTCGCCACAATTTCATGCATAACATATGAATTCCCGGCTTAGGTCACTGTCTGGGTGGAGTTTGCACATTCTCCTCGTGTCTGCGTGGGTTTCCTCCGGGTGCTCCGATTTCCTCCCACAGTCCAAAGATGTGCGGGTTAACTTGATTGGCCGTGCTAAAATTGTCCTTAGTGTCCTGAGATGCGTAGGTTAGAGGGATTAGTGGGTAAATATGTGGGGGTAGGGCCTGGGTGGGATTGTGGTCGGTGCAGACTCGATGGGCCGAATGGTCTCTTTCTCTACTATAGAGATTCTATGATTCTATGATAGAGTGGAGCGGCATTTAAGGCGACCAGAATAAACGTTATTTCTAGAACTGCAGTGCAGTTTTCTCAATCTAGCATATTGTTTTCAGGTACTGGAAAATAAATGCTCACGAAAGAATCAAAGGAGAATGTGGCAATGAACAATTCTCTGGCTGTGAACTTCAGAAAATTGCAATCACGCATCACTGGTATCAAGGGAATAGAACGGGAAATAATATTTGAACTAGTTCGGTAAAATAAACGTGACAGTATTAAAACTGCAGGAGGCATTGAATGAAAACATAGCTAAAAGATGGTGTGAGGGGGAGTGTTTCAGATTCCTCGGGCATCGAGATCAGTTCTGGAGGAGATGGGATGTGTACAAACTGGAGGGTTACTTCAGGGCAGGGCCAGAACTGATGTCCTGGGGGCGGATGGGGGGCGGTGGTGTTAGGGGAAGGTGGGATGGAGGGGTGGTGGTACTTGATAGTTTGAACAGAGAAGGTTTAAAATATTATGGCAGGGACTGGGAACATTTGCACGGATTCACAGCAGGGGAAATGAAGAACAAAAAAAATACGGTCAGGAGACTAAGAAAAGTGATGGGCAGAGAATTCAAAAGCCAGGGTCAGTTAGGACAGGATAGAAAACAGAAGGAATTGGAAAACAAATGTTAAAAGTGCTCACCTTCTGGTTTTGCACTTGAATGGTCGGATCATTCGAAGCAAAAAGAATGTTTTAGTTGCACAGATAAATGGAAAGGGGTATGATATAGTTGGCATTACGGAGACCTGATTCTAAGGTAACCAAGGATGAGGACTAAATATTGAGGACTATTCAATGTTTAGGAAGGCATACGGAAAGGGAAAGATGGTGGAGGTATATTGTTGGCCAAAATGATATGGATGTGATACTGCGGAAAAATATTAGCATAGATGATGTGGTTTCTGTATGTGAACAGTTGAGAAAAACTAAGGGGCCAAAAAGATTGGTGTATACAAACTACCAAACTGTGGTGTTAATGTTGGGAAAAGCATTAGACAGGAATCAGAAATGAATGTCTTAGCGGAACATTTGTGACTATGGGAGAGATTAACCTGAATGTAGGTTGGATTAGTCAAATTAATCACTGTACAATAAGGAGAAATGTCTACAATGTATACAGGATGGTTTTCTGAAACACTATGTTGAGGAACCAACAAGGGAAAAGGTCATCTTGGACTTGGTGTTCAGCAATGAGAAAGGATTGGTTGGCAATCTACTTGTGAGAGAATGCTTGGGACGAGTGACGGTAATGTGGTAGAATTCTTTGTCAGTGTGGATAGTGATGTACTCGATTCTGAGATTGGAGTCCTGAAACTCAACAGAGTTAACGATGATGATATGAGTCGTGAATGAGCCATGATGGACTGGGAAACATTACTGAAAGGAAATACAGTCGACAGGCGATGGCAGGCATGCAAAGAATGAATAGGTGAACTTCAGAAGTTGTTTATACCTATTTGGTGCAAGTTTGGTAGGGGAATTCTGGACAAAGCATGGCTTAAAGATCTCTACCACATTACTGTCACTCGTCCCAAGCATTCTCTCACAACTAGATTTCCAACCAGTCCTTTCTAGAGATAGTATCATATTCAAGGAAGAAGCATACAAAGTGGCAAGGAAAGGCAATAGGCATGGATTGGGAGCAGCTTAAGATTCAGCAAAGACGGACCGAAGGATTTATTAAGAAGTGAAAAATAGAGTATGAAAGTAAGCTAGCAGGAAACATAACAACCAGTTGTAAAAGTCTCTATAGGCATATAAAGAGAAAAGGATTGACAAAAACGAATGTAGGCCTCTTACAGTCAAAATCGAGAGAATTTATTCAGAGAATAAAGAAATGGCAGAGGGATTAAATATGTATTCTGCTTTAGTCTATGCAAATGAAAACATGAATCATGTGCAAGAGCTTCTGAGGGAAATAGGTTTCAGTGAGAGCTGAAGGGATTTTTTGGATAAATCGTCAAGTCCTGATAATTCTCATTCCAGAGTAATAAGGGAGTAGTAGATCCATTGATTGTAATTCCCCAAAATGCTCTGGACTCTGAAATGGTTTCTACTGATTGGAGAGTAGCAAATATAAGCCTGTGATCCAGAAAGGGAGGCAGAGAGAAAACAGGGAATGACAAACCAATGAACGTTACTGGGGAAGTTACTAGAGTCCATTAACAAAGATTTAATAACTCAGCATTTGGAAGGCAGTGGCATAATGAAAGTGAGCATGGATTCACACAGGGGAAGTCAGATTTGACAAATTAATTGACAGTATTTAAAGATGTAACTAGTAGAGTTGAACGAAGCAAACCAGGGGGTGTGGTTTCCTTAGACTTTCAGAAGACTTCCTTAGACAACACACTACAATGTAAAGTTAAAGCACATGAGATGCAGGTAACGTCTTGAGATGGATAGAAAGCTGCTTAGCAGACAGGAAGCAAGGGGTTGGCATAAAAGGGTCTTTGTTTTGATTTGCAGTCAGTTACTAGTGGGGTTCTAAATGGTTCTGTGCTGGAACCCCAAATGTGCATATTATATATTAATGATTTGCAAATTAAATGTATGAACTCCAAATTTACAGATGATACAAAATTGAATGGGAGGGTCAGCTGTAAGGAGGAGGCAGAGATGCTTAAGCATAATTTAGACAGATTTCTTGTGTGGGCATATGCATGGCAGATGCATCATAGTGAAGATACATGTGAGTTTTTTCATTTGGTAGCATTAATAGAAATACAGATTATAACTTGAATAGGTGTAAATTGAAAGAGGTGGATACTCAGCGAGATCCTGGTGTCCTCGTACACTAGTTACTGAAGATTAGTCCGACGGTGCAGCAGGCAATAAAGAAGGCAAATTGTATTTTGGCCTTCATAGCGAGAGGATTTGAGTATAGGGATCAGAATGTTTTGATGCATTTCTATATGATTTTGTTGAGGCAAAGCTAAAGTATTGTGTGCGTTTTTGGTGTCCCGAGCTGAGGAAGGGTATCCTTGCAACAGAGGTTTCCCAGGCTGATTCCTCGGATAGCAGGTTTCCCACATGAGGGCAAGCTAAATCAGTTAGGATTAGGTTCACTGCCACAGAGATAGCTGAGGTCAATACATTGTCTAATATCGTCTCGATGAGCCGAATCGCCTACTCCTGCTTCTAGATTCTAGTTTTCCATTTTTACGAGGTCTACACACTGTATGATGCACTGTGCATCAGTTATAGACCTCCAAATGCACTTCACGGCCAGTCCCAGTTTGAAAGTAGGAACCATTCTAAAGATTAATCAATGCCAAAACTTTGGCTGTAGGCACAGCCCTTACTCTGCCTTTAATTCCAGCCCTCCCACCCCCCCCCCCCCCACCGTCCCCCCGTCCCCCCCCCCCGCCCCATCCTATCTCTATTAGACGTCGCCACAATTTCTAATCGTGAATTGGTGGTGAACATCGTTTCTCAGATTTAGATACATGCTCTCACTGTTGAATGAGCAAACTTCCCTTTTCCTTAAATCGGGGTTCGGAAGCTTCCTGGGAAATTGAAGGACTGTGACTAAAAAAAAACTGTCTTGTCATTTCACTGTTAAATACTTGCGCCTATTTGTATCATGAAGTGAAAAATAAATCCTCTACTATTATGTCTGTCTTTGCAGGGGCACATCACATATGTTAAAGACTGGAAAACATCACCACATTACTTGTATCAGGATTCGTAACAATTGGACAAGAATGTGCAATCAAGGAGAAGAAATGGCATCGTCGGAGGCCACTGTTCAATGTTTATATTGTGTCGAAGCAAATTAATAAATTTCCTTTATATGACACATGAAATGCTAGGGCCATTCTATGTTAGTGGGCTTAATCAGCATGGGAACTTGTTTAGAATAGGGTTATGCAGAGCTTATAGCAAGAATTGCTTACAGGAATAGGGTAAAATTGTTCTTCTTAGCATAGGTAAGGCATCATGATCGGCGTGGCTTGGAGGGCCAAAGGGTCTTTCCCTGTGCTGTACTTTTGTTTTGTTCTTTATTCTCTAAACTGATCCATACCTGCCGACAAATGTTTATGTTCTCACCGTAACTGTATTGTGATAAACAAAAATGAAAATGAAACATCAGTGTACTTCTGAAGACATGTTGATTATCAGACACCGTCAATCAAATCAAAAATACTTTCCATTAGCGCAATTTGCAATCATTAAGCCTGGGTGGCAGCTCCATGATGCAGAAAGATCCGTCACATTAAGTATTAATTCTAACGTGGAACAAATCATTTCCACTCACCATCATGGCCCAAACAGCCCAATTCTGCAGTGACAGATATTCCCAGAGATGCATGACTATATGCGTTAAGTGCTGAACACCAGTTCGTGAGAAGTACTGGTATAGCTCGCTAGTGACAGGAGCTCTCAGTCAATCTTATTCAGTGGGTTCTCTGCTCTGAGGTCCGATTGGAAAATGCGAAGTTGTCCACAATAAGTAAGAACCTGATAATTCAGCGAGCCCGTGAGTTAAAACCAGAATTTTTTTGTTTGTTTGGCGCCAATGGGAAAGCAAAAACTGCACAGATTATGCAGCACTTTTGCTAAAACAAATGACAACCCTCAGCGGGTGTATGTTTAACTGCACCCATTCGACCAATATACGGCATTATCTATCACACCGAAAATCAGAGATCAGTTCAGAGCCATATTTTAACAAAACGAATGATATTGTCACTTACCAGGAACACCAATGATGGCAATAATAAGGCAGATTATTTTATCAATGCTGTCAAATGTTTCATACATTTTCTATGTGAATTGATTTGCTTTTTCTTGTCACCAGCAATGCCTCTGGATTCAGGGTTCTGGGAACACACATCACAGTCTTTAGTTTATACGTGGTGGGTTTTCTCCTGGGGTGTTGAGGTCACTGCTTTGTTCATATTTTTTTTAATAGGTTCGGCAATCGTGTTAAAACATAATGATCATGTATGTTCACCCTTGAGATAAGATTGAAAACAATAATTACTGGACGAGGCTCGTTCTGTTAATTAGTGAGCGTCTGAAAGTCTTATTTTCATTACAATGATTTGTTCCAGTTGAACAAATTCAGTTCGATCTCCAGACCTTGTAATGATTGTCAATAAACTTCACTCCACTGTTCCAATTACGTTATTAATGCCTAATGTTAGATGACCCGTCCCAGTTCCTCTGCTACAATTTGGGACACAGCTGCACTCTTCAATTCAAGGCATTCTATTCAGTAACCAAGAAGGAATTTGTGTCTAAGTATCCTTAAATAATTCAGCGGTGAAAACTTAATCATTGCATCAACATAACATCAAACATCAAATTACGGGAAGTTCTCAAACTGATACAGGCACTCAAGTAATAGAAAAAATCAAGGGAAAATTGTTTATCAAATGAAAAGCGGATGTTAGAATTCTAACGTTGCTGAAACCAATACATCAAATCAAAGCATAAAGATCCTGACAAATTTATAATTCATCAATCCAATGCAGAATCTCGAACTAATCCTGACTCTCAAATGAATCGAACATTCACAGCTAATGCAATAAGTCAAAAAAATCTTCTGCAAAGAACATCAATTAACCTTCACTAACCACCATCCTTACCAGCACACTAAACGAAGGGACCATAATATTCACTCCCTTTATATTTTTTAATGGCATTTTTAGAAGTTTGATGTGCATTTGGGAACAGCCGCACATGAACGAACAGCTGCAACTTCCACTCTAAACCTTTCACTGACTTTTCCATTGTCGTTTCAAATGCCTTGAAATTCCACAATATCAGCATTGTGCGTCCACCTGCACAATGTGGAATGCAAAGATTAAAGAAGGCAACTCTAGATCACCTTTTCAAAACAAATAGCGATGTGCAATAAACCCTAGCCTCGACAGCGATGTGCAGATTCCAGCAGTGAGCCAAGGGCAGTTAATTTCAAAGAAGAATTCATACGAATTTCTCCTCATGTTACCACTGGCCAAGAACATGTTTAATACTTTTAGTTCTCTGTTCACGTACAATTAAAGTGTGTTTGCAACCATGAACTTTCATTGTTTTGGCTCATAATTATACTTGGCCAGATACTAACATGTTTTGCCATTGTGTTCTACAATGATGGAACAGAAAGCCCTCCTGCGTTTTTCATCTTCCACTGGCATATGAGATAGATATGAACTTTGGAAATCTGCATGCTTGGCCTCGCCCCCAGTGCATCTTCCATTGCCATCACATCATTCGTTGTGACTCAAATCCACTACTTCTTGCTCAGAAGCAGTCACAATATTATGTCATCAAATGCTAGGAATGATGAAAAAGTTATCAACGTTTACGACACATTGACCGGGGCCCGAAAGTCCGAATGTTTCATCTGAAATGGAATATGCTGGCGTTGTGAAAATACGCCATCCACGAAAAACAATGCCTCCCTATCCATATTAATAAATAGTTACATTAGCCCCTCAGCATTCAAGTAAGACTGAACAATAAATTATTTTTCAAAATATGCAGTCAAACCAAGACAGCCTCTCAAGATAATAGCAGTAGCTCAAATCAATTCAAAACTTTAAGTTACTATAGCTAATAAATGCAGACCCCCTAAACCGATAAAGCACACAATGTTTAAATCCCACCACCAATGTTACAACCCATCCACTCTCTGAGCCATAAAATCATAGATGGATAAGGGCATAGCAAAATGCAATTTGGTGCGGTTCTGAATCAAGATTATTCACCTTGTGTTATTCATGTTTCATCTCCCAGAATCCAATCCCACTCTTCAAAAACAAACTGAACGGATTAATTTACTTCATGTATCACAAATCTCTCTCCTAATTCAAATCCACTACCCGAAATCATATACTTTTAATCATTAATTGTTCACTTATCTTATTAGTTTATGAAGGACCAGTGTGCAGAACGCTCATTGATACTTTATGCACATCAGTTTGTCATCAATGTATTCTTTTCCCAACCAAACTTTGCTGAATTTCTATTAAAACAGCTGTCATCAACCTCACTGAGTACAGTTCTCAGCTTTTTCTTGAATTTGACTTACTGTGTAAAATGTGATATGCTTATGTTTCTACCAATCCAACTTCTGGTGGGAAGGATTAATTCCGATTGACTCTTTCTTGAAACCGTCATACATTACACACCCAAATTCCATCAATGCTTAGCGTCACCATTTTAGTTTCAATCCAGATCAATTTGTCTCAAAGCTGATACAATTTCTGTGAAACTACACTGTAACATTTTCTATGATATTTCCAAACTGTGTTCTTCATAACCGTGGAATCATCGTATAATAGAATCACAGAATGCCTACATTACAGAATAGGGCATTTGGCCCATCGGGTCTGCACTGACTCTCTGACAGAACAAGGTCTTCTCCCCCGACCTATCGGGTAACCACACACATTTTCCATGGCTAATCTCCATAGTCTACATATATTTTGACATTATGGAGCAATTTACCATGTACAATCCACCTAGTATGCACATCTTTGGACTGTGGGAGGAATCCGCAACAGGGAGAATCACGCAGACACGGGGAGAATTTGCAAACTCCCGATAGACAGCAACCCAAGGCTGTAATTCAACTCGTGTCCCTGGAGCTCTGAGAAAACAGTGCTAACCCGTGTACCAATGTGCCGTCTGGATAATGATCAGATGATTACATGATTATAATTCGGAAAATAAGGTCTACCTCTTGTCTATTTTTACGAAGATAATTTTAGCCACTTTTTCCACTGTTATGGACTAGATCAGAAAATCAGAGTTTTTTTTAAGAAACTCGCCTAGACCCCAACTTTGCTTTTGATTTTGGCATTAAAGGGTGCTTAAGGTGTTTCAGTCCAGGTAAGATTCAAGCGCCCCCCATGATTAAATTTATTTAAAAGCGCAGTTAGAATATTGAGAAAAATGAATTTGCATACATTTCATCAAATACAATACTTCTTAACAGCTAGCTATCTTCATTGTTCCAATTTAGCAGTATGCCACACAGTCGTGAATCACTTCTTCAGAATCAGTTAACACAGAAGCCAAAGGTGCTTATGTAGGTGCCTAGCTTCCAAACTGATGGCACTTCTAGAGAGCAATCCAGATAGACACTTGTCTTCTAATTCTCACTCAGCAACTTTCAGAGAAATTTACTCCCCCAAACAATAGAATCTCAGAGGAAAAGGCTCATTTCAGGGCAGATTTCAGTCTCCACTTCACATAGAATAAAAGTGAGAGAAAAAATACCCTCTCAGTAATAATCGCAAATCCAGATTGCCTGGAGTTCTCTGTAAAAACATAGCTGTACCCGGCCCTACCTGCTAATCAGCCTAATTCAGCCAAGGTCTGCAATATCTCAGGCGAAAACATAAAACAGAAGAATCCCGCATTAACTCAGATCAAAACAAGAACTGCATCCATGAAGATCAATTAGATTGCTCCAGGAACAATACTGTCCTGCTGGATCCAAATAAAGCGTCTCTGATCATAAAAGCAAACTGTTGCAACAGATCATACACACAAACATGTCAGATACATGTCTTAAAGGCACAGTATCGTCACACAAGATTACTGATTTTACAATCTGGTCACTTGTGATAAATTGTAAGACCAGTTTATTTGATTAGTTTGCTGGGCACTTGGAGCGATGCACTACAAGGGGCATCCTCGATTGTCTTCTCCTCAAACCTCACTTCTGTGCACTACAAAAATAACCTTACCAACACTATCTTTTTTTGTTTCACATTTTAGCCATTTTATATCCAGGATGCTACTGCCAACATAAAACTATGGACTCCAACATTGCATCACAGGTAAAATAATTCAGATTTTAATCCCAGGATGGAGATTATTCCCTCGTTTGCTGTTTCTATACATGTTCTGATTTTCGAACTTTCATGCTTGCTCCCATATCACTGCTATTTGTCCATAAGCAATTGCCCTAATCTCCACCAAATGGTCTTGTTTATGACAATAATTATATCTGTAGCCTTTCTTCTTTATGCACTTCGATTAAGAAATACTTCTACGTCCCAAAAAAAGTTTGATCTGTCACACGGTCTTTGCAAGAACTCTCGAAACAACAGAAAATCCTGCACCATCGGAACACGTTCTGTCTCCTTCCTAAAGCCGTTTCATAATCACCGAATTGTAGTTTCAACAATAGTCCAAACATCACAGCCACTGTATCAAACAATCCTACTTGACCAAACCGGTATTTCATTTCTTCCAATTTAATCAGATTTAATTTCTAACTTACGTTTGTTCAGTTTTTAGAATATTTTCGTTTGTCTGCACCTTTTCTCTGCCTTTTTTAAAAAAGTGTCAGTTTTCGCCTCCTGCTTCCTGCATCCATGATGTTCTGATACATTTTTAAAAACAGTTTCTGCAGTTACTAACCTCCCTAGAACTATATTGATGATCTTTATTTTTTCAAAAGCATTGGGAGATAAGTGCACTTGCTTTCAGTAATTTTGCAGAGCCGTTTAAATGTACAAGTCATACCGACGGCTCGCAGCTCGCACTGCTCTTCAGGTAATTGGGTTGCATCCTAATGTGCAATATTTTATAATCTCTACATCTTTCTGTAAAGACTCCATCTTTTACTCAGGCAATTCGGCCAGAATATTACCACCTGGCCCACCATGGAATCGGAACGGGAGAGGATCCAACAGCGGACCTCAGGCGACAACTTCCAGTTTGGCCCGAGCAAGGCCCGATCTGCCATCTGGTTCCACATGTCTAACAACTCGGACATTAAGAGAAGTGGTTTCAGTGATAGGACACTAATTTGTTCTGAATTTCTGGGATAATATTGGCTGATTGAGGAATACATATCTATCGAAGAAAAGTGTAAAATCGAGCATGCAAACATACGAAGCATGAGCTTAAGTAGTCCTTCCAGCCAAGCGAACATTTTCCGGCGTTCAGAACGATGATTACTGATTTATGTTTGTTTAAAACTATAAATTCGAATCTAACGACGGAGGCATTTCATGCAAAAACGACTGTCTCCCTACACCTTAAATTATGTCCAATAACCCTGCCTCCAATACCTTCTAAGGCAGATTTCTAAATCCGTTTGGTCCTGTGAGAGGAGAAAATTTATCTTTTTTATCCCTGTCCTAAAAAGAACGACCGGATCAAGTCACCGCTCCACTTCTAAACGCTAATAGAAACAAATCCAATTTGTCCATAATTTCCCAAAAGACCTCGCATTCTAGTTAACAATCTGGTAAATTTCATCTGAACAACATCCAACGAACGGTACACAGCATCCGTGCCCGATTTTTACCCCGCGATGGGAAATGAAGGAGGCGAGGGGCAGACAATGGTAAGGTCCGTTCACCTCGGGCGGGATTTTACGTTTTAGGGACGAGCGAGGCCGCAATACCCTGTATATTTGCAGCATAAGCTGCTTGTTTATATGTTCAATTCTTTCGTAATAAAGTACATCATTCCATTACCCTTCTTAATTTCTTGTTGCACGTTCATACCAACATTTCGTGAATCATACATTAAAAAAAAGTAATGTATCTGTACCTCAGAATTCTGTAGCTGTTCTCCGTCAAAGTGTTATTCCGTTTTTTTTGCTTTTGGTTCTCTTGCTGAACTAAACAACTCCTCATTTTCCAATCTGTTTGATTTTCGCCACTCAAACACCTTTTACATTGATCTGTAACCTCCTTATGTCCTCTTCACAACGGACTTTCACGCCAGTGGTTGTGTAATCTGCCATGTAAGCTAATATGCTCTGGCTCCCCTCAAGTGAGAAATTTATCTCAATTGTAAAAGTTATGTTACTTGCACAACCCTGGCAGAAGGCCAAAATTATTAAAGTGATTGATTACTTTTTTGTTAAATACGTACTATCAACAGAGTCAGCATTGTCTTATAGCAGGAAAAGGACGATGGACAAATGAAGAAACAAAGCTGTCACATTGAGTATAAACTTGAAAAAATAGTTGTTATACTTTTGTAAGGAAGAATAGAGAAGTGGGGCATTAGTTAAATTCAGAGAGGCGACAGAACTTTGCAGTACAGGCAAAGTTTGTTTTCTCGCCCATGGATCACAATGTATTGTCTTGCATGCTTAGCAGGAAAGTAAGAAGGCAAATTGATTTTTGACATTTACTCAAAGAAGATCTAATGCAGATAGGAAAAATACAGTAAATGGCAAAACTCTTAAGAGTATTGATAGGCGAAGGGGTCTGGGTGTACAGGTACACAGGTCACTGTAAGTGGCAATGCAGGTGGAGAAGGTAGCCAAGAAGGCATACGGTATGTTTGCCTTCATTAGCCGGGATACTGAGTTTAAAAATTGGCAAGTCATGTTGCAGCTTTATAGAAGCTTAGTTAGGCCGCACTTGGGTTCAATTTTGGTCGCCATACTATCAAAATGATGTTGAGGCTTTGAAGAGGGTGCAGAAAAGATTTACCAAGATGTTGCCTGGTGTGGAGAGCGTTAACTATGAGGAGAGGTTGGAGAAACTTGGTTTGTTCTCACTGGAGCGACAGAAGTTGAAGGGAGACCTGCTAGTAGTCTACAAGATTATGAGAGGCGTAGACAGTGTGGATAATCAGAAGTTTTTCCTAAGGTGGAAGAGTCAATTACCATGGGGCAGAGGTTTAAGGTGCGATGGGCAAGGTTTGAAGGGGATGTATGAGGCAGATATTTTACACGGAGAGTATGGGTGCTTGGAACTCGTTGTCGGGGGAGGTAGTGGAAGTGGATACGGTAGTGATTTTTAAGGGGCATCTTGACAAGTACATGAATGAGATGGGAATAGAGAAATATGGTCCCCGGGTGGATAGGGGGTTTTGGTTAAGTCGGGCAGCATGGCCGGTGCACACTTGGAGGGCTGAAGGGCTTGCTCCTGTGTTCTAATTTTCTTTGTTCTGAGACTGAATCACAAATATAATGAAGTTCTGCTACAATATTCTACAGCATTTAATTTGCATTGTAGGCAGATAATACAATACTTGCAAGGCTAATTACTGGCACGAATGTGTTGTCTTTTGAGAATATGTTAAACAAAGTGCACCTTACGCTAATTGGAGTTTTTTTTCTTTCAGAATGAGATCTGTTTTTCTTGAAACCAATGAAATTCTAACGGCAAGTGGCAAGGGAGATGATTAGTGGATTGACTCTGTTTTGAAGAAATCAACAAATATGGAATGCAAATTTCAAATTAAGATAAGAAAATAGCCAATTGTGTGTGAGTACATGAATAGGGGTAGGTGAGGCATCGACTTCAGCAATGACAGGGATTTAACAGGTCCAGTGTGAAAACAGGAGAGTAGGGACAAAGATGGATAATCTCACTCAGGTTTTGGTAGGCTCTCCCACGTGCATGAAACTAGGTGGGTTGGCAGCGAGAATTAAGCCCAACATCGATACATCTGTACAATGAACCAATGATGCTTGATGGATAGAACCACTTTTTTGAAGTAATGCAGTTTCAACTTAACACTCCTGGGAACTGAAGTGGAATTTCCATTCAAATCTAAACTTAGAGTTAAATACATGTCATTCCACGAGGGAATTAACACACCTGTGTCTTCTCAATTGAAAAAAAAGACAACTGTTCTAATATAAATACCCAATGGATATTCTGCAGATTATAAAGTGAAGACTTTGGGAGAATGACATCTTCAAGCTTAACTCCGGAAGAAGTTCTACACTTCACAGAAGAAAAATGCATCTTCCAAGACAAATGGTCGAGAAAATATTCTATACGATCCTTGCGGTTGTTGGAGTTCCTGGTAAGTCGGAACCCAATTAAGGTTGTGTGAATCATTGTGTGAGCTTGTCCCTGATTTTAAACGATTTAATTCATTCCTGCTATTGCTGTTGTGTTGCATACTGATCTGGTGCTGATCGTTATATAGTTATCGGTGATACCTTTCAAATTACTTGCATACACAGGAAATTGATTTTATTGCCACAGTCTCAATCAATTATAAAGTGAACTCGTCTTTTTTTTATGTTCACACTAAGTACTGTTAAATAAGGCATTCGCAGGTAACTCTGTGAGTGAAGAATAAAGTAAGAGTAATCGGCCATTTTCTGATGGTGTACCAATAACCAGAGTGGAACACCTCACCACAATGACCATGTAGAACTTGGGTTATCAGTCACTGTGAAATTGTAAACTGAATCTGGGAATTATGTTGAAACTGGAAATGGTCATGCGAGCTTGCTCCATAAACCAATTCATCGAAATCATAGATTCAGAGAATCCCTACAGTTCACAAGGAGGCCATTTGGCCCATCGAGTCTGCATAGATCACAACCCCACCAAGCCCCTATCCCCGTAGATGCGATCATAAATCTTATGAATTTGGTCGCAATTATATTTAATCTCTTCCCGCAGTAACACTTGACTCACTTATTGATCAAACACCTATATTCTAAGAAGAGTTCAATAAAATGAATGGCAGACCTTCAGAGCTCTCTGGCGAACAAAATCCGCAGAACAAAGCCTTTTTTGTGATTAACAGTCCCACAAAATATGGTCCCACAAAAATAAAAAAAGCTTGTTAAAGTTTTTGTGCCCTCGAATTGTAATCTCGCCAACCACTGTTCCGGTCCCTCCACGCCAATGTCATAGTTTAAAAAGCCGACCAACGCCGCCACTTTCTCAGGAGGCTAAGAAAATTTGGCATGTGTACTATGACTCCCACCAATTTTTACAGATTCACCATAGGATGCGTCCTTTCTGGATGTGTCGCAGCTTGGTATGGCTCCTGCTCTGAAAAGAATTGTGAACATAGCCCAGCCCATCACACAAGACAGCAACCCATCCGTGCACTCAGTTTACAATTCCCGCTGCCTCGAGAAAACAGCCAGAATAATCAAGATACAAACGCACCCGGAACATATTCTCTTCACCTTCTTCCGATGGGAAGAAGATACAAGTGTCTGAGAGCACGGAGCAACCGACTGAAAAATATACTTTTCCCCGGCTGCTATCAGACTTTTGAATGGACATACCTTACATTAACTCAATCTTTCTCTCTACCCCGTATATCATTGTAACACGGCATTCACTGCATTCTGTAGCCTCTGCCTTCCTTCTTCCTAATGTACTCTAAGAACGTATCCTTTGTCGGTATAGTGCCCAAAAAACAACATTATTTCACTGTATACCAATATATGTGGGCAATAATAAATCAAATCAAGAAGAGAACGAAACGTTTCCAGCACAATTTGACTCATGGTGAAAAGTAAAGAGTTCGTAATACAATGGATAAAATGTTGTTGAATGAAAGGGCAATAGACAGTAGTAACGGGATAGAGGTTCGGGGATAAATTGCAGTGTGGAACAGATGAAGTGATAATTTGCAGCGAAGATATTGATAGCTGTAATAGTAAGGACGATAGCTTTAGTCCAGAGCAGCATACAGTTTATCACTGAAAACAATTCTATTGATAGTAGAAAATGGCTCGGCCCTGTTTGAATGCAAAAAAAACCTAAGAACAAGGTACAGACTGGCACTAGAGGGAGAACAAAGCAGAATGAAGGGTTGAAATCATGTGTGAAATTGTTGAACCCAAAACTGTATTCAGAAAGTTGTAAAATGCGCATTCAGAGTGATATTTCTGTTGTTTGCGTTGGACTTAAATGGAAATTGTAGCGGGCTGAAGAGTGGAATGAACGTGAGGGCAAATGGAGTATTATCCTCTCAAGATCCTACATGCTTCAAAAGTGTTTACCACTCATGGTACTTAGGGTGGCACGGTAGCACAGTGATCCGTATTGTTGCTTCACAGCTCCAGGGACCTGGGTTCGATTCCCGGCTTGGCTCACTGTCTGTGTGGAGTTTGCACATTCTCCTTATGTCTGCGTGAGTTTCCTCCGGGTGCTCCGGTTTCCTTCCACAGTCCAAAAGATGTACGGGTTAGGTTGATTGACCATGCTAAAATTGCCCCTTACTGTCCTGAAATGAGTGGGTTAGAGGGATGAGCGGGTAAATTTGTAGGAGTATAGGGGTAGGACTCGGGTGGGATTGTGGTCGGTGCAGACTCGATGGGACAGATAGCCTCTTTCTGCACTGTACGGTTTCTATGATTCTCGTGCTTCCAAATTTGAATTATTATAATCACACCCTGTTCAACATTCCGCTTAGCATAAACCCTCCATCCGAGAAAGGCCACGAATCAGATATGCTTTGTGGTTTTTAAATCGAGTGAACTGAAAAAAAAAGCTCACTGAAATCATAGTTTCAGGAGATTGTTCCCTGCAGCCCTTGCTTCTGTTCTTTATGTTTGGAATTGGTAATCAAAGATACTTTTTCTACAGGTGTAAAATAAAATTGCTGTGCGTTTTTCTACAAGGAAAACTTAACAAGTAGCCGCCCAACAATGTTAACTTAGTCAAATCCGCTTCAAAGGCTGCAATTATTTCGGTCGGTATGGTTGTTGCAAACACTCTCTGATGGTAATGTTTTCAGTTCCGCGAGAAAGATGACGAGGATCTGAGCCCTGATGCTGATTTTTAATATCACGCTGTTACCAAGAATGGATATTGGCTTCTGGTTGCTTCCAATCCCATTTTAGGAGCAGAAAATTTAACAAGTTACGACCTACCTGAATCGATTTCTCTACACTTCAACTTTATGCAATCGCTGACTTTAGGTCCGTCAGCTGTCTCTGGTAAGGTGATACATTTAAAACAAGGAACGTATATTGTGGTTATTACAATACAGAGATTTACGTGGCACAGAGATTAATAACGTCCAGAAATTACTATCCCACTGCTACAAAAACAAATCAATTTGAACATATTTTCCACATTCTGGAAAATCCCCAGCTCTGAAGAAGCCCTACTGAACTCAAGAAATTCTACTTTTCTCATCACGAATGCTGCCAGACTTGCTGGCTTTTTTTTCCCGCATGATCACTTTTTTTTTCAGATTTCCATATTCCGTGGTATTCTGCTTTTATTTTGCTCATACGAGGCTTTGGAACTCTGCTGGAAAATTGGTTTAGATTTGGTGGGCTATTTTGTTCTTAACCGGCTAACCTTGGTGGTTTGGATGGTCCTCGTTTGTATTGTAGACGTCTATGGCTCTATTTCCCTATATTTCAGTTCGACGTTCCAAAGTCCTGTAAAGTCGGGATGTTCTTAAATTCAGAGCAGGCAGGGTTATTCCCAGACATAAAGTTGGACGCATTTTCCCAGACACTGCCAGTCTCCACATCCTCCCGCGCGGATTTCCAGGCCTCTGTTTGAAAGTAATATTTTGGTTCTGATCAATCGCCAATCATACTGATATTGCTGTCCTCCTCACCGGCTTTGGAGGAAGAAACAGGACACTGGAAAGTTCAATTGAACAGAGGGATCTTGGAGTAATTATTCACAGATAACAAAAATCGACAGGATATGTGAAAAAAGCAGTGAAGTAAAGTGAAAGTAAAGAGAGTTTGTTTATTGGTCACAAGTTACATTGAAGTTACTGTGAAAATCCCCTAGTCGTCGCACTTCGGCTCATTGAGTATCCAATGTTCAGTCTTATGTCCCTTGAATTCGGAAATAGTGATTGTTTTTCCTAAGTACTCATAAGATTCTGTTAAAATGATTCCGAGTTTCTTATCTGTTGTCACTTAAATTCTATATCATACTCCCGATATGACCTGTAAGTGGTACTGACCATCGCGCGCTGGTGCCACACTGATTGAAGGCTAAACTTCTCCTATTTCCGGACAGGATTTTAATGATATTTGAGAATGTCTAAAAATGAGCCAAAGGCAATGGACGAGTTGTGGGCTGTTCCATGAGTTGCGAATCTCAAATCTGTGCAGATTTTCACATACCCCACATCTTTGGATTCTACTCACTTTCCTTAGCACAACGTCGGTCGAATAGAGCCATTAGGTATTACTTAACAGAGTATTTTACTTACGCTGAGATTCTACTGAAATCATTTAGACAGGACGTGCGATCTTTAATCATTCAGTTGTACAATCCTCCTATGCGTTATGGAAACCGTTCTGACCTAATCTCATACTCCCAGGCCATCACACACACTGCGTTTTTTGTTTCCTCCCCGAACAACGTATGCAACCCTTTGCTGCTCGTTTAGAAACACAGTCGCCTCCAAACGAGAAGCTTCGGAATTATAATACCACTCAAATATCTGAGCCTGAATGTCAGGATGAGGATCCACTGCTGTTATTGACGGACAATCGATATTCTACAGGCGACGTTATTCAGATAGAGTCTAAAAAAGAGACCTCAGTTCGCTGGGTGAAAAAAAGAAACTGCTGGCGCAAGATTTGCGAATTATTGTTATCCTTGGAGTCGTCGTCAATATTTTTCCCACCATCATCCAATAAAAAATAAACAGATTACTGGGCCAGTGTCAGATTGCACTCCGGGGTAATTTGCTGAGGGCAAGTTTTCCCTGCCGGACTGCGAGAACACAAGCGAGAAGCTGAATTGAGACCAAGTGTCGGGCCTTTTGATTCCTGGTGAGGGGAAAGATGGCGAAATTGGAGAGAGCACGAGGAGACTACTGAAGCCTCCGTACCCGACCTGGAAGAGTGGTGAGAGGTGTGGGGAAGAGTTTCTGAAGATTTTTGTTTAAAAAAAAGGCTTTGCATGCAAAAAAGTTGTGACTTGATTATCTATTTGTTGCTTCGGGATAGAGGCTCGACGACTGGGGATTGATAGAAAATAAGTAGATATTAATTACCAGAAAATATGGAGCAGATCGCGAATCTTAAATTTTGTATTACAATTCTCTTTACTAATATTGGTGAAATAGAATCCAAATAGCAGGGTGCATTGCTATTAGTAAGATCTATGGATATAAGAAATGTTATGAATGATGGTATGGCATATTGTTTAGTAGGGTCAAGGATCATTGACGTTGAAACTAGATTGTTAGTAAGCTTTACAATCAGGTGCAGTCGTATTAATTATAGCAGCAAGATTAGAGCCAACGTCCATTCTTTAGTGGGAACCATATGAAGATTCGTCTGTCTTAGATAACATTAACGAATAAAGTAAGCTCAGTTCCAGTAGCCAGCTGATAGGGCTTCTTGGCCATAAGCATCATGTGGCGTCACTGAGTTGCTCGATGGGTTTGAAATTTTCATTGAGAGCATGTTTATGGATGTGGTCATCCCACAGCCAAAGATTTCGTAGAAAGAGATGGAAAAGGTGACCAATAGAGATTCATGAAGAAATAAGTAGGCAAATAATGCAAAAGTCTGCTGAGTGCATTCCACTCGCTAACAGGCACTCAATTCTCAACACTGGTGTGAGTCGTAAGTTCATAGAGGTATTATAGAAGGAAAAGGCTCTTCGGCCAATTGCTTCTCCTCTAGTCTTCTCCAGTTAAAGAAAAACCAATTACCTATTCTAGTTTTATTTCCAGCACTTGGCCCATAGCGCTGTATGACTTGGCATCACAAGTACGCATCGAAATACTTATTCAATACTATTTGGGTATTTGCCTCCAGCAGCCTTTCAGTCACTGAGTTCCAGTCTCTCACCACCCTTTCAGTGGAAAAAACATTTTCATCACATCCTCAACAAACCGTTGTCCCCAGCATATATCTGCAATTAATCAGTCCACCAAGCGGCATAACTTTTCCTAATTTATCTGGTTATGTCCGTCATAATTTAATGCAGCATATTCATGACACCCTCCCCCAATACCCCTCCTCCGCACCCGTCACTTCTACTCCAGTCAAAACAAATCCAGTCTATCCAATTTCCCTTCATAGCTAAAACACTCCAGCCCAGGATGTATCGTATTAAAACGTCTCTGTGCCCTTTTCAATGCCAGCACATCACTCCTATAATGTTAATTCCAGAACTGCACACAATAATCTAGCATTTTTTTTGTTGAAAAAATCATTCCCCGGGATGTAGGAAGTGCTGTTGAGACCAACATTTATTGTCCATCACCAGCTGCCCTTTGGAAGGTGATGGCGAGCTGCAGTGCCTGATGCATAGGTGCATCCATAGTGTTATCACTGGGGGAGTTCCAGGCTCTTGACCCAGAGACTGTATGTATTTCCGAAATATTTCCAACTCAGGTTAGTGAATGACCTTCGGAGGAACCTCCAGGTGGTGGTATTCCCAAGTATCTAATGTTCTCTTCATTCTAGAAGGTAGTGGTCGTAGCTTTTACAGGTACTTTGTCAGGAACCTTACAAAGGTGAGCCCTTGTTGTGCACCTTGTAGCTGGCATGCACAGTTGACGCTGTTTGTCTATGGTGGCAGGACTGAATGTTTGCTGTAGTAATGGTAAATAAGCTGGCTGTCTTTTTCTGAATTGTTCCAAAGCTCCTAACTGCTGTTGAAGCTACACTCATCCAGAAATTACATTTGTTACTTCTGCCTTGTAGATTTTGAGCAGTATTTAAGGAGACAAGATGTGAGTTATTCTCTTCAGACACCTCTAGAATTTGAATGGCTCTAGTGACCACAGTTTTTAAAAGGCTAGTCCAGTTTTGTTTGTACTAAATGGTATCCCCCAGGATGCGTATAGTCGGAATTCACCGATGCCACTGCCATTGAATGCCAGTGGCGATGGTTAGATCCTCTCTTGTTGGAGATGGCTATTGCCTGGCACTTGTGTGATGGAAATGTTGCTTGCCACTTGTTAGGCAAAGTAGGGATATCATCCATTTTTTTGGCATTTGGACATGGTCGTGAATGATACTGAATAGTGTGCAGTCGTCTGTGATTGTCCACACTTCTGCACTTATGATGGAAGGAAGTCATTGATGAAGAAGCTGAAGGTGTTTGGGCTAGGGCATTACCCCGAGGAATGCCTGAAGTGATGTCCTGAAGCTGAGATGATTGGCGTCCAAGACTAACACGCATCTTCCATTGATGCCTTGTATGGCTTCAACCAGGGAAGCATTTTGCTGGGATTCTCATTAATGCCATTTTTTCTTAAGTCCTTGATGCCTTATCTGGATAAATGCTCACTTGATGTCATGGGCCGCCACTCGCCCTTGATTTCTGGCATTCAGTTTATTCACAAATGTTTGAATCAAGGCTATAATGACGCCAAGAGCAGACTGATGCTGGTGAAACCCAGACTGACAATCAGAGAGCAGGTTATTGATGACTAAATGGTGCTTAATAGCACTGGTGATGACAACTTCCAGGAGTTCATCGATGATCATGCAAGCCATGTATAATTTTATGAAAGGCATTTTTTAAAATCATGTTCTGTGCAGTTTTTAAGCAAGACAGTTAGTTCCATAGTGGCACCGACTGTCTGCTTAAATATTTCTATTCCTTCATTCATGGTTGAAATGGGATTAAGTTTATTTTTACTCTGAGCCTCAGGACTTTCAGGGATTTATGACTATGCATTGTGAGGGGGAAGAGTGATTGACAGGTCAGCTGGCAGGAGGTTTTTTTTTCATTTTTGAGCTGCTGTTTTAGTGTAGAAGGGGTTTGGACATGAGACTGAAAACGATGTTTTTACCTCTCCCTCTTGTAATTGGGTTCTGGTAGCTAGCTGAAAGCAGGTCCCATTGGCTTCCTGGAGTTAATATTCTACTGTTGATGGCTTGCTAGCTAGTAACTAGAGCCTCTGTCTCCCTGGTGTTTTTGAAAGCTGTTCTGACTTCAAGCTTTTCAGTGTGTGTATCAAGAGAACTGCAAACAAAGGACTAAGTTCTAGTATCATGTGAGCATTCACAATTTCTGTATTAAACATGCGGCAAGATTTCTGTTTCTGGGATTTGTTTGGTTGGATGGTAGTTAGATGTTAATGTTTATACAATATCGTGATCGTTTTTGTTTTCTTGGTTGTAATTGGTAAAAGTTATTGCTAATTTTCTTTCTATACGTGTTAACAGTATTCTTAAATGAGCTTTGTTTGCTAAAAGCTCCCTTGTGGGTCATTTGAATCATACCTGAGATGAAACATCTCCTGCTTATCCTAGCCAAACTCAAATCGTAACACATACGATCCATGTGGATTTCATAAAACACTCTGGAGTTTCTGACTTGAATTATGACAATCAAGATTGGAGTGTTGGGACAGTAAATTGCCAGTTGGATTTTCATGCTTCTTGTGTGCAGGCCAAACCTGAGCAATTTTCCACATTGCCAGCTAAAAGCCAGTGTTGTAGCTGGAGCTACGGGTGCTGCAAGTGCTGGAGCACATGTTATCAGTACTGTTGCCAGAATGTTGTCCAGACTAATTTATTTTGCCATATCCAGTGCTTTCAGCCTTTTTTTTTGATATCAAATGAAGTGAAGCAAATTTGCTGAAGACTGACTCCCTCACCAGTGAACATCGACAGAAAGTATTAACGCATAACCCGAACAAAGCCCCGTCGGCCCAGACACAAGTTACCAATGTTGTCCTCAACAGGCCCTTCTCTTTGTTTAGTTATGCCTTTACCCTTACTGGCTTGCAAAACGGTTGAGTGTTTTCCTTCAATTTACCTAGCAGTATACTTTCATGTCCCCTTTTTCATCTTTTTTTTAAGTTTCTTCTTGCACATTCTATACTACTCTCGGGCATTTGTTATATTGAGCTCATAATGTCTGCATGAGCCACCTTCCTTGTGCTGATCCAAAGTTGTATATCCCTCCATATCCAAGTTTCACTGGACTTGCTATTCCCACCTTCTTCATTAGAGAAACATATCTGCCCTCTATTCTCATTATTTCCATCTTGAATGTGTCCTATTGTTCTATCACATATTTACCTAAAAGTGCCTGCTCTGAAGCCACTGTAAATAAATTCTACGTAATATTGTAAAATCCAGCCTTCTCTCAGTATAAACTTTAATTCCAGATAGATCTTTGCCATTTCGGCCTTAATAATCTTAAATCCATACGAGTTACGAAGGTTGTCTGCAAAATGCTCCTCCAGAGATACTACAACTGCTTGCCTGGCATCGTCATCTAAAATAAAGTGCAGGACTGACCTCTCTCTCGTCAGACCGTTTGGTTACTTAAAACATTCTCCTGGATGCATTTTAAGAATTCCACTCCCTCAAAGCCTTTCACACTATGGTTATTTCTGGTATTGGAGAGGACGTTGAAATTCCCTACTGTTACTACCTTACTACTGTACAGTTCCCTGGAATTTGCCTTTGTAACTGTGGTATGTAAATTGCCAGCTACAACTCACCATTCCCTGATGAGGTCAATGCATTCTGTACCCGTTTTGAGCAAGAGGCCAGCGAAAGCATGCCCTGCACCCAGAAGGCCTAGATAAACCTATACCTGGGGTCACCATCTCAGATGTCAAAGCAACTTTCTCGAAGGTCAACCCACAGAAAACGACTGGCCCAGACGAGGTACCTGGACGAGCACTCAGATCCTGTGTGGATCAGCCAGTGGGGGTATTCACAGTCATCTTCAACCTCTCATTTCAACAAGCTGAGATCCCTATCTGCTTCAAGAAGACGACCATCATCCCAGTACCTCAGATAAACCAAGCAGTATGCCTTAATGACTATTGACCAGTGGCGCTGACATCCATCATTATGAAGTGCTTCAACAGGCTAGCCATGGCATGAATCAATCCCGGCCTCCCAGAATACCGGGATCCACTACAGTTTGCCTACCACCGCAACAGGTGCACAGCAGATGCCATCTCCTTGCACTCAACCCTAGAACACCTAGATAACAAGGACACTACGTCAGACTGCTACTTAGTGACTACAACTCAACCTTCAACTCCACTATTCTCTCAAAACTCATCTCCAAACTCCATGGCCTGGGCATCAGCACCTCCCTCTGTGACTGGATCCTGAACTTCCTAACTCACAGGCTACAATCAGTAGGGATAGGCAACAACACCTCCTCCACGATCATCCTCAACTAGTGTCCCACAAGGCTGTGATCTCAGCCCCCTACTATACTGCACTTTTATGACTGTGTGGCCAAATTCCCCTCCAATTCGATTTCAAGTTTGCTGATGGCACCATCGTAGTGGGTCGGATCTCAAACAATGACGAGAGAGAGTACTGGAATGAAATAGAGAATCTGGCGAACTGCGGCAGCAACAATAATCTCTCCCTCAATGTCAACAAAACCAAAGAGATTGTCATTGACTTCAGGAAGTGAAAGAAGAACATGCTGCTGTCCAGATCATCTGGGACAAAGTAGAAAGAGTCCAGAGTTTCAAGTTTTTCGGTGTCCAGATCAATAACAACCTGCCCTGGCCCCCCCAAGATGACACTATAGTTAAGAAAGCCCATCAACGCCTCTACTTTCTCAGAAGACTAAGAAATAGGGCATATCAGCTCCGGCTCTCACCAACCTTTACAAATGCACTATAGAAATCATTTTTTTCTGGATGTATCACAGCTTGGCATGGCTCCTGCTCTGACCAAGACCACCAGGAACTATGAAAGTTCGTGAATGGAGCCCAATCCATCACGCAAACCAGCCTCCCATCCATTGATTTTGTCTACACTTCCTGCTGCCTGGGCAAAGCAGCCAGCATAATTAATAGCCCCAAGCTCCCTGGATATTCTCTCTTTCACTTTCTTCCGTTGGGAAAAAAAATACAGACGTCTGAGGTCACATGTCAACCAACTCAAGAACCGCTTCTTCCTTGCTGCTGAGAGACTTTTGAATGGGCATACGTTGCATTAATTTGATCTTTCTCTATACCCTTAGCTATGACTGTAACACTACTTTCTGCACTCTCTCGTTTCCTTCTCTATGAACGGCATGTATTATCTGTATAGCGCTCAAGAAACAATATTTTTCACTATATGTTAATAATAAAGCAAATCAAATCAAATCAGAAACAACAGGCCCGAGATTCTACCAAAAATATTCTAATGCCGAGTTTGCATAAAAACACCCGCTACTTTTAGTGAGATTTTCAAAATGAATCTCTCTCACTCTGAGCATTACCGAGTGCCTCAGCGAGATTCACGACGAAAATCCGGGGACAGGTCCTTTCCCCGCTAAAGTGGCCAGCAGCATCACGCTGAGTGTACCAGAGTGCATGCGCCAATCAGTCAGCGCGAACGGTGGCGCATGCATTTTAGCGGCAGACTGCTGGCTCCCGATTGCTGGCTAGCACAGCAAACTCCCACTGCTGCTCCTCTGATCCCCCTACCCTCCTATCGCTGAACTCGTGGAATTCACGGGGCCAGCCCAGAACCCACCCTCTGGCCGGCCCGCCTCGATCTATGGGACCTCCCCCCCCCTCCCCACCAACCCCGTCCCTCTCACTTCCTCCCCCTCCACGCCTAACAGCCTAGACCCTTCCCCCCAACCCCACCTCAACATTCCACACTCATTGTCTCCCGCCGCAAGCCTCCCTCTAACCAATGGCCAGCTCCGATCAGCACCTTCCGTCCCTCTGCCACGAATCCCTATGAAGGATGGGAGCAGGACCTCCGCCTCCATCGATCTCCGCCTATAGCACCCCACAATTGTCCCCACCCTCTTTGGCTCCGCCCTTTGCCTTGTCCCATGCACGGTGGGCAGAGTCAAGATGCCCCTTGGGCATTGACACTTCATCCCTTGGTCAGTGCTAAGGGTCCAGGCTGGTAATGCTCAAGGTGCATCCCCTCAGCAGGGTCTGACCGTCAGGTCCCATTTACTGAGGAGCTGTTGTAAACCCCATTGGAGTTAATCACTAGCGCGGAGGAGCTAGCGACCCCAGAGACCTCAGAGTCGAGACCGTTAATATGATTAAAATGTCAATTTAACTATTTTAATCAGAGATTAGGGTGCCGGAAATCTGGCCGCTGGAGAGGTGCAGAGGCCATGACGCCCAGTGGGGAGCCCGCTAATCGGTCTCCGCTAATGTTACCCCACCCGTTGAGCTGCTAGAGCCTCCAGCAGCGCAGCGCGTTGGGAGAATCAGTCCCGTACATTTCAGTGCAACTCTGGAGCCTCTTCTGAACTACATTCCTCTCTGGACCACTGGTTAGTGTTAATATTAATAAACGTTTCAGAAGGCAGCTGCCGGGAGATAATAAATGTGAAGAATACCAAGTCTTACAGATTACAGGTGGAGGAAGACAGCAGTAGAGCTGAGAACAATTGGGTTTGAGTTACGGAAAAAAGGAGTAAAGTCGGAATCAAGATGCATTGTTTTGAATGAGCTGCCCAATTTAAATGAAATTGGTCAGCTGCCGTTTTGAATTGCCGATTGGAAATACAATGTTGCGGCTAAAGCAGAGATCCACTGCAAATAAGAACAGGACTAGACAGATCATATCATATTCAGGAAAGAAAGGATATAAAGTGCAATACCGGAGGAGGTAGTTGGTATCATCGAGGTATGGGTTAACCATAGTTGCAATTCTGGAGGCAGAGCATAGCTCAAAGGGTCAATGAGAGGATCTATTTATCTAAATCTAAGGAACAGCATAAGAAGACAAATAAAAGAATCATAGAAACCCCAAAGTGCAGAAGGAGGCCATTCGGCATATCGAGCCTGCACCGACAACAATCCCACCCAGGTCCTATCCCCGTAACTCCATACATTTACCCTGATAATCCCCCTGATATTAAAGATCAATTTATCATGGCCAATCCAACTAACCCAGACACCTTTGGACTTTAGGAGGAAACTGGCGCACCTGGAGGAAACAGACACAGACAAGCGGAGAATGTATAACTCAACATAGACAGTGAGCTGAGGCTGGAATTGAATCCGGGTCCCTAAATCGGTGCAATCAATAGGCGAAATTAATTTTATCAGTGTCGTCTATAGTTTAAGAAAACAAGGATGTAGGGCAGCAAACGTGCAAGGAAACTGCAAAAGCTGAAGAATTATATAAGACTCATTATAGGGAACTTTAATACTGCAATAACAGTTGAGTATCAGACAGAGAGAAGCATAATATTCTCAACTCTGTCCAGAGAAAAAAAAAACACATTTGCTGAACTGGACCAATGATATAGGCAAATGCTGGTAAATTGAAATAGGTGGGTGGTCAAGTGCTTCTCACGTGCCGGTGAAGACTTGGTGGGCCGAAAGTATCTTCCGTAATGTGTGATACTACCAAACCAGCACTTCCTATTTTTTTTTGTATTCATTGGCTCTGTCGCCGTTTTTAAATCCTGCACCTCTAATATCTAGCTCATCTGATGAAAGGTTACCGCGTAGAATAGTTAAGTCTGTTTCTGTCTGATTAGTGTTTCAGAATTCACTCTTTATCAGGTTTCCGTTAGATTCAGGCTGTGCTTTGTCTTTCATGCATTAACATGGACAATATAAATGGTGGGTTTGGGATTACAGTGCTGAGTATTGGACATCTCACCTTGAATTCCGTTTTTCTGCCATACACTGCAGAAAGTTCCCCCTCCAATTTGGCAAGTTCCCATTGGTAGGTTGAATGTAAGAGGAATTCAGGATACCAAAGGAAACTTGGTCTACAGTCTACTGAGCAGAGTTATCAAGCTGGTTGTAAGACCACACATGGCCAAAGCACCAACGCCAAATCTTCAACCCCTCGAAAGGATGGGTGCGTTCTTAACTGATTCTCAGGGCAGCTGAACGCCAAACCCAGAGGTATATCCAAAGAGGCAATCGATTCCTATACATGCAAGTGGAGGCTGTATTTTTAGGGGGTGTATTCCATATTATGAAACGTGGTTTCCTTCATCGGAACATATTGTCAGACACTTACCCTGGGAAATAGTTCCTGTCTCAGATAGAATTTCCTTATACGCCTTGGACAGTCCTGGGGGCACAAGCTGGCACTGCCAGGGTGCCCATGCCTAGGGGGTACCACCCCCCCCGCCATCCCACCCCACTGCCATCTGACCCCCTGGGGGACCCCGAAATCCCCCCCACCTTGCCACCTTCACGGTGGGTTCCTCTTGAGTTCCAGGAAATTTGAAATCATATTACGTGGTCAAAATTTAAAGGAAAAACTTTATTTCTCAGATTTTGCATCAGGAGAAGGAAGGTCCTTTATATTTGGCAGCAGCCTGAATCCCAGGAGCAGTAAAGCTACAGGGACTGTGTTTCTCTTGCAGCATGTTAAATGGCAATGGAAGCTTTTAACCTGAACCTTTAAGTGGCAATGGAAGCTTTTAACTAATTCTGCGATAACTCCATCCCGGAGAGTGATCCAATATTCGACCGCAGAATGCTCCAACGTGTTTCGTGTTTAATCTGCTAAGCACTCCATTTGCAGTCTTTGCGTTTTGATTTGAAAATGTGCCTAATTTGTAGTTGAGATGATTTAACCTATTATTCAATCTCTACACAGCGGCCATTTGAAATTGAAATCCTTTTTTTCTGGATTGAGACTCAGAAAATGTACTTGAATCTTTAACCAGCAATTTGGAACTTCCATCAGAATTATTATTGCAAGATCTTCGTAGGTACCATCTATTTTAATGCTCAAATCCATCTATCAAAATTACTTTATTTCACCCTTTAAAATTCAGTTTAACTCTGTCCAGGCCGTTTGCTTACGATTGGAAACTTTGCCTGTAATCCTTCGGCAGTAGGTCATTAGTACTCAGTGCATCTCTTTTCCCTTCCTCATATTGCACAAATCTTTGCGCTGACAAAGGTGTTTAAACGCCACTAGCTTCATCTGCCCATTTATTCTGTAAGAGCATTGTCATGTGGCCATCATATCTGTTTAGCTATACATAGCAATAGATATAATGATGTTTGAAAGGCCCAGTACTTTGAGAAGTTAGGATACTGAGTTAGCTAAAACTGAAATACGAAGGCAAATGAAAATGAATATATTAGACATGCAAGGGAGAGGCACAGAAAAGAATTGCAATTGGAATGAGAAGAAAAAAAGAAGAAAGAGATTTGCAAAGGGGAGGAGAAGAAAGGAAGGAAGATAGATCTCTCTAAAAATGTCAAAAGTTGAGTCAAGGTCTCTTTCACCACAATTTGAAATGCCTTGTGCAAATTTAAACACATTTCCATTTGTTTCATGCCTGGAACACATTTCACCCTCTGTTACCTCTGCTACAATTCGCTGCATTTTAATTCGATGTTGCCTCTCTTTACCCTTTCCTCTTTCTGCCATTGCTAACTTTTAGATTTTCGATTCCCTTTTGAAAGTTCGTTGGCAAGTATGAGGTTATCCACTTTGGAAGGAATAATAGTAAAATAGACTATTATTTAATTGCCCTTCTTCCTCTTCTAGTTTCCTCCGAAAAGCTTTCTTTTTTTTCTACTTGTTTCTTTCTTGCATTTCTAATCTCTTAATTTCTATTCCTTTTTTGAGAAATCAATGTCTCAACCTCTCAAAATATTGAGTTTGTCTGTCATCACTTACATATCAAAAATATGGCAATGATTTCAATTGCCCTCATCTTCCTTGACTCCTGTGGATAATTATAATTCCGATATAACTGCCAATTCAAGCAATTTAGATGAAAGTATTCATTTCACTTTTTCTAACGTTATATTGTCCACATTCATAAAATGCTTGACTAGAACAAGAGCTATCTTTTGCAGTGTCATTATTTATTTTAAATAATGCCTTCCTACTTGTTTACACGTGTTCCGCATTCTTGTTCGCTTTAAAAAAGTAACAAATGCCCTACACCCAATGAGTTATGCTTTTTAAAATCACAACCAAATGCCCCAATTTTGCTAAGATCCCCACTTACGTTATATGTGAGAGTGTCCCAATTTCAAATACTGCATTGGTTTATAGTGATGTACATTTTTGTTAGAATTAATTTCAGGGGCATATTAAGTGAGAAAGTGGTCCAGTTATATGTAAATAATGAATAAATCGTAATTATTGAAGTAAATAAAAGAAAAATATAGGGCAAAAATACTCATTTGCAGTAGGAAACTTTAATACATTAATAATGGAACAGGCCTTGGAATTTGAAAATACCTCTATTTGCCAAGCTGGATAAGACATCTCTTTTCCTATACAACATCCAACCCACTTTGGTACCTATGACAGTCAAATCTAGCTCCGAATTACCTGACAATCTAGCATAGATGGCATGTCTGGAAAACGTATTTTGCTGGTTCTGTGAATGTATTATACTGTGACTTTGAGAGTAGAATATCTAGTGTGATCAACTAGATACACACTCACTAGTGAGTTTTGCTAGATTGATTTTTTTGACTTAGTTCACAATCAACACTACTGCAAGCTCCAGTGTCCCAGCTATTCCCACATAGAAGTGTACAGAGAGGCATCACCTTTTCAGCAACACAATTGCCATTAAACATTAATGTTAGTGCCATTACACTTTAAACATTTACTTTTCATTAACATTTACAAAGTAATTAATAGAACAGTGAAACTAACCATTAATTCCTGAGTGTACTAAGACTTCAAGAACGCTAGTCGGCTCTGCCTGAGAGCCTACATTTTAATAAAAATATTTTAAAAACAAATGGTTGCTTTCTCATTTCCAGGCCGTATTATCTTCTCTCTCTTTACAGTTAATTTAATGGCAATCCTGATCCTGCTTCAGGGAAAGTGCGGCCTCTCCGCAGGTACTGCTCTATATCTGATAGCTATGGCGGTCGGAGATCTGATGGTCATTATCACGGAGGTTATATTGAGGCGATTCCGTTACTATTATTATCCACCATGTTTCTTGGACTTGACCCCTGCATGTACGGTCATCAATGTTCTTCTCCGGGCAGCCATAGACTGGTCTGTTTGGTTCACTGTCATGTTTTCCTTTGATCGATTTGTTGCCATTTCTTGTCAGAAGCTGAAGACTACATATTGCACCAAGAAAACTGCAACCTTGGCACTTGCAACAACAGCCATTCTACTCTCGTTGAAAAATATCCCCTGGTACTTTAGATTCAAACCAAGAAAAATAATCGACAATGTACCGTGGTTCTGTTCAAATACGAAAAGCTACACTACTGATCCTAGATGGATATGGTTTACCTGGTTTGCTTTGGTATTAACCCCACTAATGCCATTTGCTTTGATTCTGTTCCTTAACGCTCTAACAGTCAGACACATTTTAGTTGCTAGCCGAGCTCGGAAGTTATTGAAAGTCCAGAGGAAGGGACAGGAAAACAGTGACCCTGAGATGGAGAGCAGAAGGAAGTCAATGATTTTACTCTTCACCATATCTGGCAGCTTCATTCTTCTCTGGTTATTATATGTGTTTTATCTGTTTGATGTGGTAGATTCCCTTTTAGATGGCAACGCTTTTGATACTTTTGAACAAGTAGCATATATGCTGCGGAATTTAAGCTGTTGTACAAACACGTTTATTTATCTGGCAACTCAGTCCATGTTCAGGGCACAGTTTAACAGAATGTTGAAATATCCAGTTACACGGATTATTCAGTTATTTAATTAAAACCTCAACAGAGATCCCAGAAGTCCAATGTGCAAGGGAATGAAACACAATGGCGCGGTGACCAACAATATGACAACTATTCAGCTAGAAAAGAAGTAGATTCAAGCACGGTAAGACTGTGAAGAAAGACTAGGAGAATTAAAATCCTTCGAAAGACGAGAGGGGTGGGTAAGGGGTGATACAATGGGAGGAATGGAGATTTATTTGCGCTCAGCAGTCAACAATGTGAAAAGGAAGGGAGCAAAATGCAAGAGATGACCTTGATGGAACCTGCCAGAAACGGATCATAAAAATAACGTCACAGTGCCTACAGGACATCAGAAGGGGAAAAGAAAGCAAGAATATCATCCCCTCAACATCCATTCGTTCGATTCTTCACGCCTCCCAACTGCATGGAAAAAAAAGTATGATCTTACCAGAGCAAAATGATGCATATACTGGAAGTCACCTCATATTAATTGCTGATAATAATAATGAACACAATTATATTATTCATAGAAGCAATTGGAGTAATGTGATTGAATATTTTCCCTTTCCATTTCACACTCTGTAACAACCCGCAACTTCTATGTAACACATTACCCAGTCTTGTCAATGACAGATTTCTCTCTCTCTCTCAAACTGAGTGAGTTGCTGCGTGAATGCGCAGTTCGGTTCATAGATCAGAGAATCAAACAAGTTGCGCCGTGCAAAAGTAGGCGGCAATTTATTTCAGAGTGCCTGCACTTGCACGTCACACGGCATCATAACTTAAGACCATCCATGTGCTTTTTCTCCGTACTACAGAAATGCGTTTGTATTCAAATAATCATCTACTGCTATTTTGCATGTCTACCCTAATCGATTCTGCTGAAGCCCAGTGAACAAGTCCGGTAATGGAGATGATGCTCAGGACAGCAAAACCCGTCCTGGATGTGCAAATAAGTTGAGATGTCCAATGCCACAGATCGGTCGCTGCTGGCCAACTCCAACTGAGCAGTTGCCTCAGGACGAACCAAACGCATTCCACCATCAGGAAGATTTAGCGTTTCCTACATCATGAATGTCAATCGATGCTCTGTTTTATATAGCCTGTTGAGTAGACTTATATCCATCCTTCCCCACTTTCATGCCCGATTGTGTTACTGCATCTCTGTTTTAAAGTCCTTCCCTCAGTAAAGATGACTCTGAAAATATTTGTAGCTGTGTCCATGGATCAAACCTTGTCCACTTCTCACTTAAATATGTGCCTACTTCGTTGCCCAAGATTGAAATACAGCAGAGCCTTGCTATAAAAAAAACATATGTTTGTTTCCAATTACTTCTATTACTGCTTCTCAGCACACTTGTTAGGCCTTTACATCAGTCACAAAATCTATAAAATTATTTAGTCCATACAGCAGTCTATGTTTCTGCAGACCCATACAACACCCGAACACCTGAATTATGAGGAGCTTTGCCCCTTGCAATCTCTCTAACCTCCTCTAAGTTCTATAATACTTTCTACCTGTATAGCCTCCTCCCACACTTACATCCCTCCTCACCTTTGTAACTTCGTTCAACTCACACAAAACCCACTCCCCCATAATTTAATCTATTCCCACAGCGACAGTGCCAACACCAGAAAGTTGTAACCGCCCCCTCCCCGCACAACTTTAATTACTCTTGTAACAGTTCGAAATCGTCGCATTCCCTTTGCATCTAAAGACGATTACAAAACCTGCACCTCTTGCTGCTGCTACAGCCGCCTAACAATGAAATTATTCGTTACATATTTGTAACCTCCAGCGGTTCAGAGAACGCTTCTTTCTATCTACTTTGTTTTGAAGCCGGGCTAACACATGTTGTCTCCCAACTCCATCGAACCACGAGAACTCTCCCTATCTCTCTATCCTTATCCAGCCGTCATAATGTCTTAATCCCTGCAATTCTCCCGAGAGCTGCTAGCTCCCTCTCTCTTTAATATCCTACTAGCATCACATTGTCCCACCAATCTATAACCCGACATGCTGGAACTATATTGAACATTGTATAGACCAACCCTAGAATGTTATCTGCAGTTCTGGAAACCTCATTGGAGGGACTGGCAGCACTGGAAGAGGAGCAGAGGATGTTCACCAAGATATTGTCTGGACTGGAGACTACGAAGTTGTGAAGGGAGATTGGATAGATTGGGATTATTTTCCTTGGAAGAGAGGAAACTGGCGGGGAGGAGGGGCATAATTGATGTGTATAGAATTATAAAGGCATAATTTGAATTGGCATGAAGAAACTTGTCCCTTATAGGTGGGGACAATGAACAGGGGACATTGGTTTAATTTAAGCGGCAGAAAGTTGAGAGGCGGTGTTAGAAAACAGCTTATAACACAGAGAGTGGTGGCAGGCTGGAACTCAATGCTAGAAAGGAAGTTGGAGACAGAGCACCTTATAACAATCAGGAAAGATTTAGTTGTGCATTTGTTATGTCAAGGCATACACGGCAATAGCCAAAATGCTGAAAATGGTACTAGAATAGATGGGTGCTTTGTGTTTGACCCGAGCTGACTCGATAGGTCGAAAGGCATTTCCTGTGTTACACAACTCCATGAACCTATGACTCTATAACTGTCCATAACTTTTCAAGTTCCTGCATTAGCTGCAAGGCACGATTATATCTGTAGCCACCCCACTCGCATACAACTCTCCCATCACTACAACATCCTCCAGCTCCTACACCCCTCCCAGATATCAATGGTCCTATAACCTAATCTCTTGAGCTTCCCTTCATTTTCTACGCTACATCGTTGCTTTCAGCACGCTACGCAGTAAATTTGTGCCATTTGTCCATAACCTTTTCCACATAAGTGCAAAGCACCGTTCTAATGTTCCTTGAAAACCATCTCTCCGTCCTAGTGTATCATGGATTTGTTGGAAAACGATCCGTCTGTGAACTTCCTGTAAAATCCGATTTCAGTACGAATTATATGAATAAAGGTTGTGAATTATATGAATAAAGGTTGTTGTCACTTCCCAACTGTGATCATCTCTCATTGCCTGCATCACGCATCTCATTCGATCTCATCTCTCACTCATCTCTTCATTTGTATCGTTTTATCACATTTCTTCCTGTTCCATCTTATTTCGCTCCTTTGTCTCTTCGCCCCCAAAACACTGTTTGATGATGGTCGAGCTTTCTACAATGCATTCAGTGAAGCTTGGAATCAGCTTGCCCCTTTCCGTGAGTTGCTATGTGTCGAGTATCTGACTGTCTGTCCCTGTAGACCGTATTTCAAGCCTTCCCTCCTGACTGTAATTCCATAGCCCATCGGATAATGTCCAAATCAGATTCCCCTACCGAGAGATCCATTTTATTAATTAATTGATGTTCTGAACGAAATCATTCCTTCAACATTTTCAGAAGCATTTCAGCATCCCTGACTGGTTGTTGTTGTCCTAAAAACTATGTATTCTTCCCATTTTCACTCCACATAACCTATTATTGATCCCCCTTTCCTACGGACAACTAACATTTTGCATCCCCAGATTTTTTCCTTCTGTAATCAAGGCACCCCCGAATGCTTTATCACAATGTGTTTTGTCGGTCCTATGCCTTTTGTCGGGTAAGAATGTCCCCTCCCCCGACCTCTTGCCCAATTAACCCCGTAATTGCAGCGAGTAATTGGACAGTTCTTTCCAGAGATCCACAGGCATTTCATCTTTACAAGGACATTCGTGCCGTTAAGATGCATTGAGTGAAACTCTGGCATTTATTGCACTGCAGTGCAAAATTCTGTCGTATTATGTTGGGGTTTCAGTCTCAGTAGTTCCTTTAGCAGTATTTTTGTGTCACCGGGCTAGAGAGTATATGGGAAAACCTTCTGATCCAAGGTCAACTCATCAGCGTCTGCTTCTTCACCACCACCCTCAAGAAAATTCTTTTTACTTTTGTCAGTTTTCCTGGTCATCGTTGCCATGGAGGCATGGAGTTACTTCGCCTTGGCACAGTGGTTTCGATTCCCAGCGTGGGTTACTGGCTGTGCAGAGTCTGCACATTCTCCGGTGTCTGAGCAGGTTTTCTCGGATATTCCGGGTTCCTTTCAGTTAGACAGAGGAAACATGCTGGTTAGGTGCATTGGCCATGCTAAATTCTGCCTCAGTGTATCTGAACAAGCACCGGAATATGGTGACTAGGGGAATTTTACAGTGACTTCATTGCAGCGTTAATGTAAGCCGACTTGTGACACTAATAAATAAACCTCCTCTGACAGGCGGTAGATAATATGTTTTGAAGGGTGACTGCCCTATTGCCAGGCTCGTTTAGCTCCTCCTCTGAGTGTTCCTCATCAATAATTGGGCTGGCCTTGTTTGCCTACTCATGTTTAATGTTCGTATTAAGCCGTTTTTGCAATTGTTACTTTAATCGGGTATGATTCAGTAACCCATTTTGCTCCCTGTTGCTGTTTTGGCTTAGCCACCCGCTATTTTGTTCTTTTCTACGTTTCAGCCTTATTTTGCATGTTATTAATCCGATATAACCCGGACAGTAGAGAAGGCTATTTGGCCCATCGAATGTGTACCAACTCTCCGAAATAGCATTCTACCTAAGCACTTTCGCCCATCCTTCCCCAAAACCCATGCATTTAGCTTGGCCATTCCACGATACCTGCACTTCTTTGGACTGTAGGAGGAAACAGGAGTACTCAGGGAAACAAAAACAGAAAATGCTGGAAGATATAAGTCGGCCTGACAGCATCTGTGGGAAGAGAATAGAAACAACCGTTCGAGTCTAGATGACCCGTCATCAGAACTCATCTAAGCTCGAAACATAAACTCTATTCTCTCCCCACAGATGCTGTTAGACGGGCAGAGATTTTCAAACATTTTCTATTTTTGTTTCAGATTCCACATCCGCATATTTTGCTGTCAACTTGTACCCAGAGGAAACCCATGTAGATATGGGGAGAACATGCAATGTACATTCTTCAGAATTCCACTACATTGTCCCTGCAGATTTTTTCAACAAAAACGCAAACCACATACTTCCCTACGTCGAAATTAATTGATCACTTATATCATAAGGCCATCGGATATGGGGCAAAATTATGCCATTCAGCACCACGAGTCCCCTCCACCATTCAACTGTGGCTGCTAAGATTCTCAACCCCATTCGCCAGCCTTTTCCCCATAACCTTTGATCCCCTTACCAATAAGGACATATTTACCTCTGTCCTATATATACTCAATGACTTGGCCTCCACAGCCTTCTGTGGCAATGAATTCCACAGATTCGCCACCCTTTGGCTTAAGAAATTCCTCCTCGCTTGGTTCCAAAGAGTCGTCCGTTTATTCCGAGTTCCTGCCCTCGGATCCTAATCTCACTTACTAGGAAATATCCTTCCCATGTCCACAATCCAGGCCTTTCAGTATGCTGTAAGTTTCAATGAGATCCCCCCTCATCCTTCTAAGCTCCATCAAGTACAAACCCAGATTCCTCAAACGCTCCAAAATACATTAAGCTTTTTATTCCTGGGATCATTCTCGTGAACGTCGTCTGGATCATCTCCAGGCCAACAAATCCTTACTTAGATACGAGACCCATAATTGCTCACAATCCTCCAAATGTGGCTTGAGCAAAGCCTAATAAAGCCTCAGCAGTACATTCCTGTTTTTTTTAATTCTAGCCCTCTCCAAATGAATACTAACATCGCAATTGCCTTTCTAAGTACTATCTCAACCTGCAAATTAACCTTAAGGGAATCCTGAACTAGGGCTCCCAAGTCCCTTGCACTTCTGATTTTTGAATTTTCACCTCATATGGGAAATAGTTTACGCCTCTATTATTCCTACCAAAGCACATAACTTCACGTTTCCCAAATTATATTCCTTGACCCACTTCTTTATCCCATTCTTCTAACTTGTCCAAATTCTTCTACAGCCTCCCCACCTCCTCAATACTACATGGCCCTCCACCCATCTTTGTATCACCTGAAAACGTAGCCACAGTGCCCCCAGTTCCTTGATTTGGATCCTTGATGTATAAAGTGAAAATTTATGGTCCCAACACCGAACCCACTAGTTACTGGCTGCCAAGTTAAAAAGCATCGTATTATCCCCACTCTCTGCCTTCTGATAAGCAATCTTCTATCCGTGCTAGTACCTTGACTACAATACCACGGGCTCTTATCTTAGTCAGCAGCCTGATGTGTAGAACCCTGTCAAAGGTCTTCTAGAAATCCAAGTTAATGACATCCACAGGCTCACCTTTCTCCAAACTTACCTCCTCAAAGAATTGTAACCTATTTGTCAGGCATACTTCGCCTTCAAGGAACCGTGCTGAGTCTACACTATTTTACACGTTCAAGTATTCCAAAATCTCATCCTTAATAATGGATTCTAACATCTTACAAACAACCAAAGTCAGGCTAACGAATCTGTAATTTCTGGCCCTTTGCCTGCCTCACCTTTTAAACAGGCGTGTTAGATTAGCTACTTTCCAGTCCTCTGGGACCCTTGCTGACCCTGGTGATTCCTGAAAGATCATCACCAATGTCCCCACTATCTTTTCAGGTATCTCCTTCAGAATTCTGGGGTATAGTCCATCCGGTCCAGGTTATTTATCCATCTTCAGACCTTTTAGCTTCCCTAGCACATTCTCTAGCGCTTGTCCGTCGGCCCAACAACTTTGTCATGTCCTTTGATGTTATAAACCGTGTCCTCGTAGTTTGAAATGCTTCCAAGTTTTGGATCAAAAGCAAAGTTTGAAATTGTCCCCCTGTACACCAATGATACAGAGGGATCCCAAAACTGACTCCCACGGAACACTAAAACAAATCTTCCTCCTGCCTGAAACACAGCCATTACTCATAGATTCCACAAATTAAGTCATGATATATTCTCATTACTGCATTCTGTTGATTCATAGCCTTTCTGATTAGTTGTACATTGCATTATCGAATGCATTGTGAAAGTCCATGTAGACCACATCAGCAACATTACCGTGATTGACATTTTCTGTTAACTCTCCGAACAAAAAAAAACTCCAACACGATGTACCCTTTAGAAATAAACGCTGGCTCTTTCCAATCAGGCTATTTATTTTTCACGTGACTACTAATTCTGTCGCAGAAAAGTGTTTCTGGCAGCTTGCCCGCCGCCGTCATATCATCAGTTATTGCTGCAGCAATATTTCCCAACGTTTTTGAACAACTGGGCAACGTTTTCAATTTTCTAGTTCCATGGCAATTCGTTTGAGCTGGGAAAAGACTGGAAGATTGGGCTCTGATATAAACATTTGTTGAAATATAATGCACGTTGTTTTTTACTTGATGCCCTGAAAGATGTGCAAATGTTAATTGGCAGTATTTGCCATTTTTGTGGAATACATTTGATGTATTTCTTGCATTTTCTGGAACCAAATCCCGTTGACACATTTATATTGTAATATTTCCTATCTGTTAGATTGTCCTCCACCATGTTTTATTTCATTGATTTACATGCAATGACATTTATCTTTAATATTTAGTAAAACTAGAAGTTTATACACTTAACCAATACGCTTAACCAGATCGTCTTTTGGACTGTGGGAGGAAACCCAGAGAACACAGGGAGAACGTACAGAGTTCGCACAGACAATGACTCAAGCCGGGGATCGAATGCGGTCCCTGGTGATATGAGACAGCAGTGCTAACCACTGTGCCATCACGCCACCTAAACTAAATATGCCAGTGAAAACTACTATTTATTCAAAATTTGGACCACTAATTCTATGTGTGTTCCATTTTTACACAAATATTTCTGGGGCGCAAAATCCATATGCAATGCTCTGTCAGCATATTTTCCCATTCAGTGTAAAGATATATTTCACCCCATTCTTCAGCTCTTCTCTGAATTTCCTTTGTGTCAGCCCATAGATACAAGTGTTGGTGCAGGAACTAAGAATCTGCAGCATAAACCCGACTTGTTGCATGATATAAATAGGATTGCTGAAACATTTGTCAACATAATATAAGTTTTCCACAGGCCACTTTAAAGAATGCACAAGATAGGTCATCCATAATAGTATGAACTTTGCAGAAATACTGAATAATAAAATCATGGACTTTCTACGATTCTTTACTTCAGTATCATTTTGATTTTCACTGTTTGCCCGGAGTTCTCTTCTGACTCGATTTGCTGCTACAATATGTCTGACCGTCAGAACGTTTAACAACAGAATTGGGAGTATTGGTAATAAAGCTGTTATGATGCTGTCAATCCATTCGAAGGCCTTCCAAATGGGGAAGGTTTCATAATCAGCTGGTGGAATTCAATACCATTGCACGTCGTCAATTACAAAGAGTGGTTCATTGAGGAAATAAAAGGGAATGCATCTCACACAGATCAACAATAACAACGTGGCAATAACAACATTCGCTGTTTTCGCAGTACAGTGTTTTGACTGTAGATTCAAATTGCTACAAATCGGTCGAATGTGAAGGCAACAGTGAACCAAACAGAGCAATCTACTGCAACAACATACGCAAGGAAGTTTATAGTGCACACCGGGATAAAAAACAGGAAACTGAGTTGCAAACACATGGTGTTAATGCGGTGAAATATCCCGTGAACAATAACCACCGTTAAATCCGCCACTGCCATGGCCACCAAATAGCGAGTGATGCATTTTGAGAACCCACACTTGCCTCGGGAAAGGATCAAAATTGTCACCAAGTTAACGGTAAGGGAAAGGAAGACTAAATTCACAACACAGGCCAAAAACCTACTTTGAGCTATCACATACCTCGTTTGTTAGATAAACAATTAAAGTCAGCGATAATAGTCTTGAACTATCAGTTTTCTTTTTCCCAACGAGATATAATTATCGATTTAAATAAATTGTTTTGGAGGGACAGGGAGATCTGTGACCAAAAAAAAGCAGCAAAAATTGCAATGTTAATAAGGATGTTGGTATCAGAAAACATGTGTTGACATAACCCATTGCAGAATTCTTTCTGGGAAATTTGACGGCGTGAGAAATGCATTCTCCCTTATCTTGTGGTGGTGTCTCCAATAATGAATTGCGCCCTCTTGTGTCAAAGAAAACATGCACAGCGCAACTTTTTATCGAATATTACCCTGCAAAATAACACAATTCAGATCATGTTATAATTTTGTTGAGCATACATCATAACTTTTGTCGAACGTTGGCCTCGATTTTCAGCTTGAGTGAAGATGCGATTTGGGAAGAATTTAAAAATTGACTATTGGATAATGTTCCATAAAACTGCAGTCGGCTAGTGACAGCGAAGCAGAACTGAAGCTATTTAGTTAGGGCAGGAAAATCAAGCTTGATGAAAATACTCAAAATTGACAATTGATTCCTGACTTCAATAAAATAGGATGGGATTTCTTATTGTCACCTATTGTTTAAAGGTCGAATGGAAACAGCATATCATTGTTACTTGGCAGATGGATTGCATGCCACCATAGAAGTCACCCAAATTTCCAACAAACTTCAGTTAGCAGAAATAACAATAGAATGGGGGAACCAAGTTCAAGCAGATGATATGATATCCTTCAGTATGAGCAAGTGTAATTAGAAGCGTTATAATTATTAAAATAAAATTTTGAATGTAAAACATTAAATTATATGTACATCTCGAATCTTATGTCAACGGCACCTCCATGGTGACATTTTTCCTGTAAGCTATAAATTCATTTATAGTTCAAAGCCATCCAAGGTTTTAAAAAATGAACAAAATTGTCTTTTCCTCTGTAAATGCACATAAATGAAAAAAGCATCACATTATGCACAACTGAGACAAATGGCGAGACAGCAAATAGCATGGAAACAGACACCTTCGTATTTTGAAATCTGTTATTTCCACCTTACCAGGAACCCCGACAGCTGCAAGAACCGGATAGTAAATGAGATCTAGCTGGTATATTACACGATATCCCATTTCTTTTATGAAATTCCAATGGTAGTTCAGCCAGACACGTCACTCTGAAAGGGCAACTGTAGAATGCCTCAGTCTGTGTAAATGTCTTCAACGTAGCGCCCAATGCAATGTTCACAACTCTGCGGATCACACAAAGCTATGTGAAAATGTAAGTAGATTTGGGGATGAAAGCAGACATCAGGATGTGTTGATCTGGCTAAATGAGGAAGCAGGACATGGCAAATGGAACGGACTCTGAAAAACGTGAAGTTACTCACATTAGAATGAAAAACGGAAAGGTCGTAGATGATGTGAATACGTATTTTAAGATCTGTACTCTCAAATTTCTCCAGGTTGTCGATGTTAGTACCATGCATTCAGTGGATATACTTTAGCAAGCTGACTTAAATGCGGAAATCAATTGCTATCTGCCGTCTATTAGAGACTGACCAGATCAAAGGTATAGGAACAACTGGCCTGTGAATGACAGAGCTGGCTTATAATTATAGACTAGTTTTAATTGGGCCATAACTTCCGTAATTAATGCAGATGTTGGGACATTGGATGCAGCACAGCACAACACTGATGTCCCTACTCACGCACATGCGGACTGAAAGTGTGCCAAGTTCAAATATCCGGGCCGGTATTTTCCCCAAAAAGGGGAAAAACGGTAGTATTCCCATTTTTTTCGAGTAATTATGAACAAATCTCCAATTTTTTGAGCATTGCAGAATGTCTCAGCGAGGTTCACTTCGCAAAATAGGAGGCGGGGCCTAATCCCATCTGAAAGGTCGGTAGTTTAGTGGTGAACGGGTCACTGCGCATGCGCTGTTCTGTCGCAGTCGCGCTCCGCACATGCGCAGTGCCCCACCCCCTCTGCCGGCCTCCTGAGTACTGGCCTTCCCGAACACTGGCTCGCACCACAACCGCCCTGACTGCTTGCCTTCCGACATCCCACCTCCTCCCCACCCTCCCCCCAGTCGCTGGCATCCGACAACTCCCCAGGCTAAACCCTATTCCCACCCCCACCCCGCATGCCGCTAGCCATGACCGCACCGCCCTCCCCCGCCCCCAAGCCAGCCCCAAACCTCCTCCCACCAATGGCCAACCCAACTCTCCCGGGCAGCAAGGAATCAACGGGCAGAGGCAAGATGTATATCTTACAGAATTTAAATGAGTTAACCCTTTATAGTTGTGTTTATAATGTTAAAAAACCTAAAGTGAAGGCAAGATATATCATTTCAAAAAAACTGCGGTTTGTTATGAGGCTGTTAGGAAATAAAATGGATAGAGTAGATTTTGAATGTATGTCACGCATTTTAAGGTGGGTTGTTTAAGAAACATGCTGATGCTTACAAGTCTCAGTGATTATCTCAAATGCTTTTGGATATTTAAAAACGTTTTAACGCCTTTGTGGAGGGAATGCAAGCATCCTATAAGCAGGTGTGAACTTTAGCCCTGATAAATATAGTGAAATCCAATGCAGCTTGAAAGTATGTAGTCAGCTTCCATCATGGCAGGCACATCATACTTCTAGCTTGATTTCCGAAAAACCATGGAAGTTGTTTTAAGGTTTCGACATATGAGAACATGAGAGAAGAGGCAGGCTGTACATAAAATGTACCATTAATATATCCAATCCCTCCCCTTCCCTTCCCCTCCCTTCCCTGTCATTTTTGTCTCTTCTACTCCCCTCTCTTTCTCTTCTCTGATTTCGCCTTCATCTCCCCCCTTGCCTTCCCTCCTTGTCACAGATTCTCCCTCGAACAGTTTCCTTCACTCCCTCCTCTGCTGTCCTCCCTTCTACTTCTCTACCCTTCCTCCCTCTCATCGCATCCACTTCCTTAGCTCAACTTACCTACCCCTCTCCTCACAGTCCATTCTTCCCTTCGTCTACCCTATCCTCCCCTGCCTTCCCGTTCACTTCTCTTCCCTCCTTACGTCCCCTCCCACCTTTCACTTCCCCTTCACTTGTCTCTCCTCCCTCTCTTACTGCCTTGTGTTAAAGTAGATATACACATACGAGATTATTAATCGTTTTGTTAAAGTGGTTAAATATATTGCATGGAATTTGGAAAAGTGGAAGCACTTGTTATAAGAAATGTTTAGCAGCTGCCAAAGTTCAATGTTTAATTGAAAGTTAACAAGGTACCAAAGTTTTGTTAATAAATATTTCCAATAAACTTTACAAAATTCTGCAAATATCTTGCTAAAGAATCAAAACACGGCTTCTAAATCTGAGGTAATTATAAATGAATAACATAATTGATGTAAGCAACTCAGAAGAGTACTAATGATAAACACATGGTGGTTTAGATTTTCCACTACCCAAACCATGAAACCTCTTTTGCTCAACCTTATGCACTGAAGTATCCAAATCATAGTCTGATCTGTCCTGATATTTCTTATTTGCAATAACATTTTCAAGTTAAAACATGCAAATACTTTCAAGCATGTCATACGTAAAGCTATGTAATAATATCGTGCATATTTAAATAGTAGTTTCTCTGATTTAAAACAAATAGCATAACCTATGCTCACTTATAAATACTAAAAAATACTCACTTTCAATCTGAAAAATAATATTCAAAATTTAAATTTAAGTTAACCAATAACAATAGGATTAGCTGCTTTGAAGAAATAACAAAAACAAATTTTAAAAAATATGAACATATCGTTACAACAGCAGGTAATCCTTTTGATCTGCCTACCTTCACTTTAAAATGGCTTTTTCAAAGCATAATCTCAGTGAGTGTTTCCAATCTTGCGCCGTCATCAAGGGCACTGGCTCCACTCTTCCTGCCTGCACTGGAGCCTGCGGAGACTGGCCGATAATTTTCCGCCCGAATCACAATTTACGGGGATTGTGCGCCGCACATGCGACTTCCGCATTGTCCTGATGCACAGACATGATCGCTGAAAGTGTGCCGCGTCCAAACCTCCGATTCGGCCTTTTTTCTGCAGGCGCTGTGCTGAAGCAGCTAGATGCAAATGAACCAGACAACGCTAACTTGACCTGTTTATCCCAATGTCGGTTAAGTTTTTTACGTCGAATTATTTACACTTTTTTCTCTCCTAGATTCAGCAAGCAGAGACAGAGACAATGTCGGAGAGGATTTCAGGTGGAGTAATGTTTCATAGCATTGCTTATAATCTTTAAACACACTTAAATAATAAGCTTAAAGAACTATAGTTTTTTAACTGTGGTTGCTCTAAGGAACTAATATGGAGAGAGTCAGTCCTATCCACATATCCTAACCTTCAACTAAAGTCTTTGCAATCCACTTCTAGCTCAGTTGTTTAAAGGCAATGCCGATCCTTACAAGCATCGATAATTCTTTCAAATGCTTCTGGAAAGTTTAACGCCTTAGTTCATGTGTGTAAACTTACTGTAAATTGATGTGATCTGTAATGGATATTGCAGAATCCTGTGTAGGCTGAAAATCTGGCGTTATATCCCATTACACTTGGAACCTCACACGATTGGCATTGCATCTTGAAATCATTAAAGTTATTTTTGAGACTTCAAGACGTGGTGGCACAGAGTCATGAGAGAAGAATCGGGCTACATTTTTGCTGGGCAAGGAAGCAAATTAATTATCCACCCCTGAGAATGTCCAGGCAAAGGACGTTACAAGAAATTATATCACATGAGATGTGTGCCAGGGGATTGTGCCTCATGGAGAAAAAAATGGACACGTTTATGAAATGTTGAAGGAAGACCTGAAAAGTAAATTTAAATGCTAGATTGCCTTCACGGCGCAGATTAAAGTCATGACAGCGTTGAAAGAAGTCTCTGGCTTCTTTCGACATGGCATCAGTGACTTTTGTAACATTTCACAGCATGCTTTGAGGACCTGCATTCACCAGGTAAGCAATGCAATTTATCATAGGGCTTCCGAGCTTGGTATTCTTGACACATCCCCTGCAGAGATGAAGAAGAGGTCCATTGCATTTCGCAGGATTGCTGGTTTCGCAAAAATAATCGGAGCTGTAAGTGGAACTCACATTAAGGCCAGGAGAATACATTGTTTCCTTCATCAACAGGAAGAAGGATAATTCCTGAAATGTTATGAAAGTGTGAGATATATAAATGAGGACCGTCAGTACAAAGGCAGTCAACAGAGAAGTAACCACGACTCACTACCACTTTAAACTCAATGTTGCAACGGACCACGACAACATTACTTAGTTACTGGGTGATAAGGGATACCCATTTTCTCCTCATTCATTGGTGGGATATGGATGTCGCTGGTTGACAAGCTTATATTCCCCTTCTCTAGTTGCCCTTGATAAGGTAGTGGTGAGCGGCGTTCTTGAAGTACTGCAGTCTACGTGCTGCAGGTTGACCTGCTCTTGTGGTCATTGCGATTTAACAATAATAATGACAATAGTGCCTTTAAAATGGCTATTCTGCGAATCCGGTTGAGTTTCTGGTCAATGGTAACCACAGAGATGTTGACAGTGGGGGATATAGTAATGGTAACACTGTTGAATATCAAGGGGCGGTGGTTAGATTGTCTTTTATTGATGATGGTCATTCCCTGGACATTTGTGTGACGTGAATGTTACTTGACGCATATCAGCCCAAGCTGACACCATTCTGCAGGACTGAAAATGAAGCACAGGAACGGGCAGCCGTGTCATGAAGCAACAGGTTGGCGGTGGAAAAGGCAATCGGTACGTTAGTGTATGCACCCGGGATAGCCTCAAAAGTTGTTGTATTGTTTTGTACATTTCACAATTGCACCCTTCAATGTCCTTCAGCATGGATTGAGCATTCATCCGATTGCTGTCTTGTCAAAAAACTGTCGAAGCTGAAGGAAAGCAATATGATGGGTCGCAGAGTGGTTAGCACTGCTGCATCACAACGCTAAAAACACTGATTCAATTCTGGCCTCAGGTCACTATATGTGTGGAGTTTGCCCGTCCTCCCTGTGCCTGGGGTTCGTCTGGGTGTTCCTGTTTCCTTCCTCAGTCCAAAGACGTCTGGGTTAGGTTGATTGGCCATGCTACATTGACCATAGTGTCGGGGAATTAGCAGGGTAAATGTATGGAGTTGTATGACTAGTGCCTTGCTGGGGTTGCAGACTCGAATTGCCGAATGGCTTCTTTCAGTATTGCACGGGTTCTATGAATGTATGAATATGGAGCCGAATACAGACATACATCTTGGTGATATGGGGAAACCCAGACTCCAGGAATGAAAGAGCAGATCAAGATCATTAAGTAGCTGCTACAATTGGATATTCAGCTTGTAAAATATATAATCCATATGTCCAAATGCTCCCCTGCCGACCCTTCTGCTCACTTTCCTTCTTTCCCTTACATCAATTCCTTTTTCCTCCCTCCCAGCTTATATCGTTGTTTACAGAAAATCAAAAGAACCGTTGATTATATTTTGTCCTATTAAAGTGAAAAAATGTATTTTATTGCAATAAATTTTGAACAGTTGATGTTGTTGTCAAAATCAAGTGCTAAAATTAAATGTTAAGTTAAATGTGAACATGGTACCAAAGTTTTCTATTTATAAAATTGTTTGGCTAATTAAGTTAATAAATGATTTCCATTTAAATTTACAAACTTGTATGAATGATTTATTCAGACATGAAATTTCGAAACACGACATTTAAACATGGGATAATGTGGATGGAGAAATAATGACTACAACAATGATTTAACAATAGTAATGACAATAGTGCCTTTAAAATGGCTATTCTGTCTGAGAGTTAAGTATGCTGCGATTTTTTGGTCAACTTATAACTAAGACCGGATGCAGGTCATAAAGTTGTTCTGAGTCAGTTATCTAATCTGGGAGCTGTGATCTGAAACTTCCTGTGTCGGCCAAATAAGGGAAGTTGTTTAGTTTGACTCGGATGTTGTGGTTTTGAATTATATTCTTGTTATTTGTGACACATGCCATTTGAAGTAAGCGTACTGGTGTCGTTCACAGGTAATTTCATTGGATGTTTGAGCCAGGTGATAGGTTTCTGGTTACACAGTTAGCTGGATGACGCGAATCTTTTGGAAGCAAGTGGAGAATTTTGGATAAAACTCACTTCAGTTCTTTGTTTGCCAGCTGTAACTCTAAAGAGACTAACCATCGTAAAAAGCGTGCGCCCCGGTAGGAAATTTCCTTAGAGACTTAGATAGATTCTACATCAATTCCACATGCTTGGGCCAAGGTTTTTCCTAAACTTGGTAAAATCTATTTTCAGTTCTTTAAAGTTAATGTTTTAACTTTAATGTTCAGTTAATGTTGATGTTCAGTTCAGGGATAAAGTTCGGTAAAAGAGTTAATGAGTTGCAACTGTTTAAGCTGAATTTGTCAAATAAAGAAATAGCTGAATGAAATAAAGACTCATTTATTGTTTTTGTTTGTCTCATTAAACTAGAATTTTGCAACGTGTTTAAATTAAAAACCGGATAACAATAACTTTAAGCAACTAGCACCAGTTAAGGAAAAAAGACAGCAATAATGACGGCAATCGCAAATCTGAATAGAGTCAGATGTTACAAAATCATTTAAATGGAGCATGCTTTTAAGTTTGGGAGGAGCGTTGAGCTAGAGGAAGCAGTGTTGAAGGGAAATAAGAGGAAGTCTAATTCCTCTTCCGTCACCCCGAACCCATTCTCGTTCACATGACATGTCCTCCAACATCTCTAATAGCGTTCCGTCTTGCCCAACAGCAACAATGCCTGAAATGGGCGATTCCTGGCCCGTAGGTGTAGCCACAGTAAGAAGTCTCACAACACCGGGTTAAAGTCCAACAGGTTTATTTGGTCACAAACGCCGCTAGTTTTCGGAGCGCTGCTCCTTCGTCAGGTGAGTGGGGAGTTCTGATAACAAACTGTGTAGCAACAAATATCAGCACTTCAGGATAATTTGTTGAAGAAATTCATTGTGCGACCTCAGTAGCTCATTTTGCTCTAACAACATGCCACTTTTTTGTCACACCAGCTCATTCTGCTGTAGCAAAATGTCATTTTGCTGTCTCAGCAGCTCATACACCTACTGGAAAATCTGCATATTATGAGGATCGTCTTCACTTCTCCTCAAGAGCTGCTGGAAGACATCATTCAAGGATACATTTTGGTTCTTACACTTATATCGTAACTGTCACCCATCCCCTTTACAATCTCAAACATTCCATGAATAACCGCATCATTGCGTTGATTGCCTGCAAAAGGTTGACATCCAGGAGGTGGCGAGCCTACGTCAATGATGAAGTCTCCTAGCCTCCTGAAGAATCTGTCGGGGAGGGGGGGGGGGGTTCCTTCCTATAAAGCAGCCAAATTATTACTGTTCTCCCCGATCCCCAACCCCTCGATCTGTCTGAACAGCAGCGTTAATATTGGGAAACTCATGCTGCTGCGAAGTTTCACCATCCTCTGCTACAGCTTCAGTGCTGCACTGTTGTGATGTACTGGCTCCCCTTGCATCGCCTGCAGGTATCTGTGGTGCTGCGTGACACTCAGCTAAACTCTGCCGTGTTGTCACCTTAGCATCTGTGAAAGTTGAAAAAAAGCACAATTATTGCCCATCATGTTACATTTTCTTCTGCTGTCTGCGGATTGAGATAGCCAGTGCTGTTTTTAACTACAGACAATTCAAAACTCACGAAGCAGATATTCCTTTGGAAAGCATAATGTTTATTTACAACAATAAAAACACAGCAAGGTACTGCTGAGATCAACAAAAGGGTTTCGTATCTCTAAAAAAAGCAGCCCTCATTTACACCATCTTTCTCACGAATTCAGCACTTAGAATTTTTAAGGGAGATGGGTCCCATTACCTTTGTTTCAAAAACCATTTAACTCTGTGCCGGTAGTGCTGTTAGTGCCTTATGTATTCTGTCTAAAACCTTACTAGCTGGACAATAATTTCCCTCCTTCATACTCTTTATATGATCACTTGTTTTTTTCATTTTACCTTGACTAAACCCAAAATCCGCACTATAACCAATTCCAGGGGTTGAGAGATCCATCAGGCCCCAACGGTGTTCCTCCTGTAGAAAGAGACTCTTTATGCACGCCAGCTCGCCTGCAGTCAGTGTATGCTCCCTGGCATTACGGATCATTCTTTGCCTGCAGAAAAAGAAAATTGAAATGCCTTTTAAAAACCTTGCTCTGATCAACTCATAGGACAATGACAGCTAAAAGCAAATAGCCCGGGAGTGGGGGGGGGGGGTGGATTTTCCAATCCTGTGACCACGTCAAAACCACTTTCATGGTGATTGCACTTTATAATCTTCTCCTAAGGAGGCAATGCTGTACACGCGGAAGCCCAGCTTCTAAAATCTCCATTGTCAGGAAATGTAACAACCTTCCTGGGGATCATTAAGGAGCCAGCGTTATTTGAGTATCAAATACTCCCCATTGTTAATGACTTTCATGAGCACTAGGTCTCTTCGCACTATACTCAATGCTGAATGGAATGCATACATTTGATATGGAAGTTACACACCCCGGCCAGACGCATCAAAACACTAACTCCTTTTCAGCACTGATTAACCACATCACTTTTTGAAGAACCAATGACTGCAACTTTCTTCCAACCCATAGATTGTATTTCTCTTGGTGGCTCCAATTTTCCATGGCCGAAAATGTGGGTATCCTTTTGTTCCAGCTCATGGAATAAAGTAGCTAAATCATGGTCAGGGAAATTATGACTTCTATCTTCCCAGGTAGATTCTCAGAGCCCGCATTCTTAATTAAAACGTACGAACAGTCTTAAGAATCCCACATTGAAAGTTATAAAATAATAACATGCAGTTTTAAGTAGTAGTTCCACAGGTTTAAAACAAGAAGCAGCCCATGTTCCTTTCTAACCATTGATGTATTTCTGCCTCTGCATTGCAAAACCTATGACCATTCATAGAATCATGGAACCCCCCTACAGTAAAGAAAGAAGCCATTCGGCCCATTGAGTTTGCACTGACCACAATCAAAGCCAAGACCTATTCCTGTAACCCCGCACATTTACCCTGATAATCCCCCAGACACTAGGGTCAATTTAGCATGGCCAATCAACCTAACCAGCACATCTTTGGACTGTGAGAGGAAACCGGAGCACCCAGAGGAAGTGCACGCAGACCTGGGGAGAAAGTGCTAATTCCACACAGACAGTGACTGAGGCCAGAATTGAATTTGTGTCACTGGCATTGTGAGGCAGAAGTGCTAACCACTGTACCCACTAGGAAGGGGTGGCATGGTGGCACCGTGACTGGCAATGCTGCCTCACAACTCCAGAGACCTGGGTTCGATTCACGACTTGAGTCATTGTCTGTGTGAAGTTTGCACATTCTCCCATGTCCACAAGGATTTTCTTCGTATGCTCTGGTTTCCTTACACAATCCAAAGACCTGCGGGTTAGATTGATTGGCCGTGCTAAATTGCCCTAATGTCCCGGGATATGTAAATTAGAGGGATTATCGGAGCAAATTTGTGGGGTGCGAGCATAGGGCTTGAGGTGGGGTTATTTTTGGTGCGGACTGGATGAGTTGAATGGCACAATAGGGTTCTTTTGATTCTATGATTCTCTAAAGTCTAGCTTAGTCATAAAGCGGTCACAAACGTGTTTTCTTCACTTCGTGTCCAGAACAATGCAATTACATTGAAACATTCAATTCGTTCTGTGGTGCTCCCAGATGAGATCACTAACTTGTAGTCGACCATTGGATGGGGAGCCTCTCAACGAATCTGTGGCCGGCTCTCCTGTGGCCTGGCAACTTTTCGGAAAGCGTTCCTTTTGCAGTTAGGGGCTTTCCCTGATGCTTCCCCTAACTGAAACCGGTATGATTTTCCTTGCGCTCCCCAAGGCTGGACTTGTATCACTTGAACCAGAAGACGAGACTCAAATTTGAATAAGAGATGCGTCGCTGGTCCTTGCACATCTCAACTCTCTCTACTATTATCGTCTCTCTCTGTTTGTATTTCTCTCATTATCTTCCTCTGCTTCATTACCACTGCTGAACCCTGAGCTGTCTCTCTCTCTGTCTCCCCCATTCTCTCCGACGTTCATCTGTATGTCAAGGAGCGTTATTAAATATGCGACTGCTACTTAAACAATTTGGACTGCATGACCTCAGCTCTGTTACCCTCACTGCAAATTGCCCTTGATTTTCAGCTGCTTTATTTGGATCGAGTTAATTCCCCAATTTCTTAGTTTCCTCAATATTTCCACTTGGCAATGATTTTTTTTTTGAAAATTTATTAGCGGGATTTTTCAGGTGAATCCCACGCATTTACAGAAACAAATTGCTTGGTGTAACCTATAGAGGATTTGACGCCAATCGGAACAATTGATTTCAATAACTGTCCCTTCCTAACTGTTAACGTATCCCTCCCTCTGCATAGCAGATCAAGTTTTTTTTGGGGCCGGGGGCGGAGGCGGGGTGGAGGTATTTATTTCTTCCTGCAGTAGAAAGTTGCGTGGAGAAAGCGAAAAGAGCCATTAATTACAAGGATAGGATCCCCCTGAAGCAAATGTTGAGAAATAATTTTCACTGTTAACTAGGTGATGAGAGTTAATGGGTTTAAAATAATTACAGAACACAGGCACTAGAACTGAGCAGTACGGTCTTTATCGAGGGATGGGCAGGGGCGACGTTGATGAGCTTGGAAATAGTGACAGCAGCAGGAAGTAGAAAGGGATAATCGTTCAATTACTTGAAGTGAATCAATCTACAGGAATATATCGAAGAGCATATAGTATTCCCCTAATGTTGGCATGGAACTGAAGAGCTTTCCTTTGCATAGAACTATCAAATTTCCTTCCTTATTATTTGGGCTTTGGGAGTCGTGGAATGCCATTTTTAACGTGGAGACAACACTAATCCTGCATTAAATAAGCCCTGGGTGTTGTGAGTAGGAGGGTCAGAGGGACATCATGACTGTTTCCCGAGGAGAAGGTGTGTGGCTGGCCTGGATAAAGTGACCTCATGGAGCGCTGGCACAGACCAGACTGTTTTCCTGCTGCAATGATTCTGTGATTCTGCAACCCCCACCCTCTTTCTGCACTTAGAGACTCCAACTATGCAATGAGATGTTATTGAGAAGCTTTTTTGTTTCGGAGTTCACAGCTACACCCTCTTTAACGTTTTCTCCTACAAAATGTTGCAGAGTTTGCTTATCCAACATTTTCATTTGTCTTATTTTCTGCAGTTGCAATACAATGAACCTCGAGAAACACCGCAAATGAGATGACGTATGATTTATTATTTGTGTATGTGCTATTATGTTCCGGAACTCATGAGAACTAGGAGCAGGACTGGGCATTTTATTCCCTCGAATGTGCTCCACCATTTATTGTGGTCATGGTTGCTTTATCCTGATCTGCCCATTCACCACAGCCCTTCAAACTAATTAAAAAATAGCTCACCTTTTCCTGAAATTTACTAAAAGTCTCGGCATTCACCACACTCTGGGGTAGTGAATTTCACATAGTCACGACGCTTTGAGGAAGAAAGTTCTCTTCATCGCTGACTTAAGTCTGCCACCGATTCTCTAAACTATGACGCTATGACTTCTCCTTCTAGATTGACCTACAAGAGGAAACATAATCTCCACATTTACTTTGTTAATCTCCCTTATCATTTTGTACATCTCAATAAGATCTTTTATCATTCCTCTGAACTCCAGGGAGAATCGACGTAACCTGTCAAATCTCTCTTCGTGAGACAAACCCCTCATCTCGGGAATCAATTCAGTGAACCACTTCTGAACTACCTCTAATGCCATTACAATCTTCCTCAGGTAAAGGGGCCAAAATTGTTCACAATCTTCTAAGTGCTAGCTCACTAATGCTTTGTACAGTAGCGTCAACATTTCATGACATTTATATCCCTTAAGCAATAAATGTCAATATTCCATTTGCTTTCTTTATTACCTGCTGTTCCTGCAGACTAGCTTCCTACCATTCATGCAGGGGGATACCCAGGACCCTCTGCACAAATAATTCCGACGTTTCTCTCCATTTAGTTAATAATTTTTCATTTTTTCTTACAAAAATTGATACCCTCGCAATCTTCCACGTTAAACTCAATCTGCCAAAGTTTGCCCCATCCACTTACCTATATATATCCATTTGTAAATATCTTATTAAATATTGCAATTTACTGTCCCACCAATTTCAGTATCAGCTGCACACTTGGCTATGGTATCTTCCATCCCTGCATCCAAGTCAATAACATAGGTTTTAAATAGTTGGGGCCCGAGGACAGAACCCTGCGGCATCCTCTAGTTACATCATGCCAACCCAAGAAATACCCAATTGTCCCGATTCCCTGCTTTCTGTTGGTTAGCCAATCCTTTATCCAAGCTAATAAATTACCCCTTACCTATGAGTTCCAACCAAATGGTTTGTATTTGAATAGGATGTTAACGTATAAAGTGAGAATAATTGAACTCCCCTCAATGGTGTCATAATACAGTTATCAAGCTGTATTCAGATACTTAAATTCAGAACACTGAACTCTGATTACTAAATCTTGGCTGTACAGATTTTCCAATGTTGGACTGTGGGATTTGGGAGTTTATTCTAATGGATAATTAAACTGGTTTTACAAAGAAAATAGTAACTACACGTGAGAAAACTCTGACAAAACTTTACATCACGGAGTACAATTCAAAATTTCTACATTTTCACGTAAAAGGGTTGTCCTGGAATACAAGCTGGCAGAGGCTCGAGAAACAAGCAGAAAACGTTGGTTGGAAAATTAAATAGTGAAACGTTTAATGATCATTGGTGTGGGATATCTCAGCCATATTTCATCGAGAGGCTGTGAATTCTATAGGCTCCTTAATCTTTGTGACTGAGATTGAATGTGTGCAGTGTATTGTACACGTATCAAAATGTTATTGAAACGCTTCAGAGTACAACATAAATATCCTAGATATCATAAATATCAAGAAGTTCAGATGCCTCTAATATTAATTTTGTTGTATTGAAGCTGCTTAGAATACAACGTGAAAAATGCAGAAAAAATCAATGTTAATGAACTTTAACGACCAACTGGATTTTTTTTTGTAATGTTCTTTCAGACATTTTTATGAATAAAGTGCATTAAAAAATGATGTCTGCTGAAGATACCATTTCCGGGAGCTATGTGAAGTGCTAGACTTCAGTGAAGGAGCCATGCAGGCCTAGTGCGAGGTTATGGTGGGGGAGGGAAGGGATGCTCCTTCACCAATGTTAAAGGTCAGATTAACAAAGCCGGTAGTGAAGCCCATTGGATGACGGGCCTGTTAAATAGGGGGACATCGTACATAAATCAAGGTATGCCAATCCTTCCCAAACTGTAGTTCAGCTATAGCATTGAAATCAATTCTGGCCACCACCCGTTTGAAGATGGTGAATATTTATCAGAGATTACTGATGACTTTTAATAGAGGAGTTCCAGTGATTGCCCCAGCAATTCTAATTCATCCAGAGTGATGTGTAGCTCTAGTGATTTTGCTGTGAGCCCTGGGAGGTTTTCGTTCAGGTAAAGAATCAGGTTCAGCTTTACGATTATTTCAGGCTTGTCCTGAAATACAAAATGCATTTTTCTTCTTGTGAAGGCTGCAAAAGGTGACGTTTGGAATGGGGTCCACATAGAGTATGTTAATCCCTGCATCTCTTTCATGTTTTCACTAAATTGGCCATGAGTTTCAGTGGATATATCAGTGCATTCTTCAACTCCTGTCTGAATTTAGCCTGGACCAGGACATATATACACGTGTTGCTGCAGGAGCTGAGAAGTTGCAGCATAATTGCTGCAGATTGCACAATATAGGGCGGGTCAGAGTATGAAGCATATTCCTGCGTATCCGTAATTCGCGCATAAAGTTGATATACAAGCCGGCACAGCCATAAAAGCATAGAACTTCCTGGTATACTGAAAAGTAAAACGATTGCTTTTTTTCGATTTTCCGTTTCTGAGTCCTTGCTATTCTCTTCCTTGTTGCAGCCTCGAAGAGCCATGCGCTTCCTGTTCGCTGATAAAATACGTCGGACCGTTAAAACATTGAGCAGCAAGATCAGAAAGAAAGGCACACAAGGTGTAAAGATGCTGTGAAAGAATTCAAATGCAGCCCATGCAGGGGGAAAAAAAGAAACTATGTTTAAATACGCAGTCCCAGGGAACATTGTCAATTATGTACTGTGGTCTATATGTAAAGTACCAAGGGATACACAAGAGGCCGCTCAGTGCGCTCGTTGTTCCTGTGACCGCAGCTGCAGTTTTCTGGGTGCAATATTTTGTCTTCAGCTTCTCACAACAAATTGCCACAAATCGATCGAAGGTGAAAGCGACAGTGAGCCAGACTGAAGGCGTCATTGTTGTAAATATCAGCGTGTAAATGACACTACATACTGGAGTAATATTTAAAAATGTAAAGGGAAAATAAATATAAATAATATACCTCAATATCAGATCTGTAATGACGACAAAAAGATGCGCCACTGCCATTCCCAACAGGTAGCAAGTGATACATTTCGAGAGACCACAGTTTCCTCGGGAGAGTATTACAATCGCCACCAAATTAACTACAAGAGAAAGACAAGGAATATGGAGAGTCATTGCCGGAACTGGGGTCAAAGTAATACTTTCACTGGATTAGGAGTGAATTGAACACGTTGATAAAATTGTCATCTAGGGCAAACAGCGTTTGCGGTTTGAGGAACGTCAGCTCAGAGTCATTGAGCTGGAGGCTGATCTGCAGACAATGAAACACATCGCTGATGGAGAGAGTTACCGGGATGCTTTGTTTTGCATTCGAAAGCCTGATCGAGTGTGTGGATGAAGGTAGTGCAGCTGGTGTAGTTCATGTAGGTTTTAGAAAAGCTTTTGACAAGGTCCCATATGGAAGACTAATTGAGAACCATAGAACACTGCAGCACAGAAACAGGCGTTTTGGCCCTTCTTGGCAGTGCCAAACCATTTTTCTGCCAAGTTCCACTGACCTGCACCTGGGCCATATCCCTCCATACCCCTCTCACCCATGTACCTGTCCAAGTTTTTCTTAAATGTTACAAGTGAGCCCACATTTACCACTTCATCCAGCAGCTCATTCCACATTCCCGCCACACTCTCTGTGTGAAGAATACCCCCCTCCCCAATATTCCCTTTAAACTTTTCCCCCTTCACCCTTAACTCGTGTCCTTTAGTTTTTTTCTCCCCAAGCCTCGTGGAAAAAGCTTGCTTACATTCACACTATCTATACCCATCATAATTCTCTATCAAATCTCCCCTCATTCTTCTACGCTCCAGGGAATAAAGTCCTAAACTATTCAACCTTTCTCTGTAACTCAGCTTCTCAAGTCCCGGCAAAATCCTTGTAAACCTTCTCTGTACTCGTTCAACTTTATTAATATCCTTCCTGTAATTAGGTGACCAAAACTGCACACAATACTCTAAATTCGGCCTCACCAATGTCTCATACAACCTCACCATAACATTCCAACTCTTAGACTCAATACTTTGATTTATAAAGGTCAATGTTCCAAAAGAACTCTTTACCACGCTATCTACCTGTGACGCCATTTAAGGGGATTATGTATCTGTATTCCCAGATCCCTCTGTTCTACTACACTCTTTGGTGTCCTACCATTTACCATGTAAGTTCTACCTTGGTTTGTCCTTCCAAAGTGCAATACCTCACACTTGAATGCATTAAACTCCATCTGCCATTTTCAACCCATTTTTTCCTAGCTGGTCCAAATCCCTCTGCAAGCTTTGAAAATCTTCCTCACTGTCCACTACACCTCCAATCTCTATCGTCAGCAAATTTGCTGATGCAATTTACCACATTATCATCCAGATCATTGATATAGATGACAAACAACAATGGACCCAGCACTGATCCCTTTGGCACACGACTAGTCACAGGCCTCCACTTAGAGAAGCAATCCTCCACTACCACTCGCTGGCTTTTTCCATTGAGCCAATGTCTAATCCAATTTACTAACTCTCTATGTATACCTAGCAACTGAATCTTCCTAACTAACCTCCCACGTGGGACCTTGTCAAAAGTCTTACTGAAGTCCACGTAGACAATATCCACTGCCTTCCCTTCATCCATTTTCCTGGTAACCTCCTCGAAAAACTCTAATAGATTGGTTAAACATGACCTACCACGCACAAAGGCATGTTGACTCTCCCTTGAAGGTTGAAGCACATGGAATTCAAGACAACCCGGTGAGATGGATCCGAAAACAGCTCACTAATAGGACACAATGTATGATGATAGAGTGACTAGAGACTGGTATCCAGTGGCCTACCACAAGGTTCACTGCTGGGTAAGATATTCTTTGTCATATATAAAAATTATATTGATGATAATATTGGGGGAATGATAAGTAGTTCGCAGATGACAATAAGACTAGTTGGCTAGCTAACACTGAAGAAAAATGTCAGAGATTACAGGAAGATGTGTTGGTTAGATGGACAGGACAACGGCAGATGGTATTTAAACCTGATAGTGTAAGATGATGTCCTTTGGAAGAAGGAACAAGAAAATTGAGTATTTAATGAATATCAGGGTATAGAAAGTTCAGAAGAACAGTTGGATCTTAGAGTATTTATTCACAGATCCCTGAACGTGGGGAAAAAATCTGAATAGGGTAGTTAAGAAAGCATATGGGACACTTGTTTATCAGTCGAGGCATAGGGTAAGAGATCAAGGAGGTAATGTTGGAGCTGTACAGAACGTTGATTAGGCCACAGCTGCAGTATTGTGTGCAAATCTGGTCACCTCACTAAAGAAAAGATATGATTGAAATAGAGGATACAGAAGTGATTCACCAGGATTTTGTCTAGGATTGGGCATTTGAGTTGCATCGAGAGGGTGGAGAGACTTGTATTGGCTTCTTTAGAGCAGAGACAGTTAAGGGGCGACATGATTGAAATGTATCATAGAATCATAGAACCCTACAGTGCAGAAAGAGGCCTCTCAGCCTATCGAGTCTGCACTGAATACAATCCCACCCAGGCCTTATCCCCATATTCCTATATATTTTACCTACTAATCCCTCTAACCTACGCATCCCACTAACGGCCAATTTCTTAGCATGGCCAATCAACCTAACCTGCACATCTTTGGACTGTGGGAGGAAACCAGAGTACCCAGAGGAAACCCACGCAGACACGAGGAGAATGTGCAAACTCCACACAGACAGTGACTCGAGCCGACAATCGAACCCAGGTCCCTGGAGCTGTCAAGAAGCAGTGCTAACCATTGTGCTACCCTGCCGCTCATGTTTGAGGATTTTGAGGGAAATAGACATGGTGAATCGGAAGCAGTTGTTCCCCTTTATTCAGTTGTCAATCACAATGGGCAATAATTTTAGGGTGAAGGGCAGGAGATTCAGAGAGGATTTAAGAAAAAATCAAAGCATAGAGGGTGGTAAGAACATTTAAAAATTATTTGGGTGAGCACTTGAAATACAGCAATTAAGGATATGGGGCAGGAGCTGGAAAATTAGATTCGTGTGATTTTAGCGGTAGTTATTGTCAGGTAGACTCTTTGGATCAAAGCCCCTTTTCTGCTCCATAAGTCTGTCTGACCCACTCCTTGCGATAAGATCGTCTGCCTTGGAAAGTAGTCAGAGACAAGGGGTTGTGAATGCTGCTGAGAAAATTAATGGGGCCAATCGTGCAAGAGTGTATGTTTGTTAGCCTCTGTAATTGTCCAATACGTTTGAGGCTCTCACAGCTTACTTCGATGTGTGTGATGAAGGGTGGGTTAGCTAACTTACCATATCACCACGGTATAGGATGTAATCCAAGTTGGGGGAACACATAAGAATGAAGCGATAGTAGGTGATACTATAATGAGGGAGGTTGATAGTATTCTATGTAGCAAAGAGCCAGAATTCAGGCGGCTGTGTTACGTGCCTGGTTCCAGGGTTTAGGATGACTGTCTGTGACTGGAAAGGCATTTGCATTCGGAGAGGGAGGATCCCGTTACTGTAGTCCATGTAACTACCAACCACAAAGACGGAATTTTAGCAACAAAAATTTGAGGAGCAAGGCACTAAATTAAACAACAAAATCTCGTACGTTATAACGTGGGCAGTTTTAAATTGACATATTGTGTATAAAATTATAGAAATGAATACTTGATTCAAAGGAGGCTGAGGGGAATATTTTTTGGCACGTAGGGCACGGGCATTAATGTTGGAAAAAGTGGAGACTGCACCTTTGATAGTCTGCATCTTAACCTGTGCTCGGACCGGTGTTGTTGCAAACTGCATAACGAGGGAAGAAGAACACTTTAAGCAAAATACAGCCGTGGACGTGTGGTTCTGGAGAGGGTTACAATGCAAAAGGGAGCAGCACTGCAAGTCAACTGTTTAGGTAACGATATCCAGAGGGTGACAGAGAAAGACATGGAGTAAAGAAAGATCAGCAAATAGAGTCAAATGAGTAGAGAAAAAAATAAAAATGCGAAATCAATGGCTCTTTACTTAATTTAGTGACATGTGCGCCAAAAACGGCACAAATTGACAGTAATAAATAATGGATCTTATAACAATTACAGAGACGTTGTTATCGGGAGGTCAACGCTGGTATCTAAACTTTAAGCAGTATGTGAATCTTCATAATGAAAGGGTGGTGGGGTAGTTTTGTTAGTATGAGATGGGAATACATACGATATCTATCTTCGATCAGAGCCTACAGAATCCATAAAGGTGGAGGTAAGAAATAATATGGGGAACAAAACACGTTGCGCAAGGTTAGTTTATAGCTTCCCAACAGTAGCCATGCTGCAGGATGGAAAATAAGTCAGGAGATAATCAGGGCATTGTAAAAAGAAAGATTGTGCATTAATCGTTTGTGATTTTAATCTCAGTGTTGATGCAGAACATCAAATTGGCAGAGACAGCCACGGGAAAGAATTCGTAGCGTGTGGAGATCCAATTTGGTAGTATAGCTGGACAGGAAGATTTCATAATGGATCTGGATCTGAAGATCATAATAGTCATTTAATTTTTAATTTATCAACTATGGAGGGAAAAGAGTCATGGGACCACTAGTTTGTTTTGTTTTAACGACACATTAAAACATTTATTAAGCATCAAGAATCGAGGATAACGTGACAAGACAATTTCAGAATACCTGAAACTAAATGGCCAGAGACTTTGAGTAGCAAGCTTTTCTTGTGAGACCCTGAAAAAGTTGGAGCAGGTCAATGGGTGAGACCTACTGTATTCTCCTTTATTCCTCCATTAAATTAAAACTGATACTCAGTTTTAAGGTTAGTACAGAGGATAACATGCATTTGAAGTTACAATCTTCCCATCAGCACCCAAAGTCAATATCTGCAGTTGTTTCTCAAAATTTCCCCCCAACGATTGTTATAAGACAGGGCCCAAACTTCACTCCCAGAAATGGAGTTTGAATCTTCTCTTACAGCAAAACATTCATTTAGCAATCTGCATTTCAAGACCGTTTGCGTCTACAACAGATTTGTTGACCAGAGCTTCCAAGCCACTTTTAGCAGTGATTCGATGCCAGGAGTTTGAACCAGCGCTTTGCCTCTTCCACTCTCTTAACGGCAATGTCCGGTTCTACCAACTTTTAGATCTCAGCTACGACTTTATAACATTTCCATAGGCTATAATAAAATAGTTGCTAGAATTACTTCAAGAAATTATTTTCCTAATAGGTCTCACCCATTGACCTGCCCCAACTTTATCAGGGTCTCACAGGAAAAGCTTGTTATTCAAAGTCTCTGGTCACTTAGTTTCTGGTATTCTGAAATTGTCTTGTTACAGCACATATGAACTTTTTTTCGTTTCTTACTAATATTATGTGTACATGTGAACAGAGAGAGCTCTCCCTGGTTCTCTAAATCTCAATCAATTATAAGGTTCCAGCTTTGAGCAAACCTTGAAAGAAACGTTATATCTCCCTTCCAGTCTGCAGGCCAATTGCCCTGAATAGCTATTTGCAACTGAATTTGCCACACAGGTAACTTTCTTTTCCTTTCACAGGCAAATCACTGGGCGTCTGCATTTCGAAGCTCTAAAGCGCACCTGAGTCTCAGCTAAAACTCTGGATGTTGAAATGAAACCACCGCACCGGCAAACGTTGCTTGCTTATTCAGAAAACTGATCCCCGCTTCCTTACCAGCACAGAGACATTCAATCAAACCTACCTAAACTATATTTTTTTAAAAAATAATTACCCATGTCAATATAAATTCCTCAATGCTAACTCTGCTTTCTTGAGAAGAGTATTTTCGGCACATTTTTTCTATGTCAATATATCGTGAATCTAACCAGCAGGTAGAATTAAGGAACAATCTCAGAGTAAAAAAGCCCCAAAGAGACAGTGACAATAGAATCTGGCATTGACCTTGCGAGTGAGGAACTTGGGCCAGAAACAACATTGCTGAGCATAAGGCATGAACTGATAATTGATTCTATGGTAGTTAATTGGAATGGACTAGGAAAGCGGTTTCGCAGAAAAGAGCAATTGCTCAGCAATGACCAACGATAATGAAAACTGCACACAGCTCACAGAAAAGCAGGTATGATAGTGAAGAAGACGGATGTTAGGATACAGTTAAATCAACATTGTTAAGCAAGGAAGCTAAGGAGGGTAAAAAGCTGAAAGAAACAAGAATCAGAGAATGTGGCAACGGTTAATGCAAAACCAGATGATTGGGAAAGCTTTAAAACGACAAAAGTAAAAACTATTGAGAGAAAAGGTGAACTATGAATGCCAATCAGCAATATATATATAAATGAAGAGAGATACCAAAGAACCTTTAGAATTATTATTTAGAATGAGAGCAGAGGATTAATGCTGGGGAACAAGAGAAGGGCAGAGGAATTAAATAAATAATTTGAGTCATCATCATGGTAGCTGACAATATTAACTTTCCAAAAATATGAATTGTTTGTGGGCAAAAACGGGGATGAAATAAATACAATAGCTATCACTAAAGGAGAAGTGCAAGGGAGACCAGAGTGTTTAAACGCTGATAAGTCCACTGGACTAGATGGGTTGCATTAAAGGAATTAGTAACAGACATAATGGACACATTAGTAACAATCTCCCAATAATCCTTAAATTCTGGATAAGCCCCAACCATTGGCAAACTGCTGATATAGAACTCTTATTCAAAATGAGTGACACATAAACAGCTAATTAAAAGCCCATTAGCTTAACATCTGTACTTGATAAAATGTTAGAGCTAACTATAAGGATGTATTAGCATGGAATTTAGACAAACATAATACAACTAAGCAAAATTGGCACCACTTCAACAAGGGAAAATAATGCTTGAAAAAGTTATTAGGACAAGCATAATACAACTAAGCAAAATTGGCACCACTTCAACAAGGGAAAATAATGCTTGAAAAAGTTATTAGGATTTTGTCAGATGTTAAAGAGTAGTATAGATAAAAGGAAACCATTTGTTGCAATATTTTCAAATTTCCAAAAAATGCATCTTAAATTACAACACAAATGACTATTAAATACGAAAACAATGCATGGTGTCAAGGGGTGGTATAGGGGCATTGGTAGAGGATTGGGTAGCTGATATAACACAGACATTTGGGATAAGATGGACATTTTCAGGATGACAAGCTCTAACTAGAGGACTGCTGGGGTCACCACTGGTTAAAATAACCAGTCACATGTTGAACAGTAAGACATCTTCAAAGAAAGATGAGAAAATAGCCAACCCCACAAACATCAGAACTATGAAAAGCTGAGCTTGCCTTTCAGTCTATAGCAAAATGAAAATGATAAATAAGCCCAGACAACAGGCTCTGCAGGCTCTGGAATAGGTCATTTGACATTTGTAGTTGCAAATGCTTCTATTGGTCCTCTTGCATAAATCACAGAAAGATATCATGCAAGTTTAGCAGATAATAGGGAAAGCAAATGGAATTTTTGCCATTATTTCAAGGGGGATGTAATATGGAAATAGGAAGTCTCACTAAAACTATACACAGCACATGTTGGAAAACATCTAAAATTTTGTGAACAATTTTGCTCTATTTTTCTAAGGAATTATATATTGTAATTGGAGGCAGTCCTTAAAGGTTCACTAAGTTGATTCTGGTTAAGGAGTTTTTTTTTACCCAGACAGATTCAATGTTTTGAGTGCGTATATATTTGATGTTAGAAGAATGAAAAGCAAACTTATTAATGCTTAGTATTCTCAGGGGATGTTGAGAGTGTGTTTCCACTTATGGGAGCACAAAGGACCAATGGCTAGAACCAGAAAGAATAATCTCAGAGAAAGGGGTTATCCATTTAGGGCAGTCAGGACAAGGAGTTTCTTCTCTCACGTGGTAGTGAATCTACTGAATTCATTACTGCTGAGAGCTAGGTCACTAAGTACGTTAAAGGCTGAGATAGACAGATTATTAGTCAGTAAGTGGATCAAAAGTTATGGGGATAAGGCAGGAAAGTGGGGTTTAGAGTTATCAAATCAGTATGATCTTATTGGATGGTGGAGCGGACTCGATGGGCCGAATGGTCTACTTCTGCTCTTACACCTTATCCTCTTGGCAGCCATGGATACTACAAGACCTGTTGAATTTTTCCCATCATTTTTTGTTTCATCTCAGGTTTCCAGCACGCATGATATTTTGCTTTTCTTCTATTTTCAGAATCCCTTTCTTCTCTGGGAAAGGCAGTGTGATTTCTTTTCATAAATCTACACATCACTCTGTTTACGTTTGTTTGATTACACTGCTCACCACATCAACAATGTTTGCAATAAACAGAGTGGCAAGTCGTGTCCAGGCAGATCTCACAATTATGTACGAATGACAAGGGTAGTTTCAAAGAATTTATATTTGCATAGGGAAACATTATCAATACAGCAGAGTTTTAGATAGATTTAATTCAAATGTATGTGACTAGAAAAGAGTTGTGGTTAGATTTATTGATGAACAAAAATGCATTGAGGTCAATTTCAATACAAGTTGAAATTACATTGTGATTCAGAGAGCTTTGGTGTTAGCAATACATACTGTTGTTTGGTAAATAGAAATGATGTGTGATGTGGCTGGCAGCCTTATTTTGTTCTATAGTCTTGTTTCAGTGAAAGCAGTTGTAGAATCAAACCTGGGAAAGAGGTGGAAGGCAGCTCTCAGCTACACTCGAAGTTGTAAAGTTTGTACAATGGACTAAAATGTGAAAAAAACCCAGCTTCACAGAGATTAGTGGACAATCAAGAGATCCAGGGAACTGTGACAGAAAGGCAATTTCAGAAAAATGAAGTTGCTAACAAAAATAAGGGTATTGGTCAGGAGAATGCAAGGAAAAGAGAACCAATTGCTCAAAGTTAAAGAAACAATTGAATTTAAAAAGATTTAAAGTAGGGAGCAGGCTGTGAGAAGTAACTGAAATGTTTGAAATATTTTAGTAATAATCTAGGATTTGAAAGTTAAAGCAAGAATGTCCTTGGAAAGAATGCAAGCCAGAAATGGCAGAGAAGGCCAATAGGAGATGACCTGAAAGGACCAGGCCTGAAGGGCCCAATGGCCTCTTCCTGCTCGTATCTTCTATGAAATCCTGGCTGGGAACTTGTTATAAAAGTGGGATGAAAGATCCGATTAAAACGCGAATGGGATTTTGGAAGATCACATTTGACAATTATTTGTAGGGATTCTAAGTAGAAATACACAAGCACTAACTTTGTGTGTTAATGAGACCATTTTACCCTCAAATGTAAGTTGTCATCCATTTGAATCTTAAAGTGTGCATGTATTGGTGAAGCTAAAGGAGAAGTAAAGAAATATTGTATAATAAGACATTTCTCATAATTAATAAATGTTTTCTTTCCAGTTGTTAAAATAATTAGCTGTCTTGTGACTCTGTCCATCCACATTTTATAAGATAAATAAAAAAAAGTTACAATCATATAAGGCCGTGTTCCATTATTTGATCTTCATGTCTAGATACTACATCAACTGGGATTATAATAATTATCATTGTCAGTCGTATGTCTCATTTTCCACCATCCTTCTTTCTATCTATCTATCTATCTATCTATCTATCTATCTATCTATCTATGTATCTATCTATCCATCCATCCATCTATCTACCTATCTGTCTATCTATAGTTCTTTCTACACTCTTCTAGCATACAATCTATGTCCCCTTCCTCATTACACCAACATTGGAATTACATTTCTCCTTCTCCTTCAGCTACCATGACTTAACAGGACATTGATAAACATGGACTTCCAATCCATTTGTCTATGATGACGCTTGACAAAGAATTGAAGTACCCATCATTTGGGCTGTGTGAGGAAACCAGAGTACCTGGAGGAAAGCTGTGCAGACACGGAGATAACATATGAACTCTGCACAGTTACCGAAATAAAACACCCATATTAAGAACATAAGAACATAAGAAATAGGAGCAGGAGTAGGCCATCTAGCCCTTCGAGCCTGCCCCGCCATTCAATAAGATCATGGCTGATCTGTCGTGGCTCAGTTCCACTTTCCCGCCCTCTCCCCATAACCCTTAATCCCCTCTCTTATCAAAAACCCATCAACACACGTCTTAAAAATATTTAGCGAGGCAGCCTCCACCACTTCAACGGGCAGAGAATTCCAGAGATTCACCACCCTTTGAGTGAAGAAGTTCCTCCTCAACTCCGTTCTAAACCGCCCCCGCTTTATCTTGAGGCTGTGCCCCCTAGTCCTACTGTCTTTTTTGAGCGGGAAGTGTCTCTCCACCTCTATCCTATCCATCCCATTCATCATCTTATACGTCTCAATGAGATCTCCCCTCATTCTTCTAAACTCTAACGAGTACAAGCCTAGTTTATTCAGCCTCTCCTCATAGCTCAACCCCCTCAACTCCGGTATCAGCCTAGTAAACCTCCTCTGCACTCCCTCCGAGGCCAAAATATCTTTGCGCAGGTGCGGCGTCCAAAACTGCACACAGTACTCCAGCTGCGGCCTCACCAATGCCCTATACAGCTGCAGCAAGACCTCCCTACTTTTATATTCAATCCCCCTCGCTATGAAGGCCAGCATCCCATTCGCCTTCCTGACCACCTGCTGCACCTGCAAGCTGGGTTTTTGCGACTCATGCGCAAGGACCCCGAGGTCCCTCTGCACCGTCGCCTGCTGTAGTTTTTCGCCACGTAATAGTCCTTCCTACCATTATTCCTACCAAAGTGGACCACCTCACACTTGCCAACATTAAATTCCATTTGCCATTTCCTGGCCCATTCGCCCAGCCTATCTAGATCCTTCTGCAGACTCTCCACACCCTCCGCACAATTTGCCGTTCCACCAATCTTGGTGTCATCAGCAAATTTCGACACCCTGCACTCAGTTCCCTCCTCCAGATCATCTATATAAATGGTAAAAAGCTGAGGCCCAGCACTGACCCCTGGGACACTCCACTAGTCACCACCCGCCAATCCGAATAGCACCCGTTGACCCCCACCCTCTGCCTCCTATTTGACAACCAATCCTCTATCCACGCTAACACCCTACCCCCAACTCCATGTCCCTCGACCTTCTGCAATAACCTCTTGTGAGGTATTTTGTCAAACGCCTTCTGAAAATCCAGAAAGACCACATCCACCGGCTCTCCTCTATCCACCGCCCTAGACACATCCTCATAGAACTCCAGTAAATTTGTCAGACACAACTTCCCTTTAATGAAACCGTGCTGTGTCTGCTCTATCAAGCAATTCCCTTCAAGATGCCTCACAATTTCCTCCTTAATGACAGATTCTAACATTTTACCTACCACAGACGTTAAACTAACCGGCCTATAATTCCCCGCCTTTTGCCTGGCACCCTTCTTAAACAACAGCGTAACATTAGCCATTTTCCAATCTTCCGGCACTTCCCCGGAATCCAGCGATGTCTGGAAAATAACCACCAAGGCATCCACTATCACCTCCGCCATTTCTTTCAGAACCCTCGGATGCATTCCATCCGGTCCTGGGGACTTGTCCACAATCAGCCCCCTCCAGTCTGTCGAGCACCGCCTCTCTAGTAACAGTAATGTCATTAAGACCCTCCAGTCCTACCACCTTTCCATCGCTAACACCCGGCAAATTATTCACGTCCTCCTCCGTGAAGACAGAAACAAAAAGTTATTCAATACCTTAGCCATATCCCCATCCCCTACCACTAGGTCCCCTTTCTCATCCTCTAGAGGACCAACGTTCACCCTAGCCAGCCTCTTCCTTTTTATATATTTATAAAAACTCTTGCTATCCTTTTTTATATTAAGCGCTAGCCCAGCTTCATAGTTTCTCCTACCCTTCTTTATCAACTTCTTTGTCAATCTTTGTTCACATTTAAACCTCTGAATGTTACTAAATGCAATTGTGTGGTTTGGGAATTTATTTTGCTAGTTCATTAAGCTGCTTTTTACCAACAGACTAGTATATGCAGGTAAGGATCCACTTAGAAAATTCCAAAACATCAATGATTATAACACAGAGTACCCACATTTTCACCGTGAAAAGATTATCATGGAACAGAGCACAATACATCATGGTGGAATCAAGAGGAAACGTTGGAATGAGATTTGTGCTGAAAGATTAAGCACAGCAATAGATGAAAGTACATTTCTACATCAAAGGGAAGTGAGTTGCCCTCATGTTCTCTCTTTTCTATCATTTTATATTTTACTCTCAGCCATTCTCTCATTCTTGACTTCCCAGCCATGCCTGGATTTTTAAAAATCTCATTCTATATTTATTCAGGCAAAACAGTGGCACAAAAGTTAGCACAGTCGCCTCATGGAGCCAGAGACCCAGGTTCAATTACGGCCTTGTCTGTGTGAAGCTTGAGCCTTCTCCCTGACTGCATGGGTTCATCCACGTGCTCCCATTTCCTCCCACACTCCAAGATGTGAGGGTTAGGTTGATTGTCCATAGTAAATCGACCCTTAGCGTCAGGAGGATTATCGGCGTAAATACATGGGGTAATAGGGATAGGGTTTAGGTGGGATCATTGTCAGTGCAGGCTCGATGGGCCAAATGGCCTTCTCATGCACTGTAGGGATTTTATGATTTTATGATATATCTGTTTCCTCCTTTCACTTAATTTTGTTCAATCAATGGAACAATGATTTCAATTGAATTTCTAACCTGTGACAATTCACACAATACTATTTGCATAGTGTTTATACTTGTATCAAACTAACATAATTATATCATTCTCTCTGCGCCAGTTGCTATACATCCGCTATTCCTCTCTTCCATTTCTGTTTTTGCTATTCATATTTTCTCTTAATTTTTTAACTTAGAGTCATAGAGCATAGCAACAACAAAAAGGCCCTTCACTACATGGTATATGTGTCTTTCATTAAACACATTTCTCTCCTCATCCTGTTTTCCACTTCCATCGCCATTTTAAATGTTGTGATAGTTCACGCCTCTATAATGCTTTCAGTCAGTTCCAGATTACCACTCCCGTCTGGTTGAAGAAATGTTTTCTTCAAATCCCCTCTAAATTTGCTGTTTCTTCCCTTAAAACTATGGCCCTTTGTTATTGACCCCTCTGTCAAGGGAAACATTTCTTCCTATGTACTGTCTATGAAGGACATAGTTTTGTACACGTTGTTGAAGTCACCACAGAGCTTAAACTGCTCTAAGGATAACATCCCGTCTCTCTTCATAGCAGAATTGCTCCAGCCCAGGCAACACCTCACTGAATCTCCTCTGCAACTTCTTTAGTGCAATCACATCTCTCCTGCAGTCTGGTGACCAGAATATCACATAGTAACCTCATGGTTGCTTTACCAGCATTTTATACACTTCCACTATAGCCTCCCTCTTCTTAGGTTCAATACCCATGCTAATAAAGGTAAGCTAATCATATACCTTCTCAACCAATTTATCTAACTGTCCTCCTGTCTTCAGGGATCTATGAACATAACATGCACCCCAAGTCCATTTGATCCTCTGTACTATCTAGCATCTGACCATTCATTATGTATTGAGTTGCATTCGTGGTTAGAGCTCAGAAATGCCAAGGAGCAGAAAATGTTGGTAAATTGTGTATATACTCTCAAAGTGTAGTGATGATTTTGGGAATGGCATTAAATAGGAAATTGGAGATGCATGATGTCTATGATGAAGGAGTAACTGTAATTATACATTTTAATCCGTATGTAAATTTTAATCGGTATGTAAATCTGGCATATCAAATTAGCCACGATACCATTGAGGAAGAATTCCTGAAGTGTATATAGAATCATTTACTGAACCAATGGATTTAGGAAACAACTAAACAACAGGCAATTCTAGATTGGGTAACGTGTAATACTAAAGGAATATTTGACAATCTAGTTGCATGAGACCTCTTGAGGATGAGCGGCCATAATGTAATAGAATTTTTGGTCAAGATACAAGTACAAAACACTATGCAGTTTATTCTGAGAATAGGGTCCAGAATATTAATAAAGGAATCTACAATGATATGGGATGTGAGTTGACTATAATAGAATGGGAATGTTAATTAAAGGGATGATGGTGGAGAGGCAATGTCAAACAATCAAGGTCAACATGGATGAACTATAACAATTGTTCATTCCAGACCTTGCAAAATTAAAACTGGAAAAGTGACCAAACCATGACTTGCAAGGGAAAATAGAGGCAATATTAGAATCAAGGGAGAGGGCATAGAAATTATCCAAAATATGCAACAGACCTGGGGGTTGGGAGCAATTTAGAATTTCGCAAAGGAGGGTCAAGGGATTGATTAGAAAGTGGAAAAGAGTAGGAGAGTGAGCTTCTGGGGACATAAAAAAACTAACTGTAAAATTTATTTTGGTATGTGAGGAGAAAAAGAATGCAAAGGGCAATGGAAATTGTAATAAGTGACAAAGAAATCACTGACTAACTGAATACATACACTGATTCTGCCTTCATAAAAGAGTAAGCAAATAAGATATCAGAAATGTTGGAGAATACAGACTTTAGTGAGAGGGAAGAACCAAAGGAAATTAGTAATAGCAGAAAAGTGATGTTGGGAAACTGTTGGGATCGAAATCCAACAAATCTCCAGGGTCAGATAATGTACATCCCAGAGTACTTAATGAAGTGGCTTGAGAAAGAGTGGCTATATTGGTCATTTTCCAAGCTTCTATAGACTCTGCAACAATTCCTACAGGTTGGGAGGTAGTTAATGTAAGCCCCTAGCATTTAAAAAGCCAGTTAGAGAGAAAACAGGGAATTATAGACCTGTAAACCTGATGTTGATATTGGGGAAAATTCTAGAATCCATTATCAAAGACTTTATAGCAAAGCACTTAGAAAATATATTAGGAATCCATTGATTTGAGCACCCTGAATCAACCACAAGCCTCACGTTTTTGCTGCACTCCAGTGCTGTACATCACAACGTCCAAAGTTCTCTTAACTTGTTTGTTCCATCCATCACCTTTAAGGGAACATGTTGGCATTGCGCTCTCTCTATCTCCTTCTTGAATGTTTCCCACTGTTCTGATGTAGGCTTTCTGACAAGTAGCTACTCCCAATCCGCTTTGGACAGATCCAGTCTTACACTATTAAAATTAGCCTCCCCCAATTCAGAAATCTTTTTTTCCAGTTTAGCTTGGACATTTTCCAAAACTATCCTAAATCTTAGTGACTAATGGTCACTAATACCAGAAGGTAATGGTCACTAATACCTGGCACCAAAGTGGTAACACACCACTGCAGCCACAGAAATGCCTGTCTGCACCCCTCACCATCGAATTGCCTATCATTTTTGCTTTTCCAGACTTATTCCTCCCACCTTGCGCAGATGAGTTTCCCACAGTGCTGTGAACTTGACGTTAGCATGCTGCCCAGAGGAAATGAAACTCTCAGCGTTTTCCGACACTGAAGAAAACTTCTTTGATGAAAAGCTCTGTGGGGCTTTCCTGAATATCCACCTAATCCCTTTCTTCTAGTTGTTACCCATTTCCACTAGGTCTGCACTTCACTAAGCCAGGAATGACCACGTTAAGAATCATGTTATCTATAAATCCCCCACCCTTCCAGATGCACTGTTGTGCCTCCAGCCGATGATCAAGGACTGAACCTAATTTTCAAGCTGGTCTGATCAGTGTCACTTCCTGCAAATGTGGCGATCGAGACTGCAAGAAGTGTATAGGAAATATTGCATGCTACACGCCATGAGCTGTCCAATCATACGTTTAGTTAAACGACCCTTACATTAAATTCCTGCCAATTAGAAAACAATGCATCAATGTATATAGCTGGTAGTTTAAGCTTTCCTTAATAAAGCTTTAAATTCGAGAAAAATAACTTAATTGTGACTTCCAATCAATTCTTTCCTTTTTAGCCTCTACACTTACAGCAGTGCAAAACACTCCCTGTATATGAAAAGGTTAGAAAGCAAAAAAAAAATCTCTTCTGAGCCCAATTCCCACTGTACTCCAATTTTCAAAATGATGTCATTCATCCAACATGCAACCATTGACTCTGTGTCTCACTATGGATGTGGTCCCCCCACTGTTTTTTTCGTGCTTTACCTCTTTGTTATTTTAACTCAAGAATTGCTTATATTATGCTGCTGATAGATGAGTCAGACTAGTCAGTGAGTTCGCAATTTAAAGGAACATTTCCTTTATATGTTGTTTATCACACATGGTAGTACAATACATTTTGAGCATTACAAAAATGACACATGAAGCATTTTTATTAAAATATCTTCCATAATAATTTCCACATTTCAGAAAAAAGTGTTTGAACTGTTCAAGACCTGTAGATATGAATGGCCTTGCATAATTTGAATTCCTTACAAAACTAAATTCGACATTACTTTATTTCTTTATATATCTCTCTCTGACGCGTTCTCTCCCTAGATTTTTCATTTTCTTTTCAATTGTTTCAGTATCCTATTCTATCTCCTTTTAAATGTTTTGTGTCTCATTCTATTTCTCTATATGTTTTCATTGTTCCATGTTCTCTACCTTTTCCCTTAGAAACATAGAATTCAAACAGGATTAGACAGGGTACAGGCAGAAATGATGTTCTGATGGTGGAAAAGTGCAGTCCAAGGCGTTATAATCTAAGGTTATAGGGTGAACCTTTTACGATTGAGAGTATGACAAATTTCTTCACTCAGAGAATGGTCAGCCTGTCGAGTTCACTACCACAGAAAGCAGTTGAAAACAAAATATTATACGATTTCACGAAAGTTAGATATATCTTTTGGGGAGGGGGAGGGGCGGGGCAAAGGATCGAATCTTATGGGCAAGAGGGGATGAGTTGGAGGCGAGATCAGGCTATTGAGTTGAATGATCAGCCATGATCATAATGAATATTGGAGCTCGCTCAAGCAGCCGAATGGTCTCCTCCTGCTCCCAATTTATATCTTTCTATGTTTCCAATCCTGATATTTTCCAGTCTCTTTAGTTTCCAAATTCTACCTTTTTCCCCAATACATCATCTAACTTTGTCCTGTACTGCTAAACGTTACTCCTTGTTCCAGATCCCCTCAGGATGGGTTACATCCACACAACATATACGCTTTCAAGCCCCTCCTCAGAATTTCACATAATATAAAATCAATTTAAATACATCATCTATCTTTGTCCTGTACTGCTAAACGTTACCCCTTGTTCCAGATCCCCTCAGGATGGGTTACATCTGCACAACATATACATTTTCAAGCCCCTCCTCAGAATTTCACATAATATAAAATCAATTTAAATACATCATCTAACTTTGTCCTGTACTGCTAAACGTTACCCCTTGTTCCAGATCCCCTCAGGATGGGTTACATCTGCACAGCATATACGTTTTCAAGCCTCTCCTCAGAAGTTTGCATAATTTAAAAATAAAAGCTTGCATTCTTCTGAATTTCCATGACTGCAGGTATGACCTGTTCAACCTTTCCTCATAAGACATTTACTTTGTTTCGGATTCAGCATAATAAACATTGGCAAGCCCATCCCTGCCTAAGTAAGAAGACTGAAATCTTTAAACAGTATTCTTCGTGCAGTCTCAGCAATATCCCAGGCAGATGCAGCAAGAGTTCCCTACTTCTATAACGCTCCATTTGAAAAAAAGGTCGACATTCCATTTGCCTTCCTAGTTCCTTGCGGCATCTATCGTTCTGCAAATTCGGTGAAGAAGTTCCTCCTCAACTCAGCCCTAAATCTACTTCCCCTTATCTTGAGGCTATGCCCCCTAGTTCTAGTTTCACCCACCAGTGAAAACAACTTCCCTGCTTCTACCTTATCTATTCCATTCATAATTTTATACGCTTCCATAAGATCTCCCCTCATTCTTCTGAATTCAAATGAGTGTAGCCCCAGTCTACTCAGCCTCTCCTCATAGGCCAGACCTCTCAACTCCGAAATCTACCAAGTGAATCTCCTCTGCACCCCCTCCAGGTCCAGCACATCCTTTCTCAAGTAGGGAGATCAAAAAGTACACAGTACTCCAGGCGTGGCCTCATCAGTACCTTGCACAGTCACAACATATTCTTGCTGTTTTTAAACTTCATCCCTCCAGCAATGAAGGACAAAATTCCATTTGCCTTCTTAATTACCTGCTGCACCTGCAAACCAACTCCGTGAGATTCCTGCCCAAGGACACCCAGATCCCTCTCCACAGCAGCATGTTGCAATTTTTACCATTTAAATAATAGTCCATTTTGCTGTTATTCCTACCAAAATGGATGACCTCACATTTACCAACATTGTATTCCATCTGCCAGACCCTCGCCCGCTCATTTAGATTATCTATATTCCTTCACAGACTTTCAGGGTCCTCTGCACATTTTGCTCTTCCACCCATCTTAGTGTCATCTGCGAATTTTGACACATTACACTTGGTACCCGATTCCAAATCATCTGTGTAAATCAGAAACAATTGTGGTCACTGATTCCTGAGGCATACGACTAGTCACTGATCGCCAGTCAGAAGAACATCCATTTACCCCCATTCTTCGCTTTCTGTTAGTCAACCATACCTGTATCCGTGCTAATACTTTACCCGTAACACTGTGCACCTTTATCTTATGTTTGCCAATAATTTCTAAAGATTTTAAAAATTACCCTATCTTCAACATCGGGGCTCATCTTTTCTTTTCAATATTGTGAAATGGCATGAAATGCAGGAGCTGCTTAATTATCTGCGTTGAGTAGTTTCCTTAGAATTGGTGAACTACTGTTACTAGTTTCTAACTGTGGTGTTATAATAGTAATCGGGTATGTCCTCGATTGATTACATACTACAGTATGTCATACTGAATTGTCGATTCAGAAAAAAATAGAGAATAGTTGCAATGCACTGAGCCACTCTGTTAACCCCAATTTTATTTGTTAAGTCACCGTTACATGAGGGTCCACCAGACGCCAATCTCTTGCTGGTTAAAAAACCTTTACCTCATGTTGCCTTTGGGCAATTTCCTCGAATCAATATACTTTGGTCTCTGTTTTCCCAGAATGTGAAAGAGGAAAGGAATATATTCGCTGCAGTTTAGAAGAGTGAGAGGGGATCCCATAGAAACGTATACAATTCTAAAATGATTCGACAGGATAGATTCAGACGGAATGTTCCCAACGGTGGCGGAGTCCAGACTTAGGGGTCACAGTTTGAGCATAAGGGGTAAACCTTTTAGAACGGAGGTGAGGATTTTTTTCTTACCCAGAGGGTGGTGAATATATGGAATTGACTACCACAAAATGCAGTTGAGGCCAAAACGTTGTCTGATTTCAAGAATAGTAGGGAGTCTCACAACATTGGGTTAAAGTCCAACAGGTTATGGAATTGTGAGCTTTTGGAGAACAGCTCCTTCATCAGGTGAGGGATCATGATTCCAAGAATAAATTAGATATCGCTCTTGAGGCTTAAAGGATCAAGGGATGCGGACGAAAGGGGGAAACAAGATATTGAAGTCAATGATCAGCCATGATCAAAATGAATGGCAGAACAGGATCGAATGGCCTGGTAGCCTACTCCTACTTCTAGTTTCTATATTTCTATGTTTCTCCTGACCTATTCTATCCAGGTCCCTCTTTCTACTGAACGCCTCTATCAAGTCTCATGGCCACCTCTTCTTCTCCAAGAGCAGCAACTTCACATTGTCTGATCAATATAAATAACTGAAGTACCGAGCCCCAGGAAACAATTTCAGGAATGTTTTCACAAACTCTCTAATGCCCTCACATTTTGCTTAATGTGTTGCATCTAGAACAGGATACAATATTTCATGTGAGAGCAAAACTGTTTTATAGACACACTTAACATCAATTCCAAAATTTGTGCTCAATGGACCAATTGATAAAGCCCCCGTTCAGAATATTATTAACCACCTTCTCTTTCTGCCCTGCACAATATCCCAAGTGTCTTTGATTTGTATTGAACGGTGTTATATTGCCTCTCCTGGTTCATCCGAAGAAGAATGTCCCTTCACATTTCCTTGTATTAAATTTTAACTACAGGTTTTTCCGAGCATTCCCAAAGTTTGTTTGTCATTATGAAAGATAGTTGATACATATTTTGATTCCTAAAGTCTAGCACATTTGCTATCAATACCTGCACTTTCGCTTTTAGTCCATAACGCCGACTCATCTTAGGAAGCGTGCTGCACGACACTTGTTCAAAGGCCTTATGGAAATCCGTGCACAACATCGGTTATTCCCATTAATCCACTCAGTCAGCTCAGCAAGAAGCTTCATAGAACCAAAAGATCATAAAATTCCTACAGTGCTGAAGGAGGGCATTCGGCCTGTCCAATCTGCATCATATCTCTGACAGAGAACCTTCTCCGAGTCCTATCCCTGTAACCCCACATTTTCCCCTGCTAATTCCCCGAACCTCTCCATCTTGGGAAACTAAGGGACAACTTAGCATGGGCAATCCACCCAACCTGCACATCTTTGGACTGTGTAAGGAAATTGGAGCACCAGGCAGACACAGGATGAACGTACAAACCCCACACAGACGGGCAATCGAACCGGCGCTGTGAAGCAACAATGCTGACCACTGTACCACCGTGCAACCTCCATACATCCACAAGCACTTGCCTACTTCTTTGTTAATCAAATTGTCCCCCTTTCCTCTAATTCATTAGTATCTGATTTCAGTTTTGATTCCATGTCGCCTTTTACTGCTCCACCAGAAGTGAAGTTCAGCTCGCTGACTTAACAGCTGCTAAAACTACAAACAACTATGACCCATCAAAAAGGCAGTGATACACAATGAATAATTTTGCATTTCATGGTCAAGAATTGAAACACGTTATTACATTCGACGATTTGTAACCAAGCCGCTGGAACATGACGTCCGAATCCGCCTCCCATATTGTTCATTAATACAATGGAATGGCGTTGAGCAAGAGAGCAACACATAAAGTGATTTTCAGTGTGGTGTGGAGACTGCGTTCAAGCCACTGATTTCTTCAGAATAACAATTAGAAAAATAGATTTGTAAAATGCTGATTTATTCATAAAATCCGATAAATTCCTGGGGTACCTATTGATCGCAAAACGCAATCTGCATTGAAGGCTTTTTTATGTGTCTTTCTAAACAGGAGTGTCAGCGATTACCGACTTCCAGAAATTCAAAACTGTGACAGGTCGGATGTCTTGATGATGATTGACAATAGGTTTGGCTAAGTCACATATAGTACGTAAAGTACTAGATATCCGAGTACACAACATCGCACTGGGTCATAAAGCAATGGAATGTACCCTTCCCTCCAAACATACTCTTGCATCATGTTACAGTCTCCAAACATTCAGAGAAAAGGTTAGGATGTTGCAATTTGGAGGTATTGTGATGGGATAAAAGGAGCGGCAATTTCAGTGTGAATTTAGTGGTCACCAACAGCCTCTTTCCAAACGGGCTGCAATAAGTTGGAACTACATCACTGACTGGCTACCAAAATTTCAATGTAAGTTTTCTAGATACAGTTTTACATTTTCAGGAACAATAGCAACCCCAGTATATCCTGATTGCTGCAACGGTGACTCTTCAGAACGTTTAAACTGAATTCTTATCGGCAAATAACCTGATGCTATTGCTATGGAATGCATTTTTTCTTCGTACTCAGCTTGGGGGCCAAAGCTTTAGATTAGAGCAAATTATTGTGGAAGTTCGAATCTGAAACAAAGCCATAAAATGCTGGAAAAATCTCAGCATGTTTCTCGGCATCTGTGGTGAGAGAACGGAGCCAATGTTTCAAGTCTAGATGACACCATCAGAGATAAATTTATTTTGTTGCCTGTAAGTCTAATTGTTGTAGAAAAACGCTAGGAAAAAACAAATTGCACTATATCCAGACTTATCCAGTGTTATTATCAAGGTTGCCAACTCCCTGGGATTAGTTTGGATTCTCCAGGAATTGAAGAATTTATAGGATACTGCTGTATGCCACACTGGATAACAAATTAGAAAAGCACTTTTTAAAAAATTTCCTTCAAATTTTTCTCTTTATCAGATATACAAACTATTGATAATGATGTTGCATGGTGCCGGAAGACTTTCTGGCTGACATATGCAGATTTAAGGTGGCTGAGCAGACAGACGGAGCGGTGGATTGAAGGATTAGCTGTTTAAAATGTTGTGCTGTTCTGCTTTTATTTTTGTAAGATAACAAAGGTGTCCGAATAGTTTGTATTCTAGTGTTAAATTTTTGTAAATTATTGCCGCACGTTGCAAAAGCTGTCTGAAAGGACGTGCAGTTTTTACACTTGGGAGACTGCATCTTTGCGGGTATCTCTCCCGACACCCGCCACCTCCGTCATTGAACAAATTTCTACGAGAGATCAGTACATTTCCCTTTTGTGTTTTCATTATAAAAAATTCAAAAAAATTTGGTTTTAGTAACTTGTTCTTCAGTTTGGTAACTGAACTGTTGTGCAGAGGTGTAAAAAAAAATTAATGGGGAGTCAAAAGTTTGTGTAACGAAAAATAGATTGCTGTCTCCTGGACAAAGTACCTATCCTTCTGAGGTAATTGTTATCAATATATTGCGTTGGGTGTCCTATTTCTGTAATGCGTGATTTGTCATGACAGATTATGGTGAAATTAGGGCATCTCATTCTATTCCCCCTCTACAGAACAGGGAAAAAAAACACTACCGTTTCTCAAATTGCTTTTTTTAAAGCTCTCGTATGCCAGCGAGGCGGTCAGACAGAAGACAGATTTATGAACTGAGGAATGAATAAGATGGGTGGAAAGCCCCCTTTAAAACCAGACAGGCGACTCTAAACAAAGGCAGGGAATCCTCTGTTCTTTTTCAAACCATGTTCGGGAGTGCAGTCTGATTCTGCATCTGAGGAGAGAGAAAAAAGTTTCCTCTCAGAACTGTGCTGTGTTACATCACCAACTGGGGTGGCACAGTGGTTCGCACTGCTGTATCACAGCGCCAGGGAACCCGGTGTTATTCCCAACTTGGGTCACTGTCTGTGTGAAGTCTGTGCATTCTTCCCGTGTCTGTGTGGCTTTCTCCGGATGGTCCGGTTTCCTCCCACAGTCCAAAGATATGCGGGTCAGTTAGATTGGCCATGCTAAATTGCCCCTTGGTGTCAGGGGGACTAGCTACGGTATATACAGAGGGGTACTGGAGAAAGGGCCTGGGTGAGATTTTGGTCGGTGCGTACTCGGTGGGCCAATTCTGCACTGTAGGGTTCTATGATTCTATAAAACATCATCGAATTCAATTTGGCTCTTTTCTTTCCAATTGTCCAAGAAATGTAATGCACCACAGGAATGGATTTCTTGGTCAAGTGCAGCATGGGGAACAAGTGCACATCATGAAAGTTGCAATAGTCATAGGTTCATACAGCGCAGAAGCAGGATATTTGGCCATCCGGTCAGCACACAACGGACCATACGACCTTAACATATAGGAGCAGAATTAGTCCACTGAGTCTGCTCCAACATTGAACCATGGCTGACAGATTTCTCAACCCAATTCTCCCGTCTTTTCACCATAAACTTTGAACACCATAACCAAACAAAAACATATCTACCTTTGCCTTAAATACACTCAATGACCTGGACCGTCCCACCCAGAGCGTAACCCATAACCCAACATAATTACCCAGCTAATCCCATTCACCTACAGACTAAGAGCGTGTCAGACTAAGAGCTTGACAGACTAAGAGCGTGTCTAATTAACATAACATACACAATTTTGAAGTGTGGGAGGAAATCAGACCGCCCTGAGGAAACCCAAACTAATACAGGGAAGACTTGCAATCTCCACACAGTCACGCTAAGCCTGAATTGAAGCCGGGCTCCTGGCACTATGAATCAAACCAGTGTGCCACCATGCCACTCTTAATACGTTATAGTTGGTAACATTGAAATTAAAACATTGATCATTCGGGCTTCGCTGCTGTATTCTAACCAGAAAGAGATTTGGAATTAACAGTGAAAAGGTCCAGTTCGAAACACCCTTGCTGACAGTGAGTACAGGAAAATGGTAGTTTTAAGGAATGTATGCTTGTATTTGCAGTACAGAGGATAAGAAGGGGCTTTAATTTTATTTTGTTTTATTTCGTTTCCGTGTTTAGAATGTGAAACTTGGGGTTTAGTTGCATTTTAGATGTTTTTATTTCGCTGTAGCTGGAAAGTATGGTGGTTTCATTTGTATACATACATTTCTAATGAGGTGTCCTGTCCCCTGGAATGAAGAGATGATTGAACAAGAGGCTTGTAGTTCAGGGAACTTAAAAACAAATTCAAAAAATGGTAGACCTGTACTGTTGCCTAAGGGATCAGAGAAAAAATCTACACAAAGACAGGGAAAATGAAGTGAAGCCATTTTTGTTGGTTTGGAGCTACCAGACAGTGAAGACCGAAAGGTCTAAATTACTGACTTTCTCAAAATGATGCCAGACTGCTAAAGAAATCAGTTCAATGGTTTACGATGTAATGCTCTAAAGTATCAGTGAATTTGGAGTGTGCTTTCCAGAACTCACCAGATGTATCAGCTTTAGAAGGCCTTCTAACAAATGTTCAGAGGTCCACTGGATAAAGATCTACTTTCAAACGAATCACCTCTATTCCTGCTGTGAAAAGAGTTGCATCTCTTCAGTGGGGTTTTGGGACAGTAAGGATATTGCACGGGTAAGCAGGATGAAGTGACTTTAGATAATTTATCCTTAGTGTCTTTGTTGACATTTTACAAACGTTTCCTTGTCTCATGCAGTATATTTGACATTTCTTGTTTAATGGATGTCTTTATCATTTTGTATCAGTCAACAGCAGACCCGTGGTTTTGAAAATAATGACAAAATACTGCTAATCAAATCAGGTTCAATTCTGTTATCTGGTTTGTTATCAGATGACAGAGGCAGTGACATTATTAGCCTCTGCTGCTGAAGCTGGCTCTTTAGTACGGCTCTCAGGACAAATGTTACTTGTTATGAAAGAAAACATCCCCCATTAGGAATCAAATGGGGCCATCTTACAAAGGCAAGTCACATGCAAGGCAATTACCCCTCTCTGAGCGATTGCAGGACACTTATTGGGAAGAGTGGGCAGCCAGAAGTCATTGTAGACATTGATACCAATGATATAGATAAGAAAAGGGATGAGGTCCTGATGCGTGAATATAGAAAGTTTGGCAGATGGCTAAAGTGCAGGACCTTGAATAGTCCAGTAATTTCTGGACTATTGCTGGTGCTGCATGCTTGCAAGAGTGGGAATAGGAAGGTTAAGCCGACGAATGTGTGGCCTGAGAGCTGGTCTACGGGGGGCAGAGATTCAGTTTTATGGATCATTGGGATCTCTTCTGAGGAATAGGGTGACCTGTTCAAGGGAGACAGGTTACATCTGAACTGGAGGGGGTCTGATATTCTGATGAGGAGATTTGCTACAGCCACGCTGGAGGGTTTAAACTAGTTTGGCATGGGGGTGAGACCTAAAGCAGTGAAGAGACAGAAGAAAATGTTGAGGGTAGCATGGATATTAAGGAGAGTACATTAAGTATTAAAGGCAGTGTCAGTAATCCTAGTATGAGACAGATCAGGCAAAAGCAGGGCAGGGAACAAGGCAAGTCCAGATTAAACTGTATTTATTTCAATGCAAGAGACCTGAAGGGCAAGGCAGATGAACTCAGAGCATGGCTGGATACTTGCGACTGGGATGTTATAGCTATTACTGAAACATGGCTAAGGGAGGGACAGGGCTGGCAGCTCAATGTTCAAGATGAAATGGAAAAGATTGAACAGGAGGTATTTCTGAGGGTCTACCCACTGAGTCTATATGGGTGGAACTAAGAAATAAGAAAGGGAAATTACTTTGATAGGATTGCACTATAAGCCCACAAATAGTCAGTGGGAACTTGAGGAGCAACTATGGAAGGAGATTACAGATAGCTCCAAGAAAAATAGGCTGGTTGTAATGGGGGACCTTAACTTTCCCCATATTGACTACGATAGCTATAGTATTGGAGGCTTGGATGGAGAGAAAGTTGTTGAATGTATTCAGGAGGAATTTCTCATTCAGAATGTGGATGGCCCGACTAAAGAGAGGGTAAAACTTGACTTCCTTTTGGGAAATAAGGAAGGACCGGTGACACAAATGTTTGTGAGGGATCACTGTGGGACCAGTGACCATAATTCCATTAATTTTAAGAAAGCCATGGAGAACGATAGGTCTGGCCCAAAAGTCAGAATTCTAAATTGGGGCAGGCCGATTTTGATGGTATTAGACAGGAACTTTCAAAAGTTGATTGAATGTATTTGTTGGAAGGCAAAGGGATGGCTGATAAGTGGGAGGCTTTCAAAAGAGTATTAACAGGGTTCAGGGTAAGCACTTCCCTTTTAGAGTGAAGAGAGCACATTAAATTGTGTCTGGTAAAAGTAGGGAATCCTGGATTATTCTGGATGTTGTTGTCCTGGTCAAGAAGAAGGAGGAGGCACATGACATGCATAGGCAGCTGGCATCAAATGGATCCCTTGAAGAGTATAGAGGGTGTAAGAGTAGAAATAATCTTGAGTGAGGTAGTCAAATGGATACAAAATTGACTCAATAACAGAAGACAGAGCTTGGCTGTAGAGGGTTGCATTTCAAACTGGAGGCCTGTGACCAGTGGTATGGCTAAGGGATTGGTGTTAGGTGTATTGTTATTTCTCATTTATAGTAATAATTTGGATAAGATTTTAAGAAGCATAGTCAGTAAGTTTGCGGATGATACCAAGATTGGTGGCATAGTGGATAGTGAAGAGGGTTATCTAGGATTGTAACAGGATCTTGATCAATTGGGCCAGTGGGCTGATGAATGGCAGATGGAGTTTAATTTAGGTAAATGCGAGGTGATGCATTTTGAAAGATCAAACCAGGTCAGGACTTACTCAGTTAATGACATGGTGTTGGGAACACATTATAGAATGATGAGAACTAGGGCTAATGGTTCGTATTGACTTGAATGTGGAGTCACGGTTCTACAGAATGGTGAAGAAGACATTTGGCATGCTTAGTTTCACTGTTCAGAATATTGGATACAGGAGCTGCGATGTCTTGTTGAACTTGTACAAGACAATGTTAACTCCACATTTGGAATACTGTGTACAGTTCTGGTCACCCTACTATAAAATGGATATTATTAAACTAGAAATATTGCAGAAAAAGTTTGCTAGGATGCTAGTGGGAGTTGATGGTTTGAGTTATAAGGAGAAGCTGGAGAGACTGGGATATTTTCTCCTGGAGCATAGGAGACTAAGAGGCAATCTAATAGAGGTCTATAAAATAATGAGGGACAGAGATCTGCTGGATAGTCAAAATATTTTCCCAAAGCTAGGGGAATCTTAAACTAGAGGGCAGAGGTTTAAGGTTTAAGGGAGATATACAAAAGACTCCAGAGAGGCAACTATTTCACACCGAGAGTGGTGAGTGTCTGGAACATGTTGCCAGAGGTAGTAGTAGAGGCGGGTACAATTTTGTGTTTTAAAAAGCACTTAGACAGTTATATGGGTAAACTTGGTACAAAGAGATATGGGCCAAATGCAGGAAATTGGGACTAAGTTAGTGGTTAAAAAAGGGTGCGTGAACAAATTGGACCAAAGAGCTTGTTTCCATGGTGTAAACCTCTATGACTCTAAAAGTTGATACTTTAGGTTGCTTGTTACCTGAGTTTCTCAGACCTGCTGAAATTCTCCAGCTTTTTTTGTTTTTGTTCTGATCTGAATTTCTTCGCTCACATTAGTAATGTCTAACCTTCAACATCTCAAACACAATACTTTGATGAGTTTTTAGCACTTTATTTGGTATAGAAAAATAGTGATCAAATGTTAATCTTTGTTTTCTTGTTCAGATCCACTTTTTGTCAGTTGAACTGCAGGTAGATCAGCTGAAACAGAGCCAGTTTCAGTTCTGGAGTAAACTCACAGGATAAAAGGAAGAGTAACTGGAGATCAGACTGGTACGTAAGAAATTCCCAACAGAAAATGGATACTCAGCTTGAAAAGAGCCATCGCACCTACCCTAACCTCAAGGAAGAAAAGGACAAATTAAGCAGTCGCTTCCAGTTCTGCGGACATGAAATGTGGATTACTCGGGACTTCAGCAAAAACATTGGCGTAGCAATGCTTATCTGGGAACCTGTAAGTTCCACGATTTGTTAAAGCTTCTGTCTTCCCCTGAAAAAAAACAAAATAAAACATTCATCTATCTTTTTGTTGGTTCTTAGAATAGTAGAGTCATAGATTCGGCCCATAGAGTCAGCACTGATTGTCCAGCAGAATATCTTACTCAACCCCTGCCCTATCATCTTAAGCTCCAAACATTTTTGCTGTTCAGCCACAGGAAGAATGGATGGCTCAGTGGAACTGTGATTTGCACTGCTGCCTTACAACACCAGGAACCTGGACTTGATTTCCGGCTTGGGTCACTGACTGTGTGGAGTTTGCACATTCACCCCGTGTCTGTATGGGTTTTCTCCGGTTGCTCCAGTTTGCTCCTACAATTCGAAAAATGTGCTGGTTAGGTGGACTGGTGATGTTAAATTCTCCCTTAGTGTATCTGAACAGATGCAGGAGTGTAGCAACTAGGGGATTTTCACAGTAACTTCATGGCAATGTTAATGTAAACTTACTTGTGACTTTTAAAAAAGAACTTTACACAGACAGCCCAGCAAGACTGATATCGAACTGGCACAGTGCTAACCATGTACCACACTGCCGCCCTAATGCAGGGGATTTGATATGAATGCACAATAAAATTTATGAATGGATGTATGACAAATACCAAGGTCAAAAGAGTAACTAGAGAGAGAATAAAGCCTATCAAGGATCAAGAAGTTCATCTATGTGCGGTTCCACACGAGGTGGGGAGATCTTAAGTGGATATTTCTCATCACTGTTGAGAAAAGCATGGATGTTAGGGAACTTGGAGAAATAAATTGTGATATCTTGAGGAGTGCACATATAACAGAGAAGGAGGTGCTGGAAGTCTTAAATTGCATCAAGGTAGATAAATCCCTGGGACATGATGAAGTGTATCCCAGGACATTGTGGGTGGCCAGAGAAGAAATTGTAGTTCCCCTAGTAGATATATTTGTATCATTGATATTCACAGATGAGATGCCTGAAGATTGGAAGATGGCAAATGTTGTGCCTTTGTTTAAAAAGGGCTGCAGGGAAAAGCTTGGGAGCTACAGACCAGTGAGCCTCATTTCTGTTGTGTGTAAGTTGTTGGAAGGCATTTTGAGAGACAGGATCTATAGGCATTTAGACATGCAAGGATAGATTAGGGACAGTCAGCATGGTTTTGTGAGTTGAAAATCTTGTCTCACAAATTTGATTGAGTTTTTTGAAGGGTAACCAAGCAGGTGGGTGTGGGCAGTGCAGCTGATGTTGTCTACATGGACTTTAGCAAGGCCTTTGACAAAGTACCTGATGGTAGGTTGTTGCATAAGGTTAAATCTCACGGGATCCAGGTTGAGGTGGCTAAATGGATACAAAATTGTCTTGATGACAGAAGACAGAGGGTGGTTATAGAAGATTGTTTTTCAAACTGGAGGTCTGTGACCACCAGTGTGCCTCAGGGATCGGTGCCAAGTCCACTGTTATTTGTCATTTATATAATGATTTGGTTGAGAATATTGGAGGCATGGTTAGCAAGTTTTGCAGGTGACACAAGATTGGTGGCATAGTGGACAGTGAAGAAAGTTATCTCAGATTGAAATGGGATCTTAATTAATTGGGCCAGTGGGCTGATGAATGGCAGATGGAGTTTAATTTAAATAAATGTGAGGTGATGCATTTTGGCAGTTTGAACCAGGTCAGGACTTACTCAGTTAATGGAAGGGCATTGGGGAGAGTTACAGAATAAAGAGATCTAGGGATACAGTTTCATAGCTCTTTGAAAGTGGAGTCACACGTTGAAAGAGTGGTAAAGAATGTATTTAGCATGCTTGGTTTCATTAGTCAGAACATTGAATACAGGATTTGGGATGTCTTGTTGAAGTTCTACAAGAAATTGGTAAGGCCACACTTTGAATACTGTGCACAGTTTTGGTCACCCTATTATAGAAAGGATATTATTAAACTAGAAAGAGTGCAGAAAAAACTAATTAGGATGCTACTGGGACTTGATTTTTTTGCATTATAAGGAGAAGCTGGATGGACTGGGACTTTTTTGTCTGGAGCATAGGAAGCTGAGGAGTGATCTTATTGAGGTCTATAAAATAATGAGGGGCATAGATCAGCTAGATTGTCAATATCTTTTCCCAATGGTAGGTGAGTCTAAAACTAGAGGGCATAGGTTGAAGGTGATAGAGGAGAGATAGAAAAGGATCCAGCGAGGCATTTTTTTTTCTCTCACAGAGAGTGGTGAGTGTCTGGAACAAGCTGCCAGAGCTTGTATTCAAGGCAGGTACAATTTTGTCTTTTAAAAAGCATTTAGACAGTTACATGGGTAAGATGGGTACAGAGGGATATGGACCAAATGCGGGCAATTGGGACAAGCTTAGGGGTTTAAGAAAAAAGGGTGGCATGGACAAGTTAGGCCGAAGGGCCTGTTTCCATGCTGCAAACGTCTATGAATCTATGCCTTTATGTTATCTCGAAAAATATGATTATGACAGTAGGCATACAGTGATTGTGGAGTAATCCCCAATCATAATAATTGCTCTTTATCAATTAGACCACATGAGACTGGCAGTTTTATGAGTCAGAGTTTCTGAATTATGATTCAAGCGTTCCTCCAGCATGTCACCCTTACCACAAGTCGCTTTTCAAATTGCTGATATATTGTTTTCTGAAGGCTACCTCCTCAAAGAATCCCAGTAACTTTCAGCAGAATGAATCACTTTCTCTCCCGTTTCGCTCAGTTAAATCTTTCAGCGACTGTCGATTCAGTTGTTGGACTATCTTTAAAATTTAACCCATTTCGAAATACGGAGAGATTAGAGGAACAGCATTTCAATTCTCTTCGGTTCACCTGTTTATCTTTGCTTCTGGGCAGCAACACTTACAGCCCTCAGGAACACCTGTTTAATCGCCTGGAAAAGGCAGATCCATCTCATACAAATCTAGGACAAAATATCTTCGTTAAATCCTCTCCAAGATCCAAAGTTATTGGAAAGATTCCCCAGAGATAACTAAGACCTTCAGGTATATTAATGAATATCCCACATCTCTCGGTACGCAGTGATTTGACAAATGTATCCAGTTATCTTTTGGAATTGTTTAGCGAATCCAGATTGAGTATACTGCATGACTGTTGGCTGGGCGACCACTGCTCCAATGCTATCACTTTAGTCAATGTCATAATTTCGAAGTATTCAAATAGCACTGCCCAGAGTGTTGATTTTTTTCCCCCTACTGGGCAGCTTTGCTTTTTTTTCCACTTCCCGTTATCCAGCACATTTTTTGTATTCTGTTTTATTCTTTGCTGCGGTGAAATTCTGGCATTTAGCACAAGTCACTTCTTTTCTGCCAAATTTTATTCTGTATGAATCATAGAATTCCTACAGCACAGAAGGAAGTCATTAGGCCCATCGGATCTGCACCGGCCACGTTCCCACCCAAGCCCTATCCCCATAACCCCATGCATTTACCTGAACTAGCCCCCCTAATACTAAAAGGTAATTTAGCATGGCCAATCCACCTAACTCACGCATCTTTGGACTGTGGGAAGAAACCGAGGCACCCGGACAAAACCCATACAGACACGGGGAGAACGTACAACTCCAACAGACAGTGACCCAAGCTGGGAATCGAACCCAGGTCCCTGACATTGTGAGACAATAGTGCTAACCACTGTGCCATCCCACTGTAATCTAGATACCAAGCAAATATAGTTTGGATTTTTTTTCCATTCTGGGACTATATATTTTGTCAACCAAGTGCTCGGTGAATTCTTCCTAATGCTAGCTTTCACTTTTGCAGGACGATCATCCCTTCTGTTCCACTGGATCCTGAACTCTTTCTGCTCACAGTAGTTAAGCATCTCGCAGCTGAGACATTTAATTTCTCTTGATCATTGTACAATTCCCTTACCGCACCGAATCTAGTTCATGTTGTTCTCTCATCGTGTGCTGTGCTGCAATGGCTAAGCCGGATTGTGCTGTCTTTGCAAACTTCATGGCACCTTTCAATCTATGTTTTCTCTCTGTGTCTCGATATGCAGGCTGATGTATTCTCAATGGAAATCAGTAACTGCTGCCTGTCACCATGTGTTAGAGTAATATCCTCCCTGTAATGAATTATGCCCTATTCAGCACCATGTGCAGATCAGAAGGCATTTTAAAAATCCTGTGTTCCATTTTCTACTTCCGGAATGTTTGTGCTTTCAATTGCATCTTACCTGTCAGTTATTGTTGCGTGTATATGTCCCTTCGTGCTATTTACTGGTACTCCCTCTCTTAAATCATGTTGAAACTTCAATGCTATGAAATGTTGCAGGTTAATAAATTCTCATGCGTGCTCAACATATTGTTTCAGTGCCGGGTCCTCTGTCGTTACTTTGAGAAAGAGAAAATTATTTTTACTGGGAAGAAGGTAATTGAATTGGGTGCAGGCACTGGTATGGTGGGAATTCTTGCGATCCTGCTTGGTGAGTTAACTATTTTACACTCTAGTTTTTGTATGTGTGAGAGATAGAAGTTACCGCGATGGTGCATTATTATAATTTCGTCCTATAGTGATGTCCTTACTTTTTCACGTTCTGCACCTCAAGTATTGATTTATTTAGTATCAAAATGTACTGTTCAAAGAGAAGATTTCAAAGTCACGGGGTCCTCTAGTTAATAACAAGCAAACATCGAATCACCTGCAGCGTTTTAAGACTCAGGCACACCAGCTGCCAGTTTGGAGATCGCTTTCCTTTTCCCTGTGAGAAGATTAATCTCAATCGGGATGCTTCTGATTTGGGAATGTCCAATCGAAATCCTGCTGAATTATTTGAATTGATTTTTGATCGGTTTGATGTGTGACATACCGCTCAGAAATTGCCTAAAGTATTCACGCTGGTATTTTCACAACATCCGGGGCAGCTCTTTTCTGACTGAACATTGAGGAGTGAAACATGTATCTTTGTTGATAATTACAGTCGTTGTTTTCTTCAGCCGTTAGTTGAGGCAGTGATTGGCCATCGTGTTAGATACCATGAGGTGATGAACATTTTGCTGGGATGGAAATGGATGATTGTTTTACTAAAGCCATCAGTTGCGTTTGGCGCATTAAGTGTAATGGATGCTAATAATATTATGCTCTGGTGGAAAATTTTTACAAAGATGCAAGAAAGCAGACAAGATACCGAAGGGAAAATGTATTATGCATTCTTTCCCTCATCCGTTCTGGATTTGATTTTGGGGTGGAAATTGGTTGTCTAAAGTGGGGCGCACGCAGTGTTGATGTTTGGTGCTCATAATGTTTGAATACTGAATAATTTGGAGCGGACGATAAAGATGGCCATGTTTCCATTTGATTGATGCGAGTGTCCTTCCTGTTGGCAATGCGGCGGGTTTAGAAAGAGCACTCGAAGATAACTTGTCAAGTGATCGCATTCAATCAGGTCCATTGTGCCCGATTCTGTATCGGAGAGGGACAGGGTACAAGAAGATGCTCCATCGGATAGAGGAACAGTTATGAGATTCGGCGGTTTGGTTCTTGCTCCAAAGTTCAATATACTTCACGCCTTTCTCCAGTTTCCAGCACACGTCATGTTGTCATTAATTTCACTAATTGGATCGACATCAGTTGTTAACGCTGGTCATGCCGAAACATTTCATTGTTTATTAGGGAGAGGACTTCAAATAACCCTTGTCTTTGAAAATACTCCTCATTGCCCAAATGATCAAACACTCCTTCCAAGATGATAAAACATGTTTAAAATTCTCCAACAGGAAAATCGATTTCACACGAAGCACCTGTCAAGGTAAGTTGCTGCGCACATTTGAAGTAGATCACTGCACTTCGACTGAGGACCAGAGAATGCAGTCACTGTCCACACACCTCCCCTGCGACACAGTGACCATAACTTAGGAACCAGCCTAGTGAACCTCCGTGACACTCCCTTTTGGACAACATGCCTTTGCAGGAGAGCAAATCTGCACGGAATACTGTAGGTGTAGTCACATTATTATCCTTGATTGTTTGACTATGATTGTCATCAAATGTCTTTACTCTTACTCTACAGTCCTTTTCTAAACAGAATGAATGTTCTTCGTCATGGTTTGCTGTACCTGCACGTCAGTTTTCTGCGACACTGGTCCTCCTCTGCAAATATTTCCCAATCTCACATCATCAATGGGAAACTTCAAACCCTCATATTTTTACTCGCTCACCCAATTTGACTCTGTGGTTCTGCAGGTTTTTCCCATCCTCCTTTCTGCCCACTCTCCCACATAATTTGCACATTCAGTAAAATTGCACACTGTGTATGCCAATCAATTCAGCCACACAAGCACATACACACATGTGGACAAAGACACAAACACACAAACAGGCATACATGCAAACAGACGAACAGCACACACAAATAAACACACAGAGATACATTTTATCTCCCCTTTCCTTACCCTTTCTCCCCCTTGCTTCACTTTTTTTCTCCATTTTACGTCACTCCCATCCACCCTCCCCCACAACTTCATCTGTCACAGCAATGCCAAGTATGACTGCAAGCGATAATAATTTCCCGCTCATTCCAATTCACTTCAGTGTTAATAGTGCTCCTTGATGCCATACTGTGTCAAATGTTGTTTTGTTGTCAACAGTCACTTCACCTCATTTCTGGCATTCAGCTTTTTTTCCCCCTATTTTTGAGCTAAGGTTATAATGATATCAGGCACTGAATGATGCTGACAGAACCCAATTTGTGATTTTGTGTGCAAGCTATTGCTGACTAAGTGTCCTTTCATAGCGCTGCTGCCGATACCTTCTTCACCGATACTCTAGGTTAGACTGTTGTAAAGGCGGGGTCGGGGGTTAATTGGCCTGATTGGGAAAAGGCGTAAGAGTATGGCCTGGAATGGTGATGATGTTTGGGAAATTATCTGTGAGAAATCATTCTTTGAGTACAACTACATCAGGCTATTGCTTGACTAGTCTGTGAGACAGATATCCCAATTTTGGCACAAGCCCCCAGATGTAAGAAGGATGTTGCTGCGTTAACAGCGCTGGGTTTGCTGTAGTCATTTCTGGTGCCTAGGACAATGCTGGGTAGTATGTCCAATTTGACACATTTCAGGTGGCTGTAAGAGTGTGGGCCATGTGGTGACACAGTGGTTAATACTGCTGTCTCAGATGCCAGGGACCGGGGTTGGAATCCCAACCTCGGGTTACTGTCTGTGTGGAGTCTGCACATTCTCCTTGTGTCTGTGTAGGTTTCTTCCAGGTGCTCCGGCTTCTGAAAGGTGTGTTGATTAGATGCATCGATCATGTGAAATTCTCCCTCAGTGTACCCAAGCAGGCACCAGAGTGTAGCACCTAGGGGATTTTCACAGGAACTTCATTGCAATGTTAATGTAAGTCCACTTGTTAAACTATCAACTAAATTAAACTAAATAGTAAGTGTTGGGCTGGATTATTAGTCCAGCGATAATATCACTGTGCCATCAACTTCTCCTTATGACCCACACTGGTTATTATCAAAAGAATGTTTCCTTGAACTAAAAACAGAAAATTCCGGAAAAACGTAGCTGGTCTTGTAGCATCTGTGGAGAAAGAATCGACGTTCATTTTTCTCCTATAAAATATGACTCACTTTCGGAGTTTATTTGCTGAGCACAGTTTTGGTCTAATGCTTCAACATTTCCCTTGCTGATATTGGTTTACCAATGCTAATTACCCTTGCATTGAATAGTTTGCTTAACGATTTCAGACGGTAGTTACAAATTAGGAGTCACATGTAAGGATGGGATCAGTTTTCCTCAATTTCCTTTAATTAGTAAATAAAGTGGGGCTTTCAACATTTGATCAATTTTTCCCAGTTTCTGTATCTAAAGCTATATATTTCAGACTTTATTAACCAATTTAGATTTCACAATCCACTATGAACTTATATCTCCAGCCTTGATTTTGAGGGACTGGTCCAGTGGCACTGTTGCTATGCTACTATTTCCTGACATATCAGTGACTCACTCCATGATCAAATCAAAAGTAGAAATGGTAGAGAGCTTCAAGTTTTTAGGTGTCCAGATCACCAATAACCTGACCTGATTACACCCACCACCCAACAACGCACCCCCCCCCCACCACCATGCTGACACTATAATTAAGAAAGCCCACCAACGCCTCTACTTTCTCAGAAGACTAAGAAAATTTGGCATGTGAGCTATAAGTCTCACCATTTTTTATATAGGAAGCATTCTTTCTGGCTCTATCACAGCTTGCTATGGCTTCTGGTCAAGACCACAAGAAAGTACAAAAGGTCGTGAATGTAGCCGAATACATCACGCAAACCAACCTCCCATCCGTTGACTGTGTCTACACTTCCTGCTGCCTGGGCAAAGCAGCCAGCAAAATTAAGGACCCCGTGCACCCCAGACATTTTCTCTTCTACCTTCTTCCATTGGGAAAAAGATGCAAAATTCTGAGGTCACATAACAACGGACTCAAGAACTTCTCAAGGGACTTCTTCCCTGCTACCATCAAACTTTTGAATGGACTACCTCGAATCAAGTTGATCTTTTTCTACATCTTAGCTATGACTGTAACAATACATGCTGTACTCTCTCGTTTCCATCTCTATGAACTTTATCTGTATAGCACGCAAGAAATAATACTTTTCACTGTGTGTTAATACATGTGACAATAATAAATCAAATCAAATCAAAATGTGTTTAGCCCAACTCTAATTATGAAGTGGCTGATGTAACAATTAAAATATCTTTAATTCTGAGACTCTGCTTAATTATTTGCATCCTAATACCAGAACTTTACTGAGGAGAAAATGTAAGAAGGCGCTAAAGTCAAATGGAGGAGGCCAATATGAAAGAACACTTTTGCAAAATGATGCATGTGATAACATATCGGAATGCATAGTTCAGTAAGTGACACAGGCCGAGAGAAGCAGAGAGCTTAAGAGTAATTGTTACCTTAAGACGTGTCCAATTGTGTGGTGAAGTGGATATCTTTAGCAGCGATGTAAAAGAGCATTGTGGATCAGGGCAGATTTTTTTTTGCTTCCCCCAGTATCATTTTCAACAATTAAATGATCTTGTTGAATGTTGACATAACTGATGTGTGGGTGGGCTGAGAGACGTGCAAGTTGGCTGGGGCATTTTGGTTTTAATTACAGAACCACAGTGCAATGTCAAAGATGGTCTGCATTAAGCTTAATCACCGATTTGCTGACATCATCCAGATTGTCGCATCAATATAATTGCATAATTATGCTCATCATATTGCTCAATGTGTTAATACACATAGTTCCAGAAGCTTTTTTTTGCTACATTTATTCTTTTTGCATTGTGATCATGTCTAACGATTTTATTGATGTTTGGCCTTCTTTTACCAGGTGGAGATGTGACATTGACAGACCAACCAAATGTCCTTAGTCAAATAGAATACAACGTCACCAGCAACATCCCCTCTGCCAATCTGCAATTTGCAAAAGTCTCTGCACTCTCTTGGGGAATAAACCATGGTCAATTTCCTTCCGATTACGACTACATCCTGGGTTCCGATATTGTCTACAAATCATACGAATTCAATTTGCTAGTAAATACATTGCTGCACTTGAGCAATCACAATACCATTATTTATTTAGCTTCAAAAATGCGTCCGAGCATGGGAGCCATCGAATTTCATGAAAAGCTCATTCCACTGTATTTTAATTCAGAAATTGTTTACAGAATCGCAGAAAAAGAAATCAATGTATATAAGATTACCAAAAAGTAATCGCAGTACCTTTTTTTTAAAAAAGGAACATTTTGTCAAAGATGTACATGGACACTTCACGAGAATATCAATGTCAGGCAAAACAGCAACTTGGTGAAGAGTGTGCTGATTGCTTGTATTTCAATCCAATGTAGCAGTGGCATTGACATTCCAAACGTGCCACTTAATGGTGAATGACAGTTAACTGCCAAACATTGCTTACAGTATATACCAGGAACTTTGGCTCTGATTAATCAAGGCATTGTCCTGAGGGATGGACCAGCGAATGGCTATCGACACTTTGTCCATAAGCTCTGATACGTATGGTGAGGGCATTGCAATGTCGATGGTGAAGATGACTCCATGTTTGATTACGGAGAGATGAAAGAGTAGGAGAGACTTATCAGTGCACTTTGAAATGGCTGACTAGAGTGGGAGGAGGTTGCAACTTGAGAGCAAGGGAAAGTTTATTCATTAGGCATAGCTCTAGCCTTAGTTTATTCCTTGACTGTAATGGTCACTCTTGACATTCAACCAAATAAGAAAGGAACAGGTGTAAGAAACTGGACCCAGCCCCATCATTCAACAAGGTCATGGCTAATCTGATTGTAACTTCAACCAAACATTCCTGAAGATCCTCCAACAAAAATTCATCTGTCCGTTAATCGATAATCTGTCTAAATATACATTACATATATTCTATTTCCACAGCCACTTAAGAAAGAGTTTCAGAGACTCATAATCCTCTGAGAAAAGGAAGACTCCTATTCTTTATCTCATGGTTTAAGACCGACGCCTAGATGTAGATTCTCTGACAAGAGAAAACATCCTCTCCAGATCTGCCCTTTGATTACCCCTCAGGATATCAAAAGTTAAGATCAAGTCACATCTTTACTCTTTTAAACACTAATAGACAGAAATCTAACTTCTCTAACCTCTACCCATTCCATGTATTAGTCTAGTAAACCTTCTTTGAACTGTTTCGAATGCATCTGGATCCCTCTGAAACTCGGATTTGTGCAAGCTCTCACGATTAAGATAACTTTTTTTTCTTCCCACCAAAATAGATAACTTCACTCTCACCCAAGTTATAATCTATTTTCATATCTTTGCTCACTCAAACTATCCATGTCCTCCTGTAACTGCTTGCATCCTCCTCACAATTTACTTTTCTACCTATCTTGGTCTCATCAGCAAATTTTGCCACCACATCTTCACTGCCGTCATCCAAGTTAATTATGAAAATTGTAAAAATTTGAGGCCGATGCACTGCTCCCTATAGCACACCACGCGTCAGATCCTGCAGGCCAGAAAAAGATTGATTCATGCCAACACTTTGTTTCCTGTTAGCTAGCCAATCATCCATCAATGACAATGTAATATACACTAGAGCATGAGCTTTGAATTTACGAAATAACCTTTGATGTGGCACCTATGAAATACTTGTCGATATCTAAGTAGGATACATCCACCTGTTCTCCCTTATCCACAGTTCACGTTAATCCTTCAAGTAACTTCAATCAATTATTTAACCATGATTTTGCTGACACAAAACCATGTTGAATCTGACTAACCGCCTTAAATTTTTCCAAGTGCCTTGCGATAACAACTCAAATCATGTAATCCAGCTTGTCCTCTGTCAGAAATGTCCGTATAACTTGCCTGTAATTTCTTGCGTTTTGTCTCTCTCCGTTTTAAATAAGCCTGACAGTGCCTCTGTAATGTGAATAGATTCATAACAAGAAATGTTGAGTTAAAGTAAAGGTGATGAATCATGTTGCATATTTAGTCTCAGCCTGCGCCTAACAGCATTTTAACATTGCAGGCACAACTCAGAACGTTGGGGTTTAAACTGCCGAATGTTTCCTCTCACTCTGCATTCAGATACATGACAGTTATATCAACAGAAGCACCCTGGATACATTAACTGCAATCTTCAGCTCTTATTGTTCATTAGAGGCAATATTAGTGTCTCAGTATTTTGGTGCTAAGTCCTTTCCAAACTCGTTCCTAAAATTAATGTGACTCGAGATGCTATCAGAACAAAATGTGCAATGAAGTAGCATCCAATATCCAATTACAAAGCTCCTTACATTTAAAAGCCAATATTTAAATGATACAAAAACTTGAATCTTAATGTACTTTGTTGAAATGTTGTTGCTTTACACACTTCACATTCAATTTTTCCATCTTGGCAGCAATTGTTCACGAACCTTGACATTATGGTATGATGTATTTTTGACAAGACGATATGACTTTGTTTGTATCTAAAGGAAATAAGTATTTTTTTCCACAATTGAATGTAAACAGCAAAGGAACCAGCCACAAAATAAGTAAACTGTTGTCTTTAGTCAAAATGGTGACAGACTGTTTAGCACTGCTGTCTCAAAACGCCAGGGACCCAGGATCGAATCCTGGCCTGGGTCACTGTCTGTGTGGAGGCTGCATATTCTTCCCATATCTGCATGGCTTTCCTTTGGATGCTCTGGTTTACTTCCACAGTCCAAAGATGTGAGGGTTAGATGGATTGGTCATGCTAAATTGCCCCTTAGTGTCAGGGGGACTTGCTAGGATAAATACATGGGGTGAGGTACATTGGCCATGCTAAATTCTCCCTCAGTGTACCCAAAAAGTCACCTGAGTGTGGCAACTAAGAGATTTTCACAATAAACTTCATTGCAGTGCTAATGTGTGTCCACATATGACACCAATAAATAAACTTAAAAGTAAGATGACTCTAATTTTGAGGTGTGATGATGTGAAATAATTTGCATCTAAATAAATGGATTGCTTTCAAATAAACATGGTGGAATAATGAGCAGCGAAGATAAAATTTCAAAATAGTAATTCTTGTTGGCATATTGTTGCAATGGCACCCAGTGCATGACCCTTCTACTTCATGGACAGAGAAGAAAAGGCATTGTCTGTGCTGGCTACATCAGTGACTATGGGGAATTTAAGAGGAATATCTTTACTGTTGCCCTCACTACATTGTGTTAAGCATATGTAAAATGTTGCTAATAAACTACATTTGATTCATAAATACTTGTTATTCAAACCCTATTTCAGATCAAGCAAAATGGCTGACCTTAGTGTTAAAGAGTCAAAATTTTGACCTCAGACCTTTTAGAGCTAAAATCCTCCAATGTTCGTGCAGAGTTTATTTAATCTTGTGACAGAATCTAGAACTGGGGGTCATTATTTGAAAATACATAGCCTTCCATTTCAAGCAGAAAGCAGAAGAATATTTTTTTCTCTCACAGATGTCTGTGAATCTTTGAAACTCCAGTGGAAAGAGAGACTTTGAATAATTTTAAGGGAGATATTCACAGATTCTTGGTAAGATTGGATGTAGCAGTAGCACTATCATTAGCATTGCTGTACCAGGGACCTGTGTTCGATTCTGGACTTAGGCGACTGTATGTGTGAAGCTTGCACGCTCTCCCCGTGTCGGTTTGAGTTTACACCAAGTGCTCCAGTTTGCTCCCACAGTCCTAGAATGTTGAGTTTAGGGGGACTAGCCATGATAAATGCATGGAGACCATTTTGCACCATGTAACCTTTTCTCCATTGTAACTCCCCTTCCCCTCCCCACCAAATCCCGGTTTATTCAGTTTATTTTCTCATCTCATATTTTGCATTGAGACAGCGCTAGCCTTTATTCTGCTATTAATGCATAATCTGGACCAACACTTTATTATGAATACTGTAATTAACCTTAGACCATTCTTTTGTCCTATGACATCTTTGCCATTTAACCTCTTTTAAGTTTTAGACTATTCCTGGCCTTCTAATCTGCCCCACCTGGCCCTCTTCCCTTCATTCAACAGCTTTCAACTATTCTCTTTTCTGAATAAGGCAGGGGGTAGGATCCAAAGTGGCAGGACAGTAAATGGGCAGAACGTGGAAGTCACCAGATTAAACAATGGAAAAACAATGTTGCAGGAGGAGGAAACACAGAAAGAGAAAATGTGCACCGAAATCTGGAATATATATTAAGGATAAGGTTCAATGTTATCAGAAATAAGGACAGAGAGAGAAAAAGACAAATCAGAAAAGTATTTAAAGAACTTATACCTAAATGCACGCAGTATTCGAAACAAAGTTGATGAGATGATAGTACAAATATTGGCAAATGGATATGACCTTGTGGGCATTACTAGAACATTATTAGAAGAGAATCAGGGTTGGGAGTTGAATGTCCAAGGATATTCAGTATTCCAGAAGGACAGATGATGAAGCTTAAGAGGTGGCATTGCGCTAATGGTTAAAGATCACTTCAAGGCTGTATTCAGAAATGATATTGCCACTGGAGATCAAATGTTGAGTCAGTCTGGGTAGAAATAAGAAGCAAGGAAAGAAACAAATGGCTAGGAGTAATTCACAGGCCCCCCCACCCCCCCGAACAATACTTTAGAAGTGGGGTACAGTATAAATCAGGAAATGGGGAGGGTTTGTGAAAAGGATACAACAGTAACTGTGGGTGATTTTGACATGCATGTTGACTGGATTAAGCAACTTGACAAGGGTAACTTTGGGGAAGGGTTCATAGAGTGCATGAGGCACTGTTTCTTAGAGCAGCACGTTATGGAGCCAACCACAGAACTAGTTACTTTAAATCTGATATTATCTAATGAGGAAGGATTGATTAATTGCCTGGTAATTAAGGATGTACTTGAAATGAATGATTACACCATGATAGAATTTCAAAGTCAGATTGGAAGTGTGAGGACAGAATCACATACTCCAGTTTAAGCATTGGACAAGGGTAATTATACAGACCTCAGGAAGTAGTTGACCCAAGTGGACTGGGCAAGAGTCTTAAAGTGGAGCACAGTAGAAGAACAGTGGTAGTTTTTTAGGGTGATATTAAAGACATCTCAACTAAGATATATTCCTAAGAGGAAGAAGAAATGCAAAATGGTGAAAAATCATCCATTGCTTAATAAGGAAATCAAGCATAAGGACAAAAACAAGGGCATATTATACTGTAGAAGTTTGTGGCGGCGTGGAAGATTGCAGAACTTCAAACACCAACAAAAGGTGACAAAATACAATACCAAAAATGCTAAAATAGACTATAAAAGAAAGCGAAGTGAAAACAGAAATACTGACACCAGAAGTTTCTATAAGTATATAAAGAGGAAGAGAATAGTGAAATCAGATGTTGCCCATTTGGAGGAGGGAAGAGGTGGGGTAATAATGGGAAACTCAGAGATGAAGAGACACAAAACCAATAAGTTGTCTCTGTCTTCACAGTAGAAAACAATTATTCTGTCCCAAAAACTGCAGTTAATACAGTTGAATTTGGTGAAATTACTATAACCAGGGAGAAAGCATTCAGTAAACTGATAGATTTAAAAATAGATAAGTCTCCAGGCCTGATTGCCCACACACTAGGATGTTAATGGAGGAGTTGCATTAAACATGATATTCCAAAATTCCCTGGATTCTAGAAAGGAATGGGAACTTGCTGTAACGTCCTTGTTCAAGAAAGGAGAGCTGCAAAAATTGGGAAATTATACCCAGTCAGTTTGACCTCTGTCATGGAAAAGTTGCTGGAGTCAGTCATTAATGAGGAGGTGACTGAACATTTAGAAAAGCAAAGCTCAATCCACCAATGTCAGCATGATTTTGTGAAAGGCAGGTTTGACAAACCTGCTATAGATCTTTGAGGATGTCACCAGCAAGGAAGATAAGGGAATCCTGTTGTGATCTATCTGGGCCTTCAGATGACATTTGATAAGGTGCCATGGAAGAGACTGATCCCAAGGGTTGGGCACAGAGTAGTGGCTTGGATTGAAGATTGGCTGACTGACAGAAAGCAGAGGGTTGAGATAAATGGATTCTTCTCCAATTAGCGATCTGCAATTAGTGAAATCCCACAGGTCCAGTTCTCAGACCACAACCATTTACAATGCATGTCAGTGATCTACAAGCAGGGGAAGAGTGTAACATAGCAAAACTTGCTGATCACATGAAAATAGGTGGGAAAGCAGGCTGTGATGAGGAGATAAAAAGTTCATAAATGTATATTGACAGGCTGGGGGGATAGGCCAGAATCTGGCAGATGGAATTTAATGTAGATAAATGCAAGCTTGTCTCTTTTCCCTGGAAACAATAAAAGGGCAAGTTACTATTTAAATGGGAAACAGATTTAAAAGGCATTTGTGGAGAGGGACCTGGGTACTTTTGTGCATGAGTCCCAGAAAGTGGGTATGCAGTTGCTGAATGTTAGAAGGAAGGCAAATTGAATTTTGGCATTTATTGCAAAGAGTCCAGAGAACAAAAGTAGGGAAGTGTTGTTATAATTGCATAAGGCATTGGGTACTGTGTTTAGCTTTGGTCACTTCTTTGAGGAGGATGTTGTGGCACTGGAGGTGGTTCGGAAGACGTTCACTAGGTTGATTCCAGGTTTGAAAGGGCTGTCGTATGAGGAGCGATTAAGTAGCTTGGGCTTCTACTCACTGGATTACAGATGAATGATGGGGGATTTGATTGATGTATCGAGAATAGCCTAGTGCTTCACGTCGTTAGTGTGTGCTTGAACTGGACCAGATGATGGGCAACACGACAGCTCAGTGACTATCACTGTCTGCTGTGCAGATACATAGATTTGGGCCAGAGTCTGTGGGAGTTTGTGCATTCTCCCCGTGCTTGCGTGGGTTTTCTCCGGGTGCTCTGGTTTCCTCCCAGACCCCAAAGATGTGCTATTAGGCTGACTGGAGGTAATAAATTGTCCCTAAATTAGTTTCCCTCAATGCGGAATGCCATTAGCATAGATAAGGGTCATGGGTGGAGGAGGGGACTGGTAATGTTAAAATGGCGGTGCGGGCTCATTGGGCCGAAGGGCCTGTTTCCCGGGCTGTTTTTGTTCTTTGTTCTTTGTAAAATACTGAACAAGATTGATAAAGTAAATATTAATCAAATGTTCCCTGTTCTAGAACAGTCCAGGACAAAAGTTCACGGTTGTAGAGTAGGGAGGAGAGATTCAAGACAGAGATAAGGAGGAGCTTCTTCCCACACAGAGTTGTGAATCTATAGAACTTACTGCCCCAGAGTGCAGCAGATGCAGAATCAATCAATAGATTCATGAAAGAGATAGATATTTGATCAAAAGTGGGATAGAGGACTATGGGGAAAAGGCAGGGAATTGGAATTAGGATAAGATGGAGATCAGCCATGATCATATAGAAGGTGGAGCAGGCTCAAAGGGCTGAATTGTGTATTCTCACTCCTATTTCCTATATCCCTACATTCTCTTGAGTTCCTATGTAGTTTTTAATTCCTAAGTGGAGTCATAGTGGGCTTGAAACATTAACTCTGTTACTCAATCCTCAGATGATTCCAGGCCTGCTGAGTTTTCTCAGCACTTTGTTTTGAAGACCACTGTGGTATTTGTCTTATTGTAAGCTGACCCCATTCAATCTAGAGCTGCTTTTACCCCCCACACTTTAACCATGGAGCCAGCTAGGTGAGATTGACTGATCCCTCTTCCTTCCAGTTCACCTTTACCTCACTAGCTGTACATCCCAATTTCTGCATTATCAAATAATGCTGAGGATGAGACATGACTTCATGAATCTCACTACAAGAAGTAACATGCAGTACTCCAGGGCATCTTTACAACACCCTGCACCCCATGCCATTATTCATCTACTACTACATCAGAATAGCAAGATTAATAAATTAAGTTATCTAGGTAGACACATGGCAACAAAACGGAGAGGGAGATGGACTTCATCACCCAAAGACTGGAACATTGGCTGGAAGAGGAGAGACCTCAGGGAGAGTTAATGAGAAAGGAACCAGCATGACAATGGAGAAGAAGGAATGAAAAAGGGTTAAGACTGGAAAAGAAATAGGTTAATTGGGATGGGGCTAAATATAAATACAATCAGACCAGATAGTCTGTAGAAAACTAAGACTGAGGAAATGATATAATGAGGCATAGAAAAGAATTGTAGAAAAGTGGAAAGACGCAGTTGGATTAAAATTGGTAATGCTCTGGGGACCTGGGTTTGAATCCCACTTTGGAGATGGTTATAAGTTGAATTCAATTTTAGACTGCACATCGTGGTTAACACTGCTGCCTCACAGCACCAGGGATCCAGGTTCAATTCTGGCCTTCGGTGACTGTCTGTGTTGAACTTGTACATTATCCCTTTGTCTGTGGGTTTCCTGTGGGTGCTCCAGTTTCCTCCCAAAGTCCATAGATGTGCCAGTTTGGAGGATTGGCGATGCTAAATTGCCTCATGGTGTCCCAAAATGTGTAGGTTAAGGGATTAGTGGGGTAGGTAAGTGGGGTTCCAGGGAAAGGGCCAAATTGGAATGCTTCATTGGAGAGTTGGCAGAGCTGAATGGCCTCCTTCGGCACTGTAGGGACTCTATGATTTTATGAAATTCAGCGGGACAGCTTAAAAGATTAGTGACACCACGATGAAAAGGAGAGAGAGAAAGAGGTTCAGAGATACAAGAGCAAGAGAATGAATAACAGGATGCCGAGCAGATTAAAAGGGAAAGAGAAAGCAAGCGGCAAACAGGATTGTAAAGTATCTGGTGAGACAGACTGAGAGGAGCACTAAGGAACACCATTGGGAGTTACATGATGGGAGGTGCCACACAGCAAAGGGGGAAGTTTAGCAGGAGAGTAGAATTAGAAACATCAGAAATACGAAAGGATTTGAGTGAACCTGCATTTTTTGCTCACTCTACTCCTACTCCAAATGTGTTAAAACTGTAGTGGACATTCTATTGATGAGGGTATATTGTACAAGAACTCACAGCAAAGTTACAAACATTCTAATTCACATTTATTAAATTGCATTCAGTAAATCACCAGGAAAGGATTGAAATTGGAAATTCAACTTTGCCTTTACTTTATATAGTAGTCTACTGAATATTTATACACATGTAGAATTTTCATTTACACAGCATCCCTAATGTAGTCAAATATTTCAGGCTTTTTAAAAACTCTTTATCAGCTAAAACATGAGACTAAATTACAAAAATTAGATGTTAGGATGCAGGATAAGGGTTTGTTGGCAAAGGAGATATATAAGACGCACTGTCAAGAGGAAAGGAAGTTGTGGAGATGAGACACTTGTGAAGGGATTGAAGGCTGTGTGTCGAGGCACCTGAAGACTCAAGTGCCAAAGGTAGAGTCCTTAAAATCTGCATTAGACTAAAGGAAAGAAAACTAGAGGATTTTCAAGTTTGCTGATGACACCGCTATGGTGTGTCAGATCTCAAACAATGAAGAGACAGAGTAGAAGAATGAGAGAGAGAATCTGGTGAACTGGTGCAGTGACAATAATCTTGCCCTCAATGTCAACAAAATGAAGAAGACGGTCATCAACTTCAGGAAGTATAAAGGAGAACATGCCCTTGTCTACATCAACAGGGGTGAAGTGGAAAGGGTCGAAAGCTTCAAGTTTTTAGGTGTCCAGATCACCAACATCCTGTCCTGGTCCACCCCACCCCACTCCACCCATCCACCCTGTGCCCCCCGCCCCACACCCATTGTTGACACTGTAGTTAAGAAAGCCCACCAATGGCTCTCAGAAGACTAAGGAAATTTGTTATGTTGGCTACAACTGTCACCAACTTTTATAGATGCACCACAGAAAGCATTCTTTCTGGCTATATGTTGGTATGGTTCCTGCTCTGCCCAAGACTGCAAGAAACTACAAAAGATTGTGAGTGTAGCCCAATCCGTCATGCAACCCAGACTCCCATCCATTGAATCTGTCTACACTTCCTGCTTCCTTGCCAAAACAGCCAGCATAATTAAGGACAGAACACACCCGGACATTCTGTCTTCCAACTTCTTCCATCAGGAAAAAGATACAGAAATCTGAGGTCACATACCAACCGACTCAAGAACAGCTTCTTCCCTGCTGCTGCCAGACTTTTGAATGGACCTAACTTGCATTAAATTGATCTTTCTCTACACCCTAGCTATAACAATAAAATTACATTCTGCACTTTCTTGTTTCCTTCTCTATGAACGGTATGCTTTGTCTGTTTAGTGCCAAGAAACAATACTTTTCACTGTATGCACTGTTTTCACATGTGACAATAATAAATCAAATCAAAGCAAAACTAATTGTTTTACAGGTAGAGGATATTGCAGAGTCAAGACATACAGGGATAAGAATCCTTTCTGACAGTTGAAACAGAGAATTGAGAATACTCTGAGCATTCAGCAACTGCTAAATGGAGTCAGTGAGAAGAAATATAGAAAAGATAAATTGTTAGGGCTAAGGTTATAGTTTAAAAAATGTAGTGTACAATCTCACTTTTCGGTGTCTAAGTGTTGTACAGCAACGGTGCAGTGCCTCCATACAGTTGAACAGGAGCTGATGACAACTATTGTGATTCGGTAAATAATTCACAATGATCCTTGCCTCTGGTTTTCACAAGACACACTATCTTAAAATTGCATAATCCTCAGTCTCTATTCCACTATTGTGCCATTTATGACGAGTTCCACCAACCAATCGTGAGTTACGTGTTTCCTAGGAATGGGGAACTCGTTGCATTTTTTGTATTAATTTGTGGGACATGTGTGTCACAGGCTGGCTAGAATTTATTGCCCATGTCTTGTTAGCATTGAAAAGATAGTGGTGAGCTGCATTCTTGAAATACTGCAGTCCATATGCTGTGGGGGTTGATCCTTAATCTCACTGGGGAGGGAATTCTGGAATTTGACCCAGCGATTGTGAAAGAATGGTAAAATATTTCTAAGTCAGGATGATGAGTGGCTTGGATGGGAACCTCCAGATGGTGAGTGGCTTGGAAGGGAACCTCCATCCCTTGTTAGCATTGAAAAGATGGTGGTGAGTTGCCTTCTTGAAACACTGCAGCCCATATGCTGTGGGTTGACCCTCAATGTCATTAGGGAGGCAATTCCAGGGTTTTGACCCAGCGATTGTGAATGAATGGTAAAATATTTCTAAGTCAGGATGATGAGTGGCTTGGATGGGAACCTTGGTGGTGTTCCATGTATCTGCTGTCCTTATCATTCCAGATGGAAGTTGTCATGGGTTTGGAAGGTGCTATCTGAGGATCTTTGGTGAATTGCTGCAGTGCAATTGTAGATAGTATACATTGCTGTTACTGACTATAAGTTGTGGAGAGAATGGATGTTTGTGGATGTGGTGCCAATCAGTGGGCAGTTTTGTCCTGGATGACATCAAGCTTCTTGAGTGTTGTTGGAACTGCATCCATCCAGGCAAGTGGGGAGTATTCCATCACACCCCTGACTTGCGCCTTGTAGATAGTGGACGGGCTTTGAGGAGTCAGGAGGTGAGTTACTCAGTGCAGTATTCCTAGCCTCTGACCTGCTCTTGTAGCTGTTGTGTTTATGTGGCAAGTCCAGTTGAGTTCCTGGTCAATGGTAACACAAGATGTTGACAGCGGGGGATATAGTGATGGTTGCACCATTGAATGTCAAAGGCTGGTGATTAGAATGTCTGTTATTGCTGCTGGTCATTGCCTGGCATTTGTGTGGCACGAATGTTACTTGCCATTTATCAGCCCAAGCCCAGATATTTTCCAAACCTTGTTGCATTTGTACATGGGCTGCTTCAGTATCTGAGGAGTTACGAATAATGCTTAATATTTACAATCATCGGTGAACATCCCCACTTCTGAACTTTTGATGGAAGGAAGGTCATTGATGAAGCAGCGGAAGATGGTTAGGCCTAGGATATTACCCTGAGGCACTCCTGCAGTGGTGTCTGGGGCTGAGATGACCTATTCCCCACAGCCACAATGCCAGATATGACTCCAACCAGCAGAGAGTTTGACCCCTGATACCCACTGAATCCTCATTTGCTCTGTTTTGATGTCACACTCAGTCAAATGTGGCCTTGATGTTAAGGGCTGCCACTCTCGCCTCCCGTCTGGAATTCAGCTCTTTTGTCCTTGTTTGAACCAAGGCTTTAGTGAGGTTAGGAGCTGAGTGATCCTGGCAAAACTCAAGCTGAGCATCACTGAGTAGGTTATTCCTGAACAGGTACTGCTTGACAATACTTTTGATGACCCCTTCCATTATTTTACTGATGATTGAGAATAGACTGATGGGCGGTAATTGGATGGGTTGGATTTGTCCTGTTTCTTGTGTTAAAAACATACTTGGGCAATTTTCCAGTCAATGCCAATGGTGTAACTGTACTAGAAGAGCTTGGTTAAGTTCATGGCACTTTCTGGAGCACAAATTCTCAGCACTATTGCTGGAATGTTGTTGTATCCTTTGCAGTATCCGGTGCCTCCAATTGTTTCTTGATATCATGTGGAGTGAATTGATTTGGCTGGAGACTGACATCTGTGATGCTGGGGACCATTAGAGAAGGCTGAGATGGATCATTCACTTGGCATTTCTGGCTGAGGATTGCTGTGAAAATCTCAGCCTTTTTTTTTGCACTAATGAACTGGGCTCCTCTATCACTGAGGATGGAGATGATTGTCAAGCCTCCTCCGCCGGTGAGATTTTTGATTGTCCACCACCATTCATGAGTAGATGTGGCAGGAGTGCAGAGCTTGGATCTGATCCATTGTTTGTGGAATCACTTAACTCTGTCTACCACTTGCTGTTTTTGCAATATGGCATGAAAGTAGTCCTGATTGGTCTTCACCAGGATGACACCTCATTTTTAGATATGCCTGATGCTGCTCCTAGCATGCCCTCCTACACTCTCCACCGAACACTAGCTTGATGGCGCTGGTTGAGTGGAGGATAAGTTTTGCCATGAGGTGCAGATTGCTGGAGTACAGTTCAGCTGCTGTTGATACCATTTTATTGATGCCCAGTCTTGAGTTGCTGAATGTTTTTGAAGCCTACCCATTTAGCATGACGATAGTGGCACCAGCAAAATGGAGACTATCCTCAATGTGAAAGCGAGACTTCACAAGGACTGTATTGTGGTCATGCTCTCCAATACTGTCCTGAACAGATGCATCTGCAGTGGCAGGTTGGTAAGGATAAGTTCAAGTATATTTTTTGCTCTTGTTTGTTCCATCACTACCTGCTGTAGACCCAGTCTAGCAGTTATATCCTTCAGGATCCAACTAACTTGATCAGTAATGCTGCTGCCAAACAACATTTGATTGTGGACATTGAAATCCCCCATCTAGAGTACATTTTGCATCCTTGCCACCTTCAATGTTTCCACCAAGTGTTGTTCATGGAGGGGTACTGATTCATCAGCCAAATGAGGATGGTATGTGATAATGAGTAAGAAGTTCCCTTGCCTATGTTTAACCTGAAGCCATGAGATTTCATGGGTCTGGAACGTATGTTCTGTGAAAATGACTATGTCAGGCTGTTGCTTGACTAGTCTGTGAGAAAGTTCTCCCAATTTTGGCCGTAACCCCTGATGTTACTAGGTGAACTTTGCAGAGTTGACAGGCTGTTTGCTTTGCCATTGTCTTTTCGGTGCCTCAGCTGAAACCTAGATGTATCGATTGATACAAATTAGTGGCTTGCTAGGCCATTTCAGAGGGAAGTTGAGGGTCAACCGTATTGCTGTAGTTCTGGAGTCACATGTGAGCCAGACCAAGTAAGGAGAGCAGATTTACTTCCTAAAGAAATTACTGAACCAGATGGATTTTTCAGAAAATCAGCAATGATTTCCTAGTCATCACTAGACTCTTAATTTCAGATATTTTTTATTGAATTCAAATTCCACCATCTGACATGGTGGGATTCAAACCCAGGTCCCCAGAACATCAGCTGAGTTTCTGGATTAATAGTCTGGTGATAATACCACTCGGCCATCACCTCCATGTGGTGTTCCAAAACAATGTTCTTACACTGTATTTCTGGTCCTGTCTGTGATATTCCCAGTTAACATAATTGATTCAGAGTGAACCACTGAGTCAGCAGCCCCTTCCTGAATCCGTGCCACTCTGTGACCTATAAACTTCAGAGTTGTGCATCCACACATCCCCTGTATAGCTATTTAATTTAATTTAATTTTGAATTTAATCACCTCCATCCATTCTTCCTTGGAAATGTGTTCCTCACATGTCTTTCTATTTACGTCCATGTGTCTGCTCACTTCACCAGTCTATTCATCTGGACCCCATTGCTGTCCTCTTTGCTATTTTTGATATTTCTGTGACTTATGTCATCTGAAACATTTACAGTTATGCTCATGATAAATCAATACAATTCATGTTTAAGAACTAGAAGTCATCTAAATACTGATGGCAGGAAGTGTCACGTCACAACCTTCAGACCAGGTCATGGCTTGCGGCACCTTTACGACCTGTTTGATTATAACTTGATGAACATTCCCAGTAAGCTTAACTCTCAGTCCCCGACTTGCACTTTAAAGCCAATATCACAGTTGATTTTGTTATCATTTTGTAGTCAGGTCTCCGATCACACCATCTGATCATTGAAAATATATTAATATGTGGGATCTTATTGTGTATTATTCTATGTCCATTGATCAAATTTCTGTTTGTGGGAATCTGTCTGTGGTTCACAATCTGACCTGCTGTGCATTGCTATCTGATCAGTGATCAAACTCCAGTTTATAGATTCTTCAGATCCACAGAATCAGAACAGGGTGCCAAAGAGGTCTTTCAGCCCATCGAGTCTGCACCAATATGTGAGAACACCTAAACTACCCAATTGCATTTACCAGCACTTGACCCATAGCCTTGAATGTTATGGTGTGACAAGTGCTCATAGAGATTTTTCTTAAAGGATATGAGGCAACCTGCCTCCACCAACCTCCCCACCCCACCCTCCCCCTTCCTGCAGGCAGCGCATTCCAGACCTTCACCACCCTCTGAGTAAAATTGGCTTTCCTCACAACACCCTTAAATCTTCTGCCCCTCATCTTGAACTTGTATCATCTCATCACTGACCCTTCAACTGTAGGGAACAGCTGTTCCCTATCCACTCTGTCCATGCTCCTCATAATCTTGTATACCCTGATCAGGTCACCTCCCAGTCTTCTGTGCTCCAATGAAAACACAATGAAATTCAATCTCTCTTCAAAACTTAAATGTTCCATCCCAGGCAGCATCCTGTGAGTCTTGTCTGCACCCCCTCCAATGCAATCGCATCATTCTTAAAGTGTTCTGACCAGAACTGAACACAGTTCTCTGCTGTGGCCTCATCAAAGTTCTATACAACTCCAACACGAGTTCCCTGCTTTTATAATCTATGCCTCAATTGATAAAGGCAAGTGTCCCATATGTCTTTGTCACCACCCCAGTAATATATCCTTCTGCCTTCAGAGATCTATGGACAAATACACCAGAACCCCCTAGTATCATGCTTTTTATTGAATACTTCCTTGTCAAATAACTCCTTCTAAAGTGTTTTGCTCACACTTTTCAGGTTTAAATTCCCACTGGTTAGCAGCCAATTTGACCATGCCATCAATATCATCACCTAACTTCACTGTTAACCACCTTACTGTGCATCACTATTTGATCAATGATCATATTCCTGTTTATGGGATTTTGCTGTGCATCCATCTATGATTCATCACATTGCTGCTTGTGGGATCTTACAGTGCATCACCATATCGTGGTTAATCACACATCTGTTAGTAGGATGTTCTTGTGTATCATTAACTGATTATTGATCATATTGCTGTGTGTGGGATCTTGCTGTGCATCACTATCTGATCATTGATCGCCTTGCCCTGCATGGGATCTTATACAGCAACAGGTAGGGGTAGGGTAGAGGTAGAGAGATTCTTCCCGCCTAGAAAGGATAGCAGGACTAGAGGACACAGCCTCAAGATAAGGCGGGGGGGGCGGGGGGGGGTGCAGTTTAGATCAGAGTTGAGGAGGAACTTCTTCACTCAAAGGGTGGTGAATCTCTGGAATTCTCTGCCCGTTGAAGTGGTGGAGGCTACCTCGCTAAATATATTTAAGTCATGGGTAGCTAGGTTTCTGATAGACAGGGGAATTAAGGGTTATGGGGAGAAAGCGGGAAAGTGGAACTGATCCACTTCAGATCAGCCATGATCTTATTGAATGGCGGGGCAGGCTCGATGGGCTAGACGGCCTACTCCTGCTCCTACTTCTTATGTTCGGACATAGAAAATTGAATCAGGAATATGCCATTCAGCCCTTTGAGCCTACTCTGCTGTTCATTATGATCATGTCTGCTCATCAAATTCAATATCCTGATCCCCTTCCCCTCCCCAAATCCCTTGATACGTATAGTCCCAAGAGCTATATATAATTTCTTCTTGAAATCACACAGCAATTTGTCCTCAACTACTTTCTTTGGTAATGTATTCCACACATTCACCACCTTCTGGATGAAGAAACTTCTCCTCACCTCAGTCCTAAAAGGTTTATCCCTTATCCTCAAACAATGAGCCCTAGTTTTGGAACTCCCCTACCATTGGGAACATTCTTTCTGCATCTACCCTGTCATCCTGTTAGAATTTTATAACATTCTATAAGATCTGCCTCTCTGTTCTAAACTGCAGTGAATACAATCCTAACCATCTTAGTCTCTCCTCGTATGACAGACCTGCCATCCCAGGAATTAGCATGAAAACTTTTGCTGCACTTCCTCTATAGAAAGAACATTAATCCTCAGATATGGACACCAAAACAGCATACAATACTCCAGGTATGGCCTCACCTATGTCCTTTCCAGTTGCATTAAATCCTCATGCTATTTACTTTCTTTACTGCCTGCTGCACCTTCACGCTTACTTTCAGTAACTGATAGACAAGGGCACCAAGGTTTTGCTGAGTATCCACTTCTCCCAATTTACACCCATTCAAATAATAATCTGTCTTTCTATTATTGCTACTGAAGTAGATAACCTCACATTTATTCATATTATACTGCATCTACCAGGCAAATTCTCACTCACTGAGCCTGTCCAAATCACATTGAAGGATCTCTGCATCCTCCTCACAGATCACATACCCATTCATCTTTGTATCTGCAAATTTGGAGGTAATACATTTGGGGTCCTAGCACAGATCCCTTTGGTACCTCACTAGTCAATGTCTGTCAATCAAAGAATGACCCACTTATGCCAAGGGGAAAATAGAAGGGCAAGGGCAGCAGATACCTGGGAACCTGTAAGTTTCCTTCCAAGCCACTCACCATCCTGACTTGGAAATACATCGCCCTTCCTTTGCAGGCACTGGGTCAAAATCCTGGAATTCCCTCTTTAGTCAAGTGTTAGTCAACACACAGCACATGGACTGCAGTGATTCAAGGCGGCAGCTCACCACCACCTTCCCAAGGCCAAATGGCATGGGCAATAAATGCTGGTCAGCCAGCGATGCCCATGTCCTCCGAATGAGTTAAAAAAAATTCTTTGCTTCCTATCTGCTAACCAGCATTCTATCCATCCCAAGACATTGCTTGCAAAGTGCAATCCCATGTGCTTTACCTTTACGTAGTAATTTTTTTTAAATGAGAGACCTTGCTGAAAGCCTTTTTGCTATGCATTGGGATATAATCATTGGTCAGAGCTGAACGATATACACAAGCCAGAACTTTCCCTGTTTCATTCTAATCTGTTCCAGCTCATCGCTGAGCAATTGTCATTGGACCATCAGCCATTGGATATTGGTGATCAAGAAGTAAATGATGTGACTTAATACTGAGCAAGGTAGAGGCTGCATGGTGGCACAATGGTTAACATTGCTACCTCACGACACCAGGGACCTGGGTTCGATTCCCAGCGTGGGTCACTGTCTGTGCAGATTCTGCACGTTCTTCCTTTGTCTGTGTGGGTTTCTTCCCACAGTTGAAAGATGTACTGGTTAGTGCTGTGCCCATGCTAAATTCTCCCTCAGTGTGCCCAAACAGGTGCTGGAGTGTGACAACCTAGGGGAACTTCATTGCAGTGTCAATGTGAGCCCGTTTGTGGCACGAATAAAAATACATTTTAAACAGAGGGAATGGAAGATCAGAGAAAGGGAGATAAGACAGTGCTCAGCATCATAAGCATGTGTCACACTTTCATTAACAGCTTCATATCTCCAGCAACAACAAACAATTCATATTTTTGAACAAAAGAAAGGCACATATATTCCATTCTGGGAATTTGCAAGTGAATCTGTGTATTACAGAGTAGAGTGAAATATTACAAAATGCATAATCAATATAGCCTTGTTACAACCTGCAGGAACATCCCCCGCCAAATTAAGCACAATAGAAAAAAGGATATGATACTCCTCTAAGCTAGATCATTGATTTGCAATTATAATTTTAAAAAGCTGCTGTAAGAAGTGAAATTCCTCCTGCTGCAAGCATGAATTCCTCAGCAATCAGCTGCTTCAAAGGAAGTGTCACCATCAAATCACCATTCACAGAAATGATGGAGCTATCAGGATGAGTGGGATAAAAAGAACAATCCAAGAACCTGGAAGAAATAAACACTTAAAAGCATCAAGTAGAAAGAAATCACTCCAAAACAGTAAACACCGAACTCCAACTGCTATATAATCACAACTTGAAATTATGGATCACCCTTAATGACAGAGGTGTCAGAAAGCAGAGTAAAACAAGAATCACTGGGCCAGAGTGAGAAAATAACGAGAACATGAGAACAAATGTTGAAAGAGATTAGCCTCAACACATTCTAGCTTAATGAGCAGAGAATTTGCCATAATGTGAATCATGCAAAGATGTAAATGGCTATGATCATCTGCATGGTGGCACAGTGGTTTGCACTGTTGCCTCACAGCACCAGGAATCAGAGTTTGATTCCCGGCTTGGGTTACTGTCTGTGGGGAGTCTGCACGTTCTTCCAGTGTTTGCATGGATTTCCTCTGGTTTCCTCCCACAGCCCAAAAAAGCTACTGGTTAGACGTATTGGCCATGCTAAATTCTCCCTCAGTGTACCCAAACAGGCACTGGAGTGTGGCGACTAGGGGATTTTCACAGTAACTTCACTGCTGTGTTCGTATAAGTCGACTTGTTTCTCTACAAACACATTTTAAAATGACATAGTTGGGATTGGGGAGACATGGCTCAGGGCTAGGTAGGACCGTCAAAAAGGAAAAAAGGTGCCGGGGTTGCATTGCTGGTTAAAAAGAGAAAATTAACAAGATAGTGAAGAAGGATATTAGCTCCGACGATGCGCAAACTATATGGGTAGACTTGGAAACAATAAGGCCAAAAAACATTACTGGCAGTTGTAAATAGACAGTAGTGATGTTTGAATTAGCATTCAACAAAAAATTAGAGAAAAATAAAGGAACATCTGAAATTATTTATAGATTGACAAATCAACTTAGTCACAACACACTGGAGGGGGAATTACTAGAGTGTGCACAGGATGGTTTTCTTGACCAATACATTGAGGAACCAACTAGAAAACAGGCCATCCTAGGCTAGGTAATGTGCACTGAGAAAGGAATAATTCACAAACTAGTTGTGTGATGTCCCTTGGTGATAAGTGACCGTAACATGCTAAAATTTTACACCAAACTGGAAAGTAAAATATTTGATTTTGAGACTAGGGGCCTGAATCTAAATAAAGGGATCTACGGTGGTATAAGGCATGAGTTGGATATGATGTTTAAAATTACATGCTGATCATTTAGGGGGGACCTTCCTTAAAATGTTACTCAAAGGGATGACCGTGGACAGACAATGGCAAAAAGAATGCATGGTTGATCTGCAACAATTGTTTATGGCTGTCTGGCACAAAAGTTAAACTAGAAAGCTTGCAAAACCATCGCTTGCAAGGAAAATTAGAGGGAGAGGCATACAAATTGGCCAGAGATAAACAACAGGCTTCAGGATTTGGAGCAGTTTAGAATTCAGCAAAGGAGGAAAAGGGATTGATTAAGAGAGTAAGCTTTTAAGGAACATAAAAATGGTCTGTAAAAGCTTCAATAGGTAGGTGAAGAGAAAAGGATTGCCAAAAATAGTTGTTAGTCAGAAACGTGGGAATTTATAATATGTGTTTATGCGTTAGTATGTATGTCTATAAGTGTATGTGCAAGTTGTCTCTGTTTATAAGTATGTGGGAGTGCACCTGTGCAGGAGTGCACATGTATGCAAGTTGCCTCTGTTTATAAGTGTGAGTGTCAGTTTGTGTGTGTGTTTGTGTGCGCATGCATGTGTGTATGTGCAATTTTATGTGTATATAAATGTATGTTTGTGCATACATTGTGTGCGTACAAGTGCCTATCTGTGTCTGTGATTGACAGTGCATGTAAATACGTGCAACTTATTTGTGTGTGTAAATTTGTATGCATATGTGTCATGCGTGCATGTCAGTTGTGTACGTAAGTGTGTGTGTGATTGTCCATGCATGTAGGTTTGTGTGTGTGCATGTGCATATGCATTTGCGTGTGTAAGTTCTGTCTGTGTAAGTGTGTGAGTGTGTCAGACTGTGTTTGTGTGGGGGTGTGTGTGTGTAAAATGCTGTGTGTAAGTGCCTGCAAGTGTCAGTGTGTGTATGCAAGTGGGTTTGTATATATGTGCATGTGTAAGGGTGTGCAAGTCTGCACATGTAAGCTGGCTGTGCGTTTCAATATGTGTGTCTCAGTTGTTTGTGTTGGTAAATGCTTTAGTGCCAGTGCTTGTGTTTGTACTTTTGTGTAAGTTGTCCATGTGTCTAACTGCCTGTGAGTGACAGTGCATATATGCGTGTATCTATGCTTGTGTGCGCAAGTGTGTGTGTGCATGTGCATGAGTGCGTGTCTGTGTAAAGCTGTGACTGTAACACCATAAAAATGTGTATGAGTGAATTCATGATGTGAATGTGCATGGCTGCATGTGTGAGTATGTGGGTGTGTTTATAAGTGTGTCTACGTGTTTGAGTCTTTGATATGTGTATGTGTGTGTTTGCATGAGCATTTGCGTAATTGCATGTGAGCGTCGGTATATGTTTGAGAACAGTACCTTTAATAGTGAGTGTCAGTATGTGTATGTAAGTGTACATATGTTTGTGAAAGTGTACATTTGTATAAGTATGTATGTATGTCAGTGTGTGTATTTGTGCATAAGTGTGCATGTATGTGTGTAAATGTCTGTATGTGTAAATGTGTCTGAGTGTCAGTTTGTGTGTGTAAGTGTGTGAATTTAAGTTGATTCTACGTGTAAGTGCAGGAGTGTGAGTGTCTGTGTATAAGTGTGCAAGTTGTCTCTGTTTGTAAGGGTTTGATCTTATGACATCTTCCTCCTGATGCACCTGGTTTCTTGCCCCCGCTGATTGTTCCAGTTTTGCCAATGAAATCAGCTTTGTGCCACAAATGGGCAAAATGAATGAAATTATTTAAATATCATGAATGAATCCCGGATGCAGTCGTTCCAGCTCACTTACCTTAACCACCTCACCTGGTTGAGCTTCTCACCAGTGAGAATCACAGATAGTCTCCATCTGTGGAGCAAAAATGTGATGGCTTTGCCGGGGGAGGGGGGGCAGAATTCGGAGGCCACGGGTGGTCAGAGCAGGGGCAGGGCCAGGCAGTGATCCTGGGGCAATACCAGACTGGCAGTGCCAATCCAGCAACCTGGCACTGCCCACTTGGAACCCTGGCGCTGCTCACTGGGCAGCATAACTGTGCCACCGACAGTCCCAGGGGGTGGAGGCTGAGTGGCGACAGGGAAGGTGGGGGTGGAACTATGACAGGGGAAGGTAATTGGAATTCTGCAGTGAGGCAATCGAGCAAAGAAGGGAACTCTGCATTCTGCAGCGGGGAGTGATCGAAGAGGGCAGGAGGGAAGGAACTCTGCCTAGCTGGCAATCTGGGTAGGAAGGATACCTGCTGGGTGGCAATCAGTATGGGGGTGTGGAATTCTGCCAGGATGGCAACAGATGGGATTAGGGGAGTCTCTGAAGATGGGTGCTATCAGCGGAGGGCAGATGTGGTGACATGGATTTGGAGAAAGAGTGTAGACTGGCACACGACAATTGCCAGTATAGGGAGGTGAGGGGGCCGATGTCCACAAGAGATTGCTGGGAGGCTGGGGTGCCTGCGCAAAGGCACAGCAAAAGCTCAGCAACCAGCTTCCCCAGCAAGCTCCGGTTCTCTGTTTCCTGCTGGTAAGAATTGCATCCTGGCATTTTTCTTTGCACTAAATGTGGTAAGATTCTGACTCTCAGCTCGCCCCCCAAAAAAAGTGCAAATTCCTCCTTTTTTCTCACTTGCTCAGCATTGAGAATTTTTTTTTAAGATCATACCCTAAGCGCATGGAACTGTTATGTGCATGCAAGTGCATGTGTGTGCGACTGCATATGCATGTATGCGTATCAATGTGTGCGAGTGCCAGTATGTGTGTGTGAGTGCGTGCAAGTACCAGTGTGTTTGTGCCTAAGAGTGTGGACGTGTGTCTAATTCTCTGTGTACGTGACAGTGTGTATGTGAAAGTGGGTGTATAAGTTGTCTCTGTTTGTAAGTGTGTGCAAGTTCCAGTGTCTGTGCAAGTGTGTGCAAGATGTCTGTGCATGTAAGGGCATTTGCCTGTCAATCTGATTGAGTGTGTGAGAGTTTCCATATGTGTACATGTGTAAGTTGTGTAAATTGTCTCTAAGTGAATGGGAATGTCAAGGTGTGTAAGTTGTTTCTGTGAGTGGGATAGTCAGTGTGTGTTTGTGTTTTTGAGTGACTGTGTTTGTAAGTGAATGTGTAAGTTGTCAGTTGGAGTGACTGTCAGTGGGTGTGTATGTGCAAGTATGTTTGTAAGCTGACTGTGCATAAGGATGTGAGAGGTTCCATGTGTGTCTGTGTGTAAGTTTGCTGGTGTGTGCGCACGTGTGTGCGTATGCGCATGTCAGTTTCTGCGTGTAAATGTATGAGAGTGTCAGTGTGTGTGTGTCTGTGGTTTGTTTTAATATGTGTAACTGTGTGAGTGCCGTATGTGTGCGCAAGTTGTGTGCAAGTGCATTTGATTATCTGGGTGTACAAGTGTGCATGTGTGCGTAAGTTTGTATTTGTGAAACCTGTGTGCGTGTGTGAGATAATAAGACCATAGGTGTACAAGTATGTATGAGGTTGCAAGTGTGCATGGGCTGTGTGTGTGTGTGTGTGTGTCTGTGTTTATATGTATATCTGTGCGTGTTGACATGTGTTCTTGTAATCTGTATATGTGTATGTGTGTTATATATTTTGTGTAAGTGCCTGTGAGTATTGCGTGTGTCTGTGTGCAAATGTGTGTGTAATAGTGTGAGTGCAAGTGTGTGTGTAAGTTTCTCTGTTTGCAAGTGAGTGGGAGTGTCAGTGTTTGTGTGTGTGTGTAAGTGTGTGTTATTGTGTGTGGTGAGTGAGGATGTGTGTAAGTTGTCTGTGTGTCTAAGTGCATGGGAAAGTCAGCATGTGTGTGTGTATGCAAGATCATGTGTGTGTTTTGTAAGTGTTTAATTGCATGAGAGTGTCATGTGTGTGTTTGCATGTATGTGTGTTTGTACGTTGTTTGTATGTAAGTATCTGTGGTTATCATGTGTTTGTGTGTAGGCATGTGTGAATGTGTGTAAGTTTGTGCATGTAAGTTGTCTATGTGCGTACAGCATGAGTCTCTGTGTGTGAGTAAGATGAGGTGTGCGTGAGAGCAAATGTGTGCGCAGCTGGGTATGTAAGTGATCTCTGGTTGTAAATATGTGGGTGTGAGTGGGTATGCAGATAAGTGCATGTTAGTATTTGTCTGTGTGGACATGCACGAGTGTCTGTGATTAAGTGTGCATACATGTGTAAGCTGTCCATGCGTAAGTGCATCTGAGTATGTGTGTGTTAGTTGTTTGCATGTAATTGTAAGTGTATATAATTGTGTAAGTTTGTGTCTATGTCTAATTATGTAAGTATCAGTTTGTGTGTGTGTGTCTTTGTGCAAAATTGTGTGCATAAGTTGTTAGCATTTAAGGATGTTTGATTGTCATTGTAAATGTGTGCATGTGTGTGTGTACGTAAGTTGTCCATGCATGCAAATGTGTGTGTGTGTTTATATATATACGTGTTCATGTGCCTATGTGTGTGCACGTTGTGCATATCCATAATCCTCTGCATGTGGTGTGTGGTGTGTGAAGGCCTAGACAAGGTGGATGTTTTTTCCTATTTTTTGATAAATGTACGGACACTATGAAGATTCACGTTGAATAAAAAGTTGTGGTCGATAAGGATGTTAATCTCCTGCATGTTGTTATTACCTGGAAGGTTTGCGCCCTTATTGCACTGGCTGTTTTCACAGCAGTCGATAGCAGAAGAGATTTGCATTCCCAACACTGACATATCAAACTTATGGCAAATGTTCTTTGACCCACAACCTTTAGCTTCAACAGATAAGTCACCTGTTGGAAACACAAAATCATTTATAACACACCTGAAATATTAATTCACAGTTTGAATAAACTTCTGGTTTCAATTCAGCTCAGCATCAATTCTGGGTATCAGTAATTTCACAAAGCTGAACTTTCTAATAAATTGAATTAAAGAATGCCAGAGACTGGGATTCCAGCTCCAGTCTAGCTCCTAGTTATAGGATGACACATCCCTCACATTTTCTCACAGATTATCTGGATTGAAATTAGCTCCACCTCAAATGAAAACTGTTCAGAAGGTTTACAAACTGGCTTCACACTGCTGCTGTAGAACGAGAAACAACTTCACTCTTGCTACTTCTAGATGTGCAAAGATGCAAAGAAAGAGGGTGAGGGGGAAGGTAATCAGAAGACAGAGAGGATGGGGAAATGGTGGTTGAGGATATGCGGAAAGATAAATGAGTGGAAAGGGAGGGAGAGGGAGTGGTGATGTGAATCAGGATAGGGATGGAGATGGGCAGGAGGAGGGATGGAGCAGTGTTGGGGAAGTGGGTGTAATGGGGTAGTGGAGAGGACAGGGAGAAGCAGATAAGAGGGAATGATGAGAGGAAAGGGAGGGAATGGAACAGTTGCGGAGGGGAAGGTGAGGGATGAGAGGAATGGGGCAGTGTGAAGTGAGGGATGAGGGCGTGTGTGAGGGGAAGCTGAGGGATAGAGTGGGAAGAAAGATAAGGGGTGAGTAAGTAGGGAGGGGAATGCCAGGAAAGAGGGAGTGGGGGAGATGAGTGATGAAGTAGTGGTGGATGAGGGAGGGGTAAAGAGAAAAATAGGGGAATGGGAAGGGATAAAGGAGGAGTGGGCGAGGGTGAGCTGAATGATGACATGGTGAGGGAGGGGAAATTGACGGGTGGAGAAGTTGCTAGTTGAGAGATGCAGAGGGGATGGCGCTAGCAAGGTGACCATTCTAAAGATATGTAGGTCAAGAAGGTTAGTGGAGTGAATACCTGGGGCTAACGGGATAGGGCTTGGGCGGGATGCTCCTTTGGAAAGACAGTTGATGGATTGAATGGCTTCTTTCTACACTCTCGGCATACTACTTTTACTATTAAATGAAGGGTAACATATTAGAATGTAGAATAATGAGTGAGAATGGGAGATAATGGGTAGGATTTTACAGCCTCAATTGCCCTGAAACCAGAAAATCCCATCCAAAGTCAATGGACCTTTTCATGGTCTGCCCCTCTCTCTCTCTCCTATTCCCGTGGTGGACAGGACATTAATTTTACAGCCAATGAGTTTGAATGATCGTTGTGAGTGAGAAAGAGGGTAGATGGATAATGAATGAGAATGGAGGTAACGAATGAGAATGTTCATTCACAATTGAAAATGTTCGATAAGAACAAGAATGGGAGATACCGATTGACAATGTGGGTTAATGATTGGGAATGCAAGATTGAGGGTAGATTGGAAGTATTGAGTGAAAGTGGTAGGCAGCGAGCAAGAAAGAAAATTAATGCATCCATATTGAAAAAAAATGGTTATCTGTCAATAATTTGGAAGAATGGGCAAATATTCTTGCAATATGTGGAAATTGGATGCAATGTATGAGAATGAGGGAACTTGAGTGATAATGGGTGAAACAAGTTGGAACAGGGCTTGATAAGTTAGATTGTGGATGGTGGGAGTGAACAGGGGCTGATGAAAATGAATTAGGGTGATGGATGGAACAGATGAAAATTGGAAAGGATGAGAATGAAGGGTAGGGGGTGATGCTGTAGAATGGCAATGTGGTTAGTGGTGAGAGTGAATGAAATAGGGAAGAATGGAGTGTATGTAAAACTGCTACTCTATGATCAATGATTCTGAAGTGTCAGGGATAATATTAGAATTGCTATAAAAGTGCTTTTATTCATCAGCTGTACACATTGGGCTGATCTTAGAATCTTGGTACTTACATTAATTGTGCAACTAAACAATTTCCAAAATTTATTATCTTGATCCAATGGATTCATAGAATCCCTACAGTACAGAAGGAGGCCATTCAGCCCAACAAAATTGCACCGACAACAATTCCACCCAGGCCTGATCCCCATACTCCATGTGTTTATCCAGCATTAATCCCCTTGACACTAAGGGGCAATTTAGGTTAGACAATCCATCTATCCTGCACATCTTTGAACTGTGGGAGGAAACCGGAACACCTGGGGGAACCCATGCAGATGCTACACAGCTGCCCAAGGCTGGAATTGAACCCGGGCCTGGCGCTGAGGCCACAGTGCTAACCATGCAAACCAATTGATAAGGCAATATTTGTTTCTGCTTGTCAATGAGGACTTGCATTTGTAATGCCATGTACAATCTCTTTACAGTAAATCCTATAAGGTTTTGAAAAACATTTTAAAAGGGGAAGAGTGTTAATTCACTCATGAGTTTACTGTACACATGCTTTGTCTGGCTAGATTGTGAGACAGTCAGTAAATATTGAACACAACCAACTTAAGTAGCTGGAATTCAAGGAATCAAAATTCACTAAAGATCCTTTGCCAAATGGTCTTACAGTTTAGGGATTCCCTGTTCTTTCCACCCTTACTGCTCTACCTGAAATAACTGAGCTGGGAATCATATAGAGTTTCATCTGTATTTGTCTCAGTGACATCTTAATCATCAAAAGAGTTATCTCCCCTCATCATCAAGCTGATGCTATACCTCTTTAGCAATTAAATTGATAGTTACCATATTTGACAGTGAATTTCATGCAGCGATCCTGAATGCCTGAACATTTCACAATGGTTGGTGTCATTCCTTGCAACTGCCCATAACATTCAAGGCCATTAGGTTGTTCATTTTCATCTGAAATGTGAAAACAGAATATTGAAGTTAACAAAAAGTTTTAAATGGAATTGAAGCATTTCCAGATCCATTGATTTTTTAAAAATTCTAAATGAATGAATCTAAAGTGCATATTTACATTGAATCTGTTCTGAACCAGACTGGAATATCCAAAAGATATTACATAAGAACATAAGAAGTAGGAGCAGGAGTAGGCCATCTGGCCCTTTGAGCCTGCCCTGCCATTCAATTAGGTCATGGCTGATCTGAAGTGGCTCAGTTCCACTTTGCCGCTTTCTCCCCATAACCCTAATTCCCTTGTCTACCAAAAACCTACCTACTCGTGTCCTAAATATATTTAGCGAGGTAGCCTCCACCACTTCAATGGGCAGAGAATTACAAAGTTAACCTACACCTAAAATTTATTGACTTTGTCACCAGGACGAGAATAAATTGTTTTGCTCCAGATATGATTCAATTGACCCACTAGGAAACTTCCATTGAAATAAATTTCATTTAACACAGTTAAAAAATAACAAAAAATAATTAGCGATTTTTACCAATTGAAGTAGCTAAACATGACAAAGTATAATTCTTAACATATGTTTATAGTTCCAATGTAAGCAATAACCCACAGACATAAATCCCTCTTCAGACTAGGTTGGCAGTAACAAAACATAAAGAGTCATGTAATTGCCAAACTTCCAGCCTTTTAATTCCTCTGGACAGTTGCAGAAAGATGCCTGTCTTCTGACTTCCTTACAACAGCCTCCAGGGAAAAAGACTCATTTTCTGGCAGATCCTCGTCTTCAAATATGAGAAAAGGGAGAAGCACTTCTCTCTGACAATTCTAAACAGCAACTGAGCTTATTTCTCTGTGTAAGCCTAGTCCCACCTAGTTACATGGTTTTTCTTGTTGATCAGTCTAATCAAACCACATCCTGAACAAAGCAAAGGGCAAACACTGAAATAACAGTACTGCATTAATCTAGATTAAAACAAACATTTTAGCAATTAAGATCAATTATGCTGCTGCAGTAACAATAGGGACTGCCAGTTACAGGTGAAATCAGCGCTGGTTAATGGATCTGATTGTTAAGACAAATCCTGCACAAGAAACATGACAAATACATTTCTTAAAGATACAGTACTGACATATAGCATACACACAGCATACAAACACATTATACCCACACAGTATTAATGCATAGTATATTCACAAAGTACATTCAACTGTATGCATGAGTCAAACCCATATAGTGCATTCACACAGCATGCACCCAGTATATTTAAATAGTGTACTCACATAGTATATCCACAAAATATACTCACATATCATATGCACATAGCGTATGTATATAGTACACCCATAAATTATATTGGCACAGTATGCTCATACAATATACATGCACAACATACTCACACAAAACACTATGGTTGGAGAAATGACTACACCAACAGCTGCAACAACAATTGGATTTCAAGAGCAGTTGGAGACTGATAATTAAGCATGCTGGGAATATTAGAACATAGAACATAACAGCGCAGAACAGGCCCTTCGGCCCACGATGTTGCGCCGACCAATTAAGAAAAAAGCAATGACCCTCTAACCTAAACCAATCCCTTTCCAGCCATAAACCTATCCACGGACCTCTTAAACGCCCCCAAACTAGGCGCATCTACAACTACAGCAGGCAGGGCATTCCATTCCCCCACCACCCTCTGGGTAAAGAACCTACCTCTGACATCTGTCCTATAACTACCCCCCCTTAATTTAAAGCTATGTCCCCTCGTGCTAGCTTTCTCCATCCGAGGAAAAAGGCTATCACTGTCTGCCCTATCTAAACCCCTAATCATCTTGTATGTTTCAATAAGGTCTCCTCTTAGCCGCCTTCTTTCTAACGAAAACAACCTCAAATCCCTCAGTCTGTCCTCATAGGACCTTCCCTCCAACATCCTCGTAAACCTCCTCTGCACCCTCTCCAATGCCTCCACATCCCTCCTATAATGTGGGGACCAGAACTGTACACAATACCCCAAGCGCGGCCGCACCAGAGTTTTGTACAGTTGCAACATGACTTTGCGGCTCCTAAATTCAATCCTCCTACCAATAAACGCCAAGGCACCGTATGCCTGCCTAACAACCTTATCGACTTGATTTCCAACTTTCAAGGATCTATGCACATATACACCTAGATCCCTCTGTTCGTCAACACTATTCAGAGTCCTACCGTTAGCCCTATACTCTACACATCTGTTACTCCTGCCAAAGTGAATTACCTCACACTTTTCCGCATTAAACTCCATTTGCCACCTCTCGGCCCAGCTTTGCAACTTGTCCAAGTCTCTCTGTAAACTATGATACCCCTCTTCACTATCTACCACTCCTCTGACTTTGGTGTCATCAGCAAATTTACTAATCCGTCCTTCTATACCCTCATCCAGATCATTTATAAAAATTACAAACAGCAGTGGCCCCAAAACAGATCCCTGAGGCACACCACTTGTGACCGAACTCTATGACGAATACTTTCCATCAACCACCACCCTCTGTCTTCTAGCAGCTAGCCAATTCCTGATCCAATTAACTGAATCACCCTCAATCCCACACATCTGCATTTTCTGCAGAAGCCTTCCATGGTGAACCTTATCAAACATCTTACTAAAGTCCATATATACGTCAACTGCCTTACCCCCAACCACCTCTTTGGTCACTTTTTCAAAAAACTCAATAAGTTAGTAAGGCACGACCTACCCTTCACAAAACCGTGCTGACTATCTCCGATCAATCCATTACTCTCTCAATAATTATAAATCCTATCCCTAATAATTTTTTCTAATACTTTGCCCACAACAGAAGTAAGACTCACCGGTCTATAATTCCCGGGGAAGTCTCTGTTCCCCTTCTTAAACAATGGGACAACATTCGCTATCCTCCAGTCTTCTGGCACTATACCTGTGACCAATGACGACCTGAAGATCAGAGCCAGAGGCTCTGCAATCGCCTCTCTTGCCTCCCAGAGAATCCTAGGGTAAATCCCGTCCGGCCCAGGGGACTTATCTATTTTCAAACCTTCAAGAATATCTAGCACATCCTCCTTATCTACTGCAATACTATCCAGTTTACAACCCTGTAACCCAGTGTTCTCCACAACTACATTTACGTCTCCCTGCGTGAATACCGAAGAGAAATATTTGTTCAGTGCCTCTCCAATCTCTTCCGGTTCCACACATAACTTCCCACTGCTGTCTCTGGCTGGCCCTAATCTTTCCTCCTTGCCTGACAGGGACATACTTATCAAGGACTCGCAGTAGCTGCTCCTTGAATAAACTCCACATTTCGGATGTTCCAAGACCCTGTAGTTTCCCAGTTCAACCTATGCTCCCTAATTCTCTCCTAATAGCCTCATAATTACCCTTACCCCAGCTATAACTACTGCCCCGAGGTTCATGCCTATCCCATTCCATCACTAAGGTGAACGTAACCGAATTGTGGTCACTATCACCAAAATGTTCACCAACTTCCAAGTCTAACACCTGGTCTGGCTCATTTCCCAGCACCTAATCCAATATAGCCTCACCTCTAGTTGGCCTATCTACATACTGAGTCAAAAAACCTTCCTGCACGCTTTGTGTAAAAACTGACCCCTCTAACGAGCTAGAGCTATAGCTATTCCAATCAATATTAGTAAAGTTAAAGTCTCCCATAACAATTACCCTATTACTTTCACTCCTGTCCAGGATCGTCTCTGCAATCCTTTCCTCTACCTCTCTAGAACTTTTAGGAGGTCTATAAAAGACTCCCGACAGGGTGACCTCTTCTCTCCTATTTCTAATCTCAGCCCATACCACCTCAACAGACAAGTCTTCATCAAACTTCTTTTCTGTCACTGTGATACAGTCCTTGACTAATAATGCTATTACTCCCCCCCTTCTACCTCCTTCTCTATTCCAACTGAAACATTTGAACCCCGGAACCGGCAACAACCATTCCTGTCCCTGCTCTGGCCAAGTTATAATCAAAACACCTGCAGCTCATAAAGCTGCTGCAAGTTGTAACTGGTCTGTGCACTGTGACCTGACACTTCCTGTGCTGACCAAATATGGGAAGACGGGGCATTTGGGTAATGCTAGACTCAGTGGTTCTGAGATTTCCTGCCATACCCATATTTGCGTTAAGGCTAGGTGATCTTATGCAATTTGGATTAAACATTGTGGAGTTGTTTGTGACTAACTCCATTGGCTGTGATTGATCAATGTAATTGGTTTTCAATGATATAATTGGCTGAGTACCAGAGAATGTTCTGGAAATTTGGGACAGTTCGGGGATAAAAGGTATGGTTTAACCTTTATCTTCAGCAGGAACACAAGACAAATCACCATAAGCATGCCCTAAAGGAACATCTTTAGAGAAGATAAAGAAGTATGAGAACAAATTTACATTGGGAATAGGCTTGGCCACTTCATTCTGAATTAAGTAGCATCTGTTTTCAGATAAAGCTTCAGTTAAGAGTTAAAGTTGAAGTGTAAGAGTTACAGTGTTGCAATTGTTGTAAATACCTAAAGTGTTTTTTCAATCCAATCAAGTCCAATTCAGAGCCTCAACAAGTTGAGACACTCCGATCCAAGCTGACAAGACAGGGCTCTCACCTCCCGTCTTGGGCTTGATCTACATGATCCAAGCTGATTGAGTAGGCATAGATCCTCCTCCAAGGCTTGATCTCATTTGCATCTTAGCCAAAGGCCAAGATGCCGCTTTGACAAAATTGCTTCAAATGAAGCTGCAATCTACCCTAATGACTTCAACCAAGCGCAGCATGTCGATACTACACTTGATCTTAGCCAAAGGGTTGAGAAAGAGAAAGTTTGCTTCAGAGAATGAGAGTCTATTCCCGCACTTTGATTTGTAATACTAAATATCTGGCAGTAGTTTAGATTTAGAATTGAATAACTATACTCAAAGTATAGTTATGCCACAGGTGCATACAGCAAATCACACAGCTGAGAGTGTACACACACACACCCACACACCCACACACACACACACACCCCCCCCACCAAAATAGTATTCAGGGAAAGATGTTCAGAGTGTACACATGCACACACACACACCACCAAAATGGTATTCAGGGAAAGATGTTCAGAGTGTACATACACACACCACCTACACAATCACAAAACACTGAAATAGTATTCAGTGTAAAATATTTAGAGTACACAAACACTGCATCAAACTGGTCTCCAGCGTACAATGCTATGTGTATACTACACCAAAATAGTATGCAGTGTAAAGTGCTGAGTGTACACATACACGGCACCAAAATGGCATCTAGTGCACAATGCTGTGAGTATGCATACACTGCACCAAAATGATATCTATTGTACAATGCTGAATATACATACACTGCACCAAAATGGTATCCAGTGTCAGATGTTCAAAGTACACACACACTGCACCAAAATGGTATCCAATGATGGTCAGAGTTTATACACAGCATTCAGAAGCTGTATGGTAGTAAAACAGCAGACATATTGTTGGTGGTATATGTGTTGCAGCATTGTTGAATTATATGATTGAATGAAAATTAAAATGATGTGCTTGGATTATTTTATTAGTTGTGGGAAATGCCACGAAAGACAAAGCTGTGAAATTGTCGACTGTTTCAATCAGTGGACTCTGTATCTACTTACCATAACTCTGTTGATTGTTGCATAAATCAGAATTGCAACATTTTCCCAGTAGTTGGTCAGTACCAAAGTTCATCGAAAATCCCTCAGCACAAATAAGGCAACTTCTAAAAACTGAGCTGTTCACAATCCCACCTGAAAAGAGACAAAAAATATTTCATTTTCCAATATTGTGGGCTTAGTTTACACTTTATTTTTTGACATCAACCCATTCAAATTTCCATCCATTTATTTATCCACGTGTTTATCTGTCTATGCATTAATTTATTTATTCACTGATTTATTTTTCAATCAAATTAATTCACCAACCATTGACGAATTATGTATTTCTGCTTCCATTCATAATTTGCCTAGGTAAGCAGCAACCTATGTATTTATATATGCATTCCTCAATGTGTTCATATATCTAAAGACTCTGCTATCATATCTATTCGTGTATTTCTAGGTACATCTGTACGCTGATTTATCAGCGCAAAGAAGAAAAAAATAAAAGTAAGTACAACACAGGAACAGCGCTTTGGCTCTCCAAGCCTGTGGTGATCATGATGCCCAGCTAAACTAGAAAACAAACCTTCTGCTTAGTTGGTCCATATCCCTCTATTCCCTCTCTAGTCACATACCCATCTAGATTCCTTTTAAATGTTGCTAATGTGCCTACTTCCACCACCTCCTCTGGCAGCGCATTTCCGGCATCCATCACTTTCTGCATGAAAAACCTCCACCACACATCTCCCTTAACTTTCCCCCTCTCACCTTGAACCTGTAATTGTAATTGACACTTCCACTCTGAGATGAAGCCTTTGACTATCAATCCTGTCTTTGCCTCTCACAATTTTGTAGACCTCTATTAGGTCTCCCCTCAGCCTTCGTCTTTCCAGTGAAAACTATCCTAGTTTATTCAACCTGTCCTCATAGTCAACACCCTCAAGGCCAGGCAACATCCTGGTGAACCTTCTTTGCACTCTCTCCAAAGCTTCGATGTCCTCCTGGTAGTGTGGTAAATATAACTGCATGTGATACCCCAAATGTGGCCTAACCATGGTTTTATATAGCTGCAACATGATTTCCCAACTACAAATTAATTAATTGTTTCTCCATTCATCCGTCATTCCATTTATTTATTCAATTATTAGCCTGCTATTGATTCATCCAAATATTTATGAAGTTATTCACCCATCAAGTTATTGATCAATTCTGTAAGACGCTGCTGTAAAAAAAATCTAAAACGCCTGATATAATTCAACATTAATTAACATTATGGAAATCCTCATCCTTCACTCTTTCGCAAGTTTGTCAATCCAGAAAACTCTCCGCATGAAAGAAAGTGCTAGCCATTAGCACTGCCAAGGACACATCCCGAACACAGATGCTGAAAGACAACATTCACATTCTATTTAAAACAAGATATTTGGAAACACAATTTGGGGGATCTTATTCCTCACATTTAAACTGACTGGTTAAACACATGTTCTCGCAATTAATAAACTGTGAGACAGACTTCTGATGAAAATAGCAGGTATTACCTTGAACATCTTGGTTGGAAATGAAATATTGGCTGAGCAATTGACACAAGACTCACAAACTTTTACAGATGTAGCCTAGAAAACATATTTTCTGGATGTATCACAGCTTGGTATGGCTCCTGCTCTGACCAAGACCACAAGAAACTACAAAGTGTTGTGAAAGCAGCCCAGTCCATCATGCAAATCAACTTCCCATCCATTGACTCTGTCTACACACTTACCATTGCCGTAGAAAAGCAGCCAATATAACCAAGGACCATTCATGCCCTGGCCATACTATCTTCTGCCTTCTTCCATTGTGAAAAGGATACAAAAATCTGAGATCACGTACCAACGACTCAAGAACAGCTTCTTTCCTGTTGCCATCAAACTTTTGAATGATCCAATCTTGTATCAAGTTGATCTTACTCTACACCCTAGCAATGACTGTATCACTACATTCTGCACCCTCTCTTTTCTATCTCCCTTATGTACTCTATTAACAGTATGCTTCGTCTATATAGATGGCAAGAAACAATACTTTTCACTGTATAATAATACGTGACAAAAATAAATCAAATCAAAGCAAAGCAAAAGCAGGAAATATTTGCAATTGATCTCACAATGGGGAATGGACCACGAAAACAAATAAGACAATTATAGTGATAATAATATAGTATGCTTTAAAATGATCACCATAAAGGACATCAGTATGATAGAAACCTAGATAACACTTAGAGGAAAGCTGATTTTGAAGGATTGAAATTAGAAGTTGACAAAATGAAATGAGCAACAATATTTGCGAAAGGTCATGTAGAAGCAGAATGGGGAATGTTTAAAACACTGTTCGACATAGCACAGGAGTAAAATTTATCAGTAAAATGAAAAAACAAACTAAATACTAGTGGGGTAGTGTGGATGAACAGAGAGATAAAGTGTTAACAAAATCTTGTCCAAGAGCCTAGAATCACAGAATCCCTACAGTGCAGAAGGAGATCTTTCAGCTCATTGAGACTGCACTGGCTCTCAGCCAGGTTAGAAGGATTAGCAGGATAGATACATGTGGTTACGGGGATATTTACCCTGCTAACCTGTATACAACTTGGGACACCAAGGACAATTTTGCAAGGCCAATGCACCTAATGTGCACATCTTTGGACTGTGGGAGGAAACCAACACACCTGGAAGAAACTGACTAATGTGACTGAACATATTGACGAAGGAAGAGCAGTGGATGTGGTTTACATGGACGTCAGCAAGGCATTTGATAAGGTCCCCCATGCAAGACTTCTTGAGAAGGTGAGAGGGCATGGGATCCAAGGGGCTTAGGCCTTGTGGATCCAGAACTGGCTTGCCTGCAGAAGGCAGAGAGTGGTTGTGGATGGGTCTTTTTCTGCATGGAGGTCGGTCACCAGTGGAGTGTCCCAGGGATCTGTTCTAGGACCCTTGCTGTTTGTCATTTTCATAAATGATCTGGATGAGTAAGTGGAGGGATGGGTTAGTAAGTTCGCCAACGACATGAAGGTTGATGGTGTTGTGGATAGTCTGGAAGGATGTCAGAAGTTGCAGTGTGACATAGATAGGATGCAAGACTGGGCAGAGAAGTGGCAGATGGACTTCAATGCGGATAAATGTGTAGTGGTCCATTTTGGCAGGTCCAATGGGATGAAGGAGTACAATATCAAGGGTAGGAGTCTTAGCAATGTTGAGGAGCAGAAGGACTTTGGGGTCTGGGTCCATTGGACTCTTAAATCGGCCTCACAGGTGGAGGATGTGGTCAAGAAGGCGTACGGTGTACTGGCCTTCATTAATCGAGGGATTGAGTTTAGGAGTCGGGAGGTAATGCTGCAACTTTATAAGACCCTTGTCAGACCCCACTTGGAGTACTGTGCACAGTTCTGGTCGCCTCACTACAGGAAGGACGTGGAAGTTATTGAGGGTGCAGAGGAGATCTTACAAGGATGTTGCCTGGATTGGGAAGCATGCCTTATGAAGATAGGTTGAGGGAGCTAGGTCTCTTCTCCCTGGAGAGACGAAGGTTGAGAGGTGACCTGATAGAGGTTTATAAAGTGTTGAGAGGAATAGATAGGGTGGATTCTCGGAGGCTATTTTCCAGGGCTGAAATGGTCACTACGAGAGGACACAGGTTTAAGGTGCTGGGGAGCAAGTACAGAGGAGATGTTAGGGGTAAGTTTTTCACTCAGAGGGTGGTGAGTGAGTGGAATTGGCTGCCGTCGGTGGTGGTAGAGGCAAATTTGCTGGAGTCTTTTAAAAGACTTCTGGATGAGTGCATGGGATTTCATGGGATTGGGAGTTACAGATAGTTCTATGGCCTGGTAGGTATGGAAAGGATTGGTGTAACTTGTGGGCCGAAGGGCCTGTTTGTGCTGTAGTGTTCTATGTTCTAAATCCACATATGCACAGGGAGAACAGGCAAACTCCACACAAACAGCCACCCAAGGCTGGAATTGAACCCAGGTCTATGGCACTGTGAGGCAACAGTGCTAACCACTGTGCTGCCATACTACCTCAAGTGCCATTAAATATTTGAATCAGATGTGCAGAATAAGAAAGAACATATCGCAATTAAGAGAGAAGTATTAAAAGCTATTAGGAAGGCAAACAGAAAATATACAATTAAATGAATAAGAGAGAAAAGAAAGTAATGATTGTGAGCTGGCAGAAATATTAAGTAATTAATTAGGCTCATTATTTACCAAGGGATAGACGTGGCATTGAATGTTAAGATTAATAATGATGTCAGTGTAATGAAAATAATAAGGTGGTTGTATTGAATAAAGTAAATATGATTAAAGAGATGAAAACTCCTGATTCATACCAATTGCATCCACAAATTTGAAAAAGATTCTTAGGAACCTAAATTTCTTCCTGAATTCCTCTTTAAAGGAGGCAACAGGAGAACAATTAGAAATGTAAAATTATAATACGGAATAGTTTGGATTTCAAAAGGGAAAATTTTACCTGAGTGACCTTCTTAGAGCAGGTAACAGAGAGTGAAGACCAGGATAATGTAGTTGGTGTAACTTATCTGGAATTTCAAAAAGCCTTTGATAAGATGCTCCATAGTAGAATAATAAATAAGGTCAGAGAATGGAAGTCAGAGCGACTGTGGCAGGAAGGATAGCCATCTGATTTGAAGACGACAAACAGAGGCCAGGAGTAAAGGGTGGTTATTCAACATGTCAGAATGTGGGAGGTGATGTTCCACTGGGGTCAGTGTTGGGATCACTGCTGCTCGCAATAGGGGAGGTAATGGTCTAGTACTTTTATTGCTAGACCATTAATCCTGAAACTCACCAAAATTCTGGGGACCCGGGTTTGAACCCCGCCACAGCAAATGGTGGAATTTGAGTTCAATTAAAAATATCTGGATTTAAGAATCTACTGATGCCCATGAAATCATTGTTGGAAAGGAGAGGGTGAAGAATGTAATGTTACAGTCATAGCTAGGATGCAGAGTAAGATCAACTTAACACGAGGTAGGTTCATTCAAATGTCTGATGGCAGCAGGGAAGAAACTGTACTTGAGATGGCTGGTGCTTGACCTCAGACTTGTGTATCTTTTTCCCGATGAATGCAGTTGGAAAAGAATATGTCTGGGTGTGTGGAGTCCTTAAATTATACTAACTGCTTTTCCAAGGCAGTAGGAAGTGTAGACAGAGTCAATGGATGGTAGGCTGGTTTGTGTGATGGACTGGGCTTCATTCACAACCCTTTGCAGTGTCCTGCAGTCTTGGGCAGAGCAGGAGCCATACAAATCTGTGATGCAACCAAAAGGAATTCTTTCTATGGTGCATCTGTAAAAGTTGGTATGGGAAGATCAGGCCAGGTTGTTGGTGATCTGGACATCTAGAAACTTGAACCTCTCAAACATTTCGACTTCATTCCCTTTGATATAGACAGGGGCACGTCGTCCACGATAACTTCTGAAGTAAATAAATATCTTTTTCATTTTGCTGTCATGGAGAGAGAGATTAGTGTCATTGCACCACTTCACCAGGTTCTCTATATCTTTCCATCTCATCAGTGTTTGACATTCAATTCACTATGGTGGTGTCATCAGCAAGGTTGAAAATCAAGTTGGAGGGGAATTTAGCCACACATTCATAGATGTAAGAGTATAGAAATTGAGAGAACAAGGGACCTGCTCCCACTGGCAGTTGGGGGTGGGGGGGGGAGGGGGGGAGTGGCGTTGGGGGGAAAAATGGGGGACCCGCTCCCACACAGGATGGGGGAAATGGGGAGCTCGTTCTCATGAGGACTGGCTGATGTGAATATTGTGGATGTATTTTGGGGAACTTAAACCAATGGGAATCAATTATGATTCAGATAGAACAAAGAACAACCCAGCACAGGAAACAGGCCCTTGGGCCCAACGAGCCCACGCCGCCATCTTAACAAAGCACTTTCCTACATCTACCTTGACCCGTGCGTATGCGTATGGTACCCCTATTGTAACCAGATTCAGGGGAAAATAGTGTAGGGATGAGTAAAGATGGGAGGTGGCTTGAGTGGAGCCCTAAATCCAGCATGGATTGTCTGGCCAATTGGTCTGTTTCTCAGCTCTATCTTATGTAATCTTGTTATTTAAATGGGCTGTTTAGATAGAAAAGTCATTTTTAATGGAAAAGAGCATCTGAGGTTTACTATTCCTGGCTCCCAGCAAAAAACCTTATTCACAAAGTTTTCTGATAGAAAGAACTTCTCAAAATGACCCAGTACTGGTTTAGGCTGAACACTTTGACATGTTCAGGAAACCCAGTGGCACTAGCATCACTGAATCACACACTACCAACATCTTGGGAGTTCCCATCAACCAGAAACTGAATTGGACCCAACCCTATAAATACTCTGGCTACCAGGGCAGGTCAAAAGCTGGTAATCCTGCAGTGAGTAACTCACCTCCTGACTCCCCAAATCCTGTCCACAATCTACAAGGCGCAAGTCAGGAAATGGTTGATCAGGGCTCATCATTGAGGTGGGTCAGGTGGTTCCACGAGGTTCGGGACTGCTGGGTGGGGGACGGCTGGGACTACCGGGGGAGGTGGTCAGATTGATGGGGGCTGAGGGGGCATTGGGGTTAGCCTGGAGATGTCCAGGAGGTCAGCAATCAGGGGGTGGGTGGTTGGAGGGACAGCGATGCAGTGTCATGGAGCTGGCCAGCGGTCAGGAGGCCAGCAGTGTGGGGCTGTTGCATATACACCAGTCTCAATGCTGACAGATTGGTGCATGTGCAGTGGGCCACTCAGTGCTATACTGCTGACCTTTCCAATGGGATTAGGCCCTGGTGACATGCTTTCAGAGTTGATCACCCTCAGGCTCTCTGCAGTGCTCAGAATGTGGGAGATTCATTTTGAAAATCCTGCTAAAAAAAAAGTGGGAGTTACTCCATTTTTTATGCAAATTTGGCACATTGAACATTTTTGGGAGAATCTCAGCTGCTATCTTTAAAATCCAACTCCGTTTTAGACAATATTCTGAAAAGATGGACAGAGTAGAAATGGATGAAGACTGGCCCAGATAGTAAAAACGTGACAATAGAGATAGGAACTGTGATCAGCACAGGCGGATGGTAGATATAAAAGATTTAAAAATGCTGATGCGAGTGAGTTATCAGCCATTCTAACATTATTTAAAGGATATACAGGCAGCAGAGTTAGGCTGCCAGCTCCCCATTATAAACCCCACTGGAGTGAACTACTGGGATAGGAGGAGGGATGGCTAGGATGCCCAGCACTCAAATACAAATTTAAATATGGAAATAAGCTCCACACTGATGACGCCGGTAATCCTGGAGACGGGCAGAGGCCAGGGTGTCAAGTGGGGAGCCGCTAGATGGCCTCTGTTGATGTCTCCCAGCCTGTTGCACTGCTAGTGCGGTGGTCTGGGAGATTCTCCCAGTGAATGATCGATGCTTGGCATCCAAAGAATCAGTGCGTAATTCACAGTGACAGAACCACAGAATTGCTACAGTGCAGACAGAGGCCATTTAACCCAGAGGCGCCAGTGAACTCTGAAAGAACTGTTCTTGCGAGACAAGCCTTCCATTGTGGCTGCTCTCTGCTCAGTTTCACTGGATGGCAAGTTCTTGCACTTGCATTTTCTGTGCAGATAAGTGGCAGGCACAAAATTGCAAAGTGCAGAAGAGGCCCTTCAGCCCATCGAGTCTGCAGCAACACATGTGAAAGTCACCTGACCTCCCACCTTATCCCATTTACCAGCACTTGGCCAATGGCCTTGAATGTTATGACATGCCAAGTGCTGATCCAGGTACTTTTTATAGGTTGTGAGGCAACTTGCCTCAAACACGCATCCAGGCAGCGCATTCCAGACCGTCACCACCCTCTGAGTAAAAACATTTTTCCTCACATTCCCCTGAATCTCCTGCCCTTCACCTTGAACCTATGACCCCTCATGACTGACCCTTCAATTAAGGGGAGCAGCTGCTCCTTATCCACCCTGTCCATGCTCTTGCACACCTCGATCAGGTCACCTCTGTCTTCCCTGCTCCAATTAGAACAGCACAAACCTTTCCAACCTCCCTTCAAAACTTCCCAGGTAGCAATCTGATGAATGACCTCCTTCCCATAATACAAATACAATCACATCCTTCCTATAATATGGAGACCGGAACTACACACAGTACTCTGGCTGTGGCCTTATCAAACTTCTATACAACTCCAACATGACTTCCCCACTTTTATAATCTATGCCCTGATTGATAAAGGCAAGTGTCCCATATGTTTTTTTTAATCAATCCACTAACATGTCTCCCATCTTCAGAGATCTATGGACAAACATGCCAAAGTCCCTTTTTTCCACAGAAGCTCTTAGTGTCCTGCCATTCATTAAATACTTTCTTGTCAAATTACTCCTTCCAAAGTGTTTCACTTCACACTTTTCAGGGTTAAATTCCATCTAGCTCATTTGACCACCCCATCTGTATCTTCTTGTAGATCAAAACACTCAGCCTCACTTAACCATCCAGCCAAACGTGTGTCATCTGCAAATCCAACCCACTCAGTGATCTATAATGTTGAATAATAGAGGAACCAGCATAGATTCTTCTGGTACATCACTGGGCACTGGCTTTGAGTCACAGTGCGGATTTGTAGGTAAAAATGATCTTAATTACCTTTGGAATCACATCAACTGCTTTCTACCAAGCCCATGGGAGGTTCCCTGTTAGACCTCAGCCCCAGGAAAACTGCAAGAGGGTGACCTGATGTTGGGATTCCCCAGAATGCCAGTTTGCAGGATCTTCCAGCATGTGCCACCGCCCTCTGTTCTGATGGCCATGGAGGTTCATCAATAGATCTCCTTGTGGGCTTCTTGGACTATATTAGGCGAGTGAGTGAAGGCTCACCCCAATGGGGAAGGAGCTGTGTGGGATTGAAAGCCAACTGACTCCGCTCTGACTGGCAGTCAAAAGACTTTGCAGCTGACCTGTACTCAAGAGTCACTGAGTGGCAGTTTGACCATGTTGTAAATGAAGGATCTTGGTGACGGAGGTCTTGCCTCAGTAAGATTATTACATGCACATGCATGCACTGGCCACATGCTGCCCCATCAGTTTAAAATTCCATCCTTTGTATTGTCAATCACTACAAAGGAGCTAAAACACAAGAAAAGAAATGGAAAATTAATTGGATTAAAACAGAATAACAGCATAACAATGCAGATTATAATTATCAAAAGCCTTACCGTAATTGTTTCTGCTTAAAAGCGTAAAGCAGCTGTTCATCTCGGTAGGACAAGTTTGTTCTTGCTGATGACATGGATTTCCAAACATACAGGTGTAACATTTCAGAGATTGCACTAGATAAAAAAATGGACAAATTCAAACACATCCTGAGTTTCAGTTAGTGGTGTTAATTTCTTTGGCGACACGACCCCAAATGTGCTTTTCGGTCAGTTCTATCCTCTATTTGGAATATTTCAAATTTTCATATTAGGCTCATAGGAGCAGATTATTTGATTGATTATTTTGATCAACACTGATGTTCAGAGAAGGACAAGAGCAGCAGGGAACATCATCAGCTGGAAGTTCCCTCCAAGCCATTCACCTTCCTGACCTGGAAACATATCGCCATTCCTTTGCAGTCGCGGTACACTGGGGTGGCCACAATCTTTATGAAGCTGAGTTCCTGGCCAGTGGGTGAGGGTGCTGAATTGAAGTGCCATTCTGTACACATGCACAGGGAGATGTTACCCTCCCTCTCCTGTTCTTCCCTCCCCCTCCCGCTCCCTCCTCCCCTCCTGCTCCACGCCCCCCCTTTCAGCACCCCGAATCGCCCCCACCCAATTACCACCTCCCGCTCATTGTCCCATCCAATGCCGATCCTCACCACCTCTTTTGCTGCTCCAGATGATCCCCAGCACTCCATGACAGAGTACCTCCATTCCTCCCCTCCTAAATGACTCCCTTCCTATCTCCCCATCATGGCTCCATCCCCATTATGGGCCCGCTCACCCCGTCATGTCCCCACTTCGGTCCTGACCCCTTTACCGACTGGTGCCCAGTGGCATGGCCAGGGTACCCCAGCTGGCATTTCCCAGCCCTTCCCCTGACAACACTGGGGACTTCAATGGTCTACAGTCCCATTGGTGGGGATCAAATGTGATCCCTACCAGTGAGGACCAATGAGCAGGTAAGCGCAATTGAGCCTGGACCATAGCATCCTGACTCACTAATTATATCTAAATGAGGTTTTACATGTTGAAATCAGCTTTGCCCCCTTATTGGGCATGAACTCAATTTTTTCACCTCTCGCCCCATCTCACCAGCTCGTCATGCCAATCAACTGGTGGGATGAGCTGATCAGGTCGTGCCTCCTCCTTCCCCCTACTCTGGAAATTTTGGGGAAAGTTCTGCCCAAAAGCTTTCAGTGCACAAAGCTGATAATAATGGATATGAGAGAATATTGGGAAGACAAACAGTACATAAATCAGAGAATCCTAAGCACAGAAGGAGGCCATTCGGCCCATCGCGTCTGCACCAACCACAACCCACCAGGCCTATCCCAATAACTCCATGTATTTACCCCTAGCTAGTCACCCTGACACTAAGGGTCAAACTCCATACAGACAGTGACCCAAGCTAGGGAATTGAACCAGTCCCTGGCATTGTGAAGCAGCAGTGCTAGCCATTGTGCTACTGTGCCGCCCACCCCCCCCCCACCCACTCCCCCCCCAACCCCCCCACCCACTACCCCCAACCCCACACCATCACCCCCCACCCCCCCACCCCTCACCCCCCCACCCCACACCCCCCAACCCCCCCACCCAAACCCCCCCACCCTCACCCCCCAAACCCCCCAACCAACCCCCCACCCTCACCCCTCAAACCCCACCCACACAACCCCACCCCCCAACCCCACCCTCACCCCAAACCCCCCCACCACCCCCCCACCCTCACCCCCCCTATTCCCCCCCCCACCCACCTCCCCCACCCCACCCCCACCCCCAAACCCCCCCCACCCTCACCCCTCAAACCCCCCACCCAACCCCC